>NC_091476.1:165432316-165784816 GCF_036971445.1 Narcine bancroftii | reverse complement strand
CCATGATTTGAGAGGCAACCTGTTTCATCAACAATCCAAACTTTAATGCTGAATAGCCAAATACATTTGAGGTTTGTTCCTCTGGTTTAATGAATTTAAGCTTCCACTTTCACAATACCATTACTCAATGATCTCAGTCAGATGAATTTGGAATGCTTTTAGCATTTCTCAATTATTTATTCAGAAGCGTATTATACATGCGACGTCAACAAGTACTTTGTGCACTGCACCTGAAACGCTTATATTTTTCTAATTGTTTAAATTTTAGATGGTGCTGTGGAGCCAGTGAAGCCTTCTGAAACCTTGCTCACTCATTCAGCAGATGTGTTGCCATTGACCTCCAGCCAAAATGATCCCAGACAATTGCAATCTTTGATTTAATTTACTTAGAGATACAGCACGGTGAAACAATATTAATATTTGGGGAGAATTTATATGATTTAGAGTAGGTCACATTTTAAAACAGATCTTCTTTGAAAGACTGAAGAATTCACATTGCAGGATCTCTGGAGAATGGAAGCACCTTTCACAAGTAGGTGTTAATTGAACTGATGTCATAAAACGCTTGACCATTGTCTTGCTGGAGTCATGCTGTCTATCAGTACCCTTTCTGCAAAGTGCTCATAGAAAGGTCACTCCTGGATTTTGTTTATCTAACAACAGGTGGGAGCAGAAGAAAGGACTCCTGTTGTTTGCTGGAGAACGTGGGTGTTTTGCAAGACATGAGTCACATGTTCTCTTTGGAGTTGGAGTTGGAAGAGAGAGAGAGAGAGTTGAGTTAACTTAACAGCTGACAAGTAACTGAAAAGTGCAATCCAGGGAAAACTGTTTGAAACTGATGAAAGCAAGTTCCAGAGCAGTAGATGGCTGGAAGTACCATCTGCTTGATGTTTCTCTTGAAATAGAGGAAGGAATGGAACTCTGTGGTAGCTTGAAGAAAGAAGTCTAGCGGCAGCTACATTGCTCCTGCAATACACACATCCAGACGGGTTGAGCTCAGTGAGCAGACTAGTTTATTGCAGGCTGCTGGACTGCACTTATACTCCCAGCCCAGACCAGGCTGAGAACCGCACTGGAGGGCGCTGACGTCACCTGGGCATCACGTGGTCCCCCAGCGTGGGTTTCTGAGCCCCGTGCTGGAAGGAAGGGAAACCCCCGACAGCGCCATTTTGGCCGGCTGCCCCACTGAGTGGCTTACAAGCGGGGCCAGTTCGCCTGCCTTGTGGTGAGCCGCCACAGAGGTTACCATCTAGAAGACCCTGATGGGGCAAGTTTCATCAGCGACACTTTGAGTTGACTAGTGGTGGTACCTCAGTTGTGGAAATCCTGGAGCAACAAACCCAACAAGAACCTTCCTGAGCGGTAAACATTTACCTTTCAAGCACCAAGCCTGGTGAACTTTATACATGTTAAATTCTGTGCACAGTATGGTGTTTGCCTGCAACCAGAGAACTTGGAAGAAGGAAAAGTGAGATTGAACTGTGAACCAAATAACTTTTCTTGAATTTACACACATTGAATACATGTGTGCTTAGAATTAGAAGGGGATTAATTTGGGTTAGTATATAGTATAAGTATAGAGTTAAGTTAAAGTTTAATTCTATTTTCATGTTTGAAGTTGATTAAAAATAACTTTTGTTTTGAAAGCCACGTCTTTATGAATGTCTATTACTGCTGGGTTTTGGGGTCCTTTGGGCTTGTAACACAAGTCCTTCCGGTACATGAGTCTACACTGCCCAAATTCTCCCTTGTTGGAGAAAAAGGAGCAAACCCAGGGTTGACATGGGAAGAACATTCAGACTCCGTGCAGGTAGCAGTTTCAGACCCGGGTCACTGGTGCTGTCATGATGCCGACATTGCAGCTTTTCTGCAGCATCCCAATCTCATCTGGATCACGTGTGGAAGGAACATTCACAGGTCAAATAGCATTCGATATGTTACCGAAAACTCTCGAAGACCTCTACATGGAGAACGTTCTGGCCAGTTGCATCACTGCCCTGCTAATGAGGCGCCAAGAATAAACTCCAGAGGGTGGACAACTCGGCCTGTGACATCACAGGTGCCAGACTTCACTCCATCGAGGACATCTACATGAGGTGGTGTCTTATAAAAGCAGCCACCCAGGCCATGCCTTCTTCTCTCTGCTAGCATCTGAAAAAAGTTACAAGAGCCCTAAGACAAGCACTCAATGGCACAAGGACAGCTTCTTCCCCGCTGCCATCAGATTCCTGAATAACCAATGACACTGGCTTACTTTTCAAGCACTATTTTTTAAATTTATAGTAATGTTGTTTTTAAATTTATAGTAATGATTACTGCTGCCCAGTCAACTGTGAGTTTATTGCTGAGTTTGACGTCTTGACCTTCAAACCATATTTTCCTCAGGTGACCAATGACCGTGTTGGTCACTCAGATATGGCTTCCAAGATATGGAAAGACTCCACCTGCTCAGGTGCCCTGCGCTGGTCCACTGCTTCCCTGGGGCCCACAACCCTCCAGTTTTCAGCTGCCAAGCCTGGACACTTTCATCTTGGGCACAGAACTCTTTGTGATCTCTGATTTTTTTAAAAGAATCTTATTAACCTTGTTCTATAGATGGTTTAAACCCATAGAGTGCCGTTGGGCTCAATGAATCGGCAGTAGGGCCCTTTGGAAGAGCGCTGGAAGGCGCATCTCCATTCCTCCAACAGCAGCACCCAGATCTTTGTGCTAAATTAAACTACATCTTAAACAGCTCACAGTATCTGCATAGAACAGTGTGCTCGCGTGTGTATTATTTAAATCCGTTCCTTTCCATATGGTTTCAGGAAGTGTCTGCGAGCTTGTTTAATCACCTTCAGGCCTTAGGCCTTTCTGTTGCTTTCCACCTTGGGATCTAATTGAAATTAATGATGTGTTTAAGCAACCATGCTGTGAACTTGAGTTTTTCCGGAAGCATGACATCCAAGTTATGTTGCATATTAGTTTCTTGAAGCAATAATTCCACGTTCTGGACTCATTTGAAAGTCAGATCTGCTGTCTTTGCTCAGAAGAGTTCTGCAATTATCAGTCTAATTTTATTTAAAATGTTTATGTGTCTGATTATGTTCTGCACCATTAGAGCTCAAATTAATGAAATAACATTCTTTAAAGCAAGAGAAAAATATTGAATTTTACTTTTGACCTCTAAGTTTTTTCATAAACCCTAGTGACACCACTGAAGTGTTAGTTCTTTTACAGGAACAAACATGGTGTTAAGTGTAATTTTACCATTTACTTGTAAGTAATTTACTTAAGTATAATATTATACTGTAATATATTACAAATATTGACATAGTCATAAAGTACAGTGCAGTGTTACGAGCCCAGAGGACCCCAAAACCCAGCAGCAATAGATATTCACCAAGACAAATGGTTACTGAAACAAAAGTTGCTTTTAATCATCTTTAAACATGAAAACAGGATCAAACTTTAACTTAACCTAATTCTAATTCCCTTCTAATTCTAAGTGCACGTGTATGTAATGTGTGTGTAAGTTCAGAAAATTTATTTGATTCACAGTCCAATCTCACTTCTCAAGTTTACTGGTTGCAGGCAATTCCTATACTGTGCACAGAATTTAACATTTATGAAGTTCACCAGGCTTTGGTGCTTGAAAGGTAAATGGTTACCACTCAGGAAGGTTTTTGTCAATTTTCAGAGAGAAATTTGTTTCTCATTGGATACCCACAACTGATTCCTTCTGATCAGCCACTTCAGTGTTTTGCCGAAGAAACTTGCCCCTTCAGGGTTCTCCAGATGATAATCTCTTTATTTCAGGTCACCACAGAGTTCCTTTTTGTTTCCCTTGTTGCAAGTTAAATATTATGCAGCCAAGCATCTCTTCTTGTATGGACCAAAAGGTCTTTGACCAGGCTGAACTAAGAACTCACAACCCATCTTCCAAATGGGGATTTTCCACAAGCTTGAACAGTAAGGGTGTCAAAGGTTATGGGGGAAAATTTAGGAGAACGAGGTTGAAAGAAAAAATGTCAGTCATGATTTGAATAGTGGAGCAGACTCAAATGGATGAAAAGCCTAATTGAGCTCTAAAGCCTTAAGGTATGGGATGTTTCTCCTGTCCCACCAATAAATTTTGTGGTATGGCGGACCCATACAAAATGTACGCATCGCTGGCATGTTGTAATCATCAATCGACTGAAAATTCAGAATGGAATCTTTTTTGATATGTTACGATATTACATAATGTAACAAATTTAATTGGAGAAATGATCAGTAACACTCGGACCTTTTGTGATCCTGAGATATGGTAAAATCACATTCAAGGAGTCGGAGGTGCAGTTGTTATTCACGCCAACAAATTAATCTGCCACTTTCTTTACACATCTAAAATTCAGCCTGATTAATGTGCCTGACAAAACTGGTGGTAACTTGGAATGGTCCAGAGATGTCAGTGTGAAGCGCTGTGAGAGCAGCTGACAGCTCTGAGTCCATGAATAAGTTTGCTGTAGGTCACTTTGCAGAAGGCGACACATATAAAGAGGTTTTCCATCATGAACCCAGGCCAATACACGCTTTGTTGATGTGTGTGGGCTTTATTTTACATATTGTGAAAGTACACAGGGATGAAGGTCAAATTCTTTATTTCCATTTCAGATTTGTCTAATCAAACTCTTTCAGTTTCAAAAATTTATATTCCCCTTGCTTTTCAAATGTCTTTCATTTCTTTTATGATGCACTGCTTCTCTCGTGATACATTCTACTTCACCCCTTTGGATGTGTGAGTACTTTCCCCTTGTTCTATTTCGTAAGCTTGTTATGTATTTGCCCCCATTGTCTTGTTCCAGTTGAGGTAGAATGTCTGCCTGGAAAGCATCACTGATACACTCATTTTAACCAGAGCTTTGCCAGTAGCTTGGTTATTGTAAACCACTTTGCATATTTTATTATGTCATGGCAACCTACAGAATAAATCGCCAAGTTTATCAGTTTTTCCGATTAACATCTGCCAAAACAAATTATAAGAATATACAAATTTATATTAACAAGAATATATGAATTTATAGAAACAAAGTCAAATCTGCACTGGGTCTAAAATTTTTATTTTGGCTCATTTCTCTTTTCAATGAAGCCCTCAGATATACAGAGATGTATGATAATGTCTTAAATTGTCTGCATCATTAAGGCATCGTTAAGCAGGTGAGTTTCTCAAAGTAACGAAGCAATAAAATTGATCATTTATTGACCTGATCAAATATTATGAATGTTGTAAAGGTTTACATGATTCTATGGAATCTCATTATAATCCTTGAGAAATTTCTCTGTCACTAACTTTATTTAATGCCTATAGTGCCAATTGTTGTTAGATATATGAGCATATTCTTCCACGAGGTAATTTACCCTATTTCAGACTCGGAGAGTATTTTACTAACACGAGAAAAACTATAAGACTTCTCCAGCTGAGGGGTGACCCAGAAGCATCCCAGTCAATATAGCTCATCAGTGAATTAATTCTTTGTGCAACAAATAATAATAATCAGCGCACGATTTATCATTTTTTATTTCATTCTCAATTCTTGAAGGTTTATCATGTGGCCCAACATCAAATCTTTCAATCGATTTCCAGTGAGCCACTTGCAATCATTCCTCTGTTTAATACTTCGATGAAGGGCTCAAGCCCGAAACGTCGGTTCTGTATCTTTGTCTTTGCTACATTAAGGACACTGACCTGCTGAGTTTCTCGAGCATCTACCTCCTCTGTTTAATGTGTGGCTCACGCTAAATACAGTCTTCAGATCCAACTACAGATTTGTTTCATCAATCGGTAAGAAATAACCCTCATGGATATCTTGTGGAAGGAGGGAAATAAAGAAACTGAGAAAACACTGTTACAACCTGGGTAGAAAACAGTTTTTTTTTGTTACTTAGCATTAATGGTTATTTATGAAGAACTCTGCTTTTTGTCTTCACATCTGAAATGAATGTTCCTTCCGAAATCAACAATGATCATTGCTACCAGCAAGAACAGTTAGCTAAACAAGAATCAAACAACTTTCACAGCCTGGTCGACCATTAGGATAGAGGCTGAGATGTTTCTGTAGTTCAGTGAGGCCTATGTGGATGCAACAACTCCTCAAAAGGATTTGAGGCCAAACACATTACCAGAAAGTCTTACTCTAACAAAAGTAATAAGAAGTTGGTAAAAGGGACCAACTTTGTTGGTCCTGATTCTTGTGAAAAAACACATAAATGCTAGAGAAACTCAGCAGGTCAAACGGTGTGTTTATGTAGCAAGGGTAAAGATACATCACCAACATTTTGGATCCTGATTCTTTGTGGAAAAGATTCTGTCCTTTTTGAAAATAAAGGCAGACCATCAGAAAAGAATGAGAATTTATTGATGTGAAAGTGTCGCAAAATTTGTTGCTTTGAGGGGGTTTTCCAGGTGCAAAAATTGCTATAAATGACATTTCTTAATAAACAAATTAGTGCAAAAGAAGAGGAAAGGTGAGATAGTGCCTTTGGTTCATTGACCATTGAAAAAAACTGATGGCAGAGGAGAAGCAGCTGTTTTTGCACCATTGGGTGTTTGTCTGTACCTCCTTCCTGATGGTAGCAGTGAGAAGAGGGCATGACTTGAGTGGTGAGCAGGGGTGCAGTGCAATTTCTTTTGGTGCCGGAGCTCACCAAAAATGGTGACAAGGAGGTCTTGTGAGACCTGGCCTTGGTGACCGCCATGTTGAATTTGGCATTGTATAATTGACAGCAAACTCTATGACAACAAAGTAGGGTGACTGGACGCGGAAGAAAGAGGTCTGTCCAGAATAGAGAATTGCGCTCAACCAGGGGGGTGGGCAGTGTGGGTGTCTTACACGATGCCACCGTCCTGAGGGGGCCTGTGAGATGCTGGAGTGGCCCAATGAGGTGCAAGAGCAGTGCTCTACTGAGGACTGCCAGCACTGCCCCCATGGTAGTGAGGGTCCTTGAGGAAAGAGACTGTTTTCTTGAGCTACTTCCTCTTTTAGATGTCATCACTGGAGTGGGCATTAACGTTCATGATAGAGCTGGCCCAATTCGTGATTCTCCATAGTCTTTTCCTGTCCTATGCATTGACACCTCCATTTCAGAGACTGATGCTAGCAGTCAGAATGCTCTCCAAGGTCCAGATGTAGAAATTGGCAAGAGACTTTGGTGACGTACCAAATCTTCTCAAACTCCCCATGACGTACATCCACTGGTGAGCCGCCTTCTTGATTGCATCAAAATGAAGGCCCCAGGATAGATCTTCAGAAATGTTGATGCCCAGGAATTTCAAGTTCTTTGCCCTTTCCACTGCTGACCCCTTGATGAGGACTGTTTTTTCTCCTCCTGGCTTCCCTTTCCTGAAGTCTACAGTCAGTTCCTTACTTTTGTTAATGTTGAATTTAAGGTGGTTGTTGTGTCATCACTGCTATTTGCTTCCTCATTGGCATCTGTGATTCTACTGACAGCAAATTTGTAGATGGCATTTGAAATGTGTTTAGCTGCTCCATCGTGAGAGTACTGTAGTGGGCTAAGCACGCATCCTTGAAGTGAGCCAATGTGGATTGTCAATGAGATGGCGACATTATGGATTTGCACTGACTGTATTCTTCTGATCCAGTTGCAGAGGAGTGTGTGAAGTCCCAGGCTTTGAAGCTTGCTGACCAGTCCTGATGGTGTTGAAAGCAGTGCTGTAATCGATGAAAAGCAGCCTGTACCTGTTGCTGTTGTCAAGGTGATCAAGGACTGAGTGGAGAGTCAGTGAGATTACATCAGCTGTGGAGCCATTGTGGCGGTAGGTGAATTACAGTGGGTCCAAATCTTTACTTAGGTATGAGCTCATTCTGGCCATGACCAACCTCTCAAATCATCTCATCACATTAGATCTGGGTGATACTAGACGATAGTCATTCAGGCAGCACATTCTGGTTTCCTTGGGCTTCAGTATGATTGATGCACTTTTGAAGTAGGTGCAGCAATGAGAGATTGAAAATGTCCTTGAATACTCCAGTTAGTTGGCTGGCACAGATTTTCAGTACCCTGCCAGATACACCATCAGGGCTTGATCCGTGCAAGGATTCACCCTCTTGAAAGACATGCTGACATTGACCTCAGATATCGCAGGGTCACCTGCTTCTACAGGGATTGTCATTGGTAGTGTTGAAATTCTCCTTTTCAAAACGAGCAAGAAAGGAGTTCAGCTCATCAGATAGTGAAACATCACAGCCATTTTTAAGATGTTGGGCTTCACCTTGAAAGACGAATGACCTGCAAGCTCTACCATAGCTGGCGACCATCTATCTTTGTTTCTAGCTTCCCTCAGAATTACCTCTTTCCTGCTGAGATAACTCCAGTAGATTATACTTGGACCTCCTGTAGAGATCTGGATCACTGGTCTTAATTGCCATCAACCTCGCCCTCAGCAAGTTGCAAACCTTTTGATTTATCCAGAGCTTTTGGTTGGATACCCATGATACATGCGCATGGGCACACACTCATCCACATAGGTCCTGATGAAGTCGATGACAGCTGTGGCATATTCATTTAGGTTTGCAAATGAGTTTTTTTTTAATATGGTCCAGGAATTGAAAGCAGCCCTGTAGGCACTTCTCCACCTTCCTCAACCATATTTTCACTGTCTTCACCACTGGCGCTGTAGTCCTCAACCTCTGCTTGAATGCTAGGAGGTGAAGCCCCCTACAGTGATTGGGAAAGCATCAGAGTGTGCTGTCTCGTGGGTGCAAATCACAGTGCTTAGCCCCCCAAGTATCAGTCTGTACACAGCTACCATGACGATGGCAGTGAACTCCCTCAGCAGAGAGATGACACTGGATCACCAGATGTTCCAGGTCAGGGGGAACAGGACTGGGACATAAGCATCATATTTGTACACCGATGAAATGATGATGAAGCAAACGCCACCGCCTTTATCTGACGTGTGGTCAAAGATTAAGTCCTTGGGCTGTAGTCCTGTGTCCGGTGTGCCCTTGTTCAGCCATGTCTCAGTGAAGCACATCACAGAGCAATCCCAGATGTCCCTTTGCTGCTGTAATCTGGTTCTGAGTCCATCTAGTTTAATTTCCAAAGATTTTACATGGTCCAGGAAGATCGTAGGGAGTAGAGCATCTTTGTTTAATCTGCAGTCCTCTCTGCATCCGCGTGGTCAGGTCTTCATTAACGGGTCCACGTGCCAGCTTTTTGAATTGCGTGCGGTCTGCCAGAGTTTTCCATCCCTGACCATCACTAATTCTTCCAACACACCTAATACAATGCTACTTACAGAAAGGTAAAATAACTGCTGCGGACCCACAGGAGGCGGATATACAGCGCTCCCTCTTTTTTTAAAAAAAAACTTTATTTATTAGAAAACCAAGTTATAACCACAATTACAAAATTGAAATATTAACAAATTATCATAAACCTTCGTGGTTTCAGAGAAAAAAAATGAAAAGCGTAATTGTTTGGAGTTTTGGAGTATGTCGTGCATTGGTAGTGAAAGTTCCCAGTGGTGAGAGACATTAAATTTTGTGCAGCTCTTGAATATAACATTGGCACATTATTCCTGATTTCCTTCATCTTGTGACTGGCAGCTCGTCCTGTTTGAGGACATGCATTACCATTCATTTCTCCTGCCTGACTGCCAGGTACTTAATGTATAAAACTTCAGAATGCAGAACCTTCTTTCAAAAGGCAATCGCAAAATTCATCTAAGAGGGATGTTCTGTCTGAAATGTTGAAAGGTTCAAGAAACTGAAGTATTTGGTAGATGAGGATAAATTGATCAGTCAATGTGGCCTATGTAGTTGCCACCATTAAATGGAAAAGCGATCAACAGTGCTCTATGTTCTGTCAAATTTAATTTTCTAACTGTAATTAAATTGAAATAATATAAAACAATTCAAGCGTGTGTTCATTTCCATTCATAAAAACTGACTGTTACGAGGGAGTTGTCGATGGAGTTAATAACTTGTCATCAAATTGTATGACCCCTTTAAAAACTCCTTCCTATTGTTTCTTATTTCACTCAGGACATCAACTGGATTACAAGGCTAAGCCAATAGTAAAAAAAATACTCCTGCCAGTTTATAGCTCCGACTTCTTTTAATTGTGTCTTTTCCTGTCTGACAAGGCGACTGGTGACATTCAGGAAATGAAGTCTATAATCTTATCCACAGAACTATAGAAGTGTTGCTGTGAATTAGTTATCATTTCATGGACATGAGTAGTGACACGATGGCCAAGATGCAGATGACAGAATAGCTCTCTCGTCACTCACAGAAGGTAATTACCATAAGTAAGCTTAATTAATACATAAATGTGTACTCTAACTATCTAGACATTCTGCAGTTGATAGAGATACATCTCCTCTTTCATCTCGAGTCCTTGCAGAAAAATATTCTGACTATCTTGTATCTGTGACCCTCATAATTTAAAACCTCTTGAAGATCATCATTCAGCTTTCCACTTTCGAGAGAGAATAAATCTAGCCTATCAAATCTCTCCTTATAAGTCAAGCCATCCATTCCAGGAAAATATACTGATGAATCTCTTCTACATTCTCTCTGCTGTCTGATGATCAGAACTGTGCACATTTCTCTAAGTATGACCCAACCAATATTTTATACAAATCTTATCATTAATACCTTAGCCTATAGAGGCAAGGGTATCATTTTTTTCACAATGCTATCCCCTGGTCTCTTCACATCAATGCTCCAAAGATCTCTACTATTTATTCTGTATGTTCTAGCAGGATTTGACTTCTCAAATTGTATGACCTCATATGCCCAAGATGGTGGCGCCTATGTTTGGCAGTGCCCTTGAGGGTTTACAGAATCTGGAGAAACAGAGGACTGGCACAAGGCACCAGGAAATGGGGAACCACCCACCCCCCTCCCTATTGGAGAAAGAGGATCAGAGGGGGTGACCCTGCAGAAAGGTGACCGCAGCAGTGGACCCAGTGAGGGTCTCGGCGACTGAAGAACATGCAGGCTGTTGTTGACTCGAGGCGAGGAGCCCACACAGGCTGCTGGCGACTTGCAGTCAAATGACTCACACCAGGCTGCAGACTGCTGAAGACCAGCTGGAGATTGGCTAAAGTGGTACCAGGTATCAGAGCCCGGATGCGAGAAGGTGCTGAGGGCGGGAAGGGCTCCTGGAGGGCCTCAGGTACTGAAGCCATTCAGATCGAGTCTAAGGTTTGGATGTGGGTTTGCCAATGGTTTAGACGGAAGACTGTGTGAATGCAGAGGCTACGGGAGCAATGGGGGCGAATTCATGGACACTCCATGACTTTGAAGGAATTCTCATTTATTTCTTTTTCTCTCACTGTGAGAGGCACTGAGCAATTTTTGCTAATGGCAAATCTTTAATTACATGACAATAAATAAATCTTGAATCTGTCACTGCTCTGCCCAATTTTCTAGCTGATCTATGTCCTGTTGTATCCTTAAACAACCTTCACTCGGTCCAACACCAGACATTGTACAGTGAATGTAATTACACCGATGCACTGGATAACTGGAGCATAGCCTTCCTATCTTTTCATTCAAATCCTTATCACTTTTTAACAAGTTCTGCCCCAATATTATTTGAAGTTACAGAATGATTAAAAGATAAACACAGGATTAATAAACAAAGGGTTTTTGCACTAATTATCATCAATTGCTTCAGATGATAATTTCCTATAAATGTTGTGTTCACAAATCCATCAGTCTATAATGACTGCATTTATCGCTCAATAGCACTATGGATTTTGTGGTTTACTGATCCAGGCATTTCCATGTTTCTTGCTGACTTGACCTTTTGAAATACTGGTTTTACATGCAAGGTAATCTCCCAAGATTTAAATGTAATTGAAAAGCCAAAACTCCAAATGCTGAAATTCTGAAATAAAAGTATAAATTGCTGGGACTACTCAACGGGTCGGGGGTGCCTGTGGAAATACAAACAGCTGATGTTTCAGGTCAATAACATTTCAGTTGCCATCAGCTGTTTTACATCATAAACATAATCTCTACTTGTAGCCATCTCCAAAATGGATATGCAATGCCCAACTCCTGCAGGAAGTTTTTTTTTTAAAAGTAAATCTATTAGATTACATGATTTCTGATCCAGTTTCTATTGCCCATTATTTTAAATCACTAGCCCTTGGCAACTGATGTACTTCCCTGAGGAAATGGTTTTGCCCTGTCTACTCTCCCAATTAATTTTGCGTACGGAGTTCATACACGTTGCGTGTATTCGGGCGATGTGGGCTTGTGGGTCCTGTAATTGTGCTGCATTTTTAAGTTAAAATCACGTTAAATTAAAATTCCTTAGGTCCTTGCTGTTTACTATGCAAGTCCTGCCATGTACAACTCTCCATGTCTAATTAAACGCCATCTGCCATTCTTTAGCCTCTCATTCAGTTGATCAAGGTCCTGTTTTAATTTTAAATAACCTTCTTCATTGTCTATTATACAACCAATTTTTCAGGTCATTCATAAAATTAATAACGGTGCCTTCTACGTTCTCATCCACATTGTTAATACTGTATGAACGATGAGCGGTATGCTTTGGAAGTAAAAGTTTGGACAGAATGAGGAAATATTCAAGTAGTGCGAATGTGAATTATGAACCTACCACCATTGTATCCAGATAGTCTGACATTAAGTCCTATAGTATTTGATTTAAATTGCCAAAAAAAAAAGATTTAAAACTTAAAACATGATACTGTGGAAACTTAATAACAAAATCAATCCATCAAAGTACTGTGAGTTAAGTTTGAAATTTAATCCAAGCATATAATGATGCCATGACATGCAATAAAGAATGGTGATAAAAGCTGAATTGGGAATAAAATTATTTTCTGAATGAACTGTACAGACGAAGCACATTAAATGTAATCAGAATAATTGCATCGGTGCCCATCAACCACAGTTCGGTTCAGGAAGACCTCTCCAGCTGGTTACTAAAAGACTCTGCGGCTCTGAACATATTTGCCCTAGTAGGAGACCTTTGCTGCACAGGAACAGGACAAGACCTTTATGTCTTTGCATCCATTTGAAATCAAATGTGTTACAAGGATAAAATCTGATTGGTTTCCATTTCAATGTACATCAAAGGGTCTGAATCATAATGGTCATATCTCATTTGGTGAGAAAAAGGAGGTTCGCTGATTTAATTTTTGCCGAAGAAGGAATTTCACTGGATGATCCCAAGGGCATGAACTTGGAAAGAAAGATAAATGGGGTAGGTTTGGATCAATGAGTTAAAGAATGCAATGAAGAATAAATGGACCGTAACTGAACAAGAAATGAATGCTGGCCTTGCAGGAGATGCCTGGATCCTAAAAATAAATATTTTTAAAAAAATACATCAAGAAGCACTAAGAACGATTGCACCCATTCTCATGCCTCAAAGTGTGAGGAATGTGCTTGCTTCCAGTTCCCCAAAGAGGAATTGCTCTGGTAGTCTCCAAACCTCCATAATGGGGTATCTGCATTCTGTAGCCACATTGCACTAGTCAGGCAGGAAATACATCATGTGAACTGTTTACACACCAACCCATTTTAGCAGGTACTTTGCTTATTAAATCAAGGATTGAAGAATCATGATTTTTAGATTATTTTTGATATTTTAATCTCATGTCCAGTCCATTCACTCTGTAAAATGGGGCTAAAATGGGATTGTGATACCTTTTTATCTTTCAGATGACTCTTTATAAAATATTGAACTGCCGTTGCGGGATGCAAACAGGTGAATATTTCTTCCAATATCTTATATGAAACTCTCTCTCCATCCAATCGTAAGTCACCCATGCTGGGTGGCAATCTTGCCCTGTGGAGAGGTCTCCATGTGCCCAGAATTTCCTCAGATCTTAAATTCCACTTTCAGTTCAGGCTTTGTATGAGTGCGGGACACCCATGTGAAGCATTTCATGCTTGAATATTCTTGCACATCTCATGTCTGACTTTCTATTCCTCTAACTACTTAGGCAAAGATTCCCAGTGAAAAGACAGGGAATTCCCCCCTCCCCCCCCCACCCAGGATTTGGTAATAAGTCATTTTATATTCTGCTACTGAGCTGACTGATGACTAAACTGATAGCTCAGTGGTTAGAGCACTGGTTTTGTAAACCAGGGGGTGGCGGGTTTGTTCCTCGATGGGATTTCATTTCTGTGAGGGGTGCTGGACAAAGTAGCAACACTCCGTTTTCCTTATGGTAGACAAAGTTAAAGAATTTCATGTATTTTACATTCTAAATGTGGTATTTCATGGCAAGAATGGAACCTTTACCTCAGTAGATCATGAATCTTTACTCCTACACCTTAGGATTCAAACAATACAAGTACTGGCATTGCTGAACATCCTTCTTTGATTATGACTGTTTGCTGGATTAGAACATTCTCTTTTCACCTAGTCATTTTCCATTCATTCATTAATGAAGGCTTGTATGCTTTCCCAGTCTTTGCATGCAGCTGATGTGGATGATACTGGTGAAGTGCATTCAGTAAATACCCTTTCTAAAGTAATATCACAATAAACATTTCTCAGGCTAACATAATCACTTTATGATTAAAAAAAATTGTTTTGCTCTGTTTTAATCACCCAACGGTGAAACTTAAATAGTTATTTGAACAGGCCATATTATCAACTAGCAATTGCATTCTGTAACAGAACCAAAAGTGACGTAGTGTTATCACCTCTGAGTATGCCATTTAATTTAAACTGGTGATTGTTGCTGGGAGATGCAATTTGCATTTAGAACTGTCAATGGAACACACATTAATGCCTATAGACAAACTCAGACAGGCACTTCCTGCGATATTTCTAAAAAGGCTCAGGAATCATTCACATTACATCATTTGCCATTTCAGCCTTGTTATCACTTCACTTTCCTTCTCACATCAGTCAAATCAAACCCAACTCTGTGTGTGTGTGTGTGTGTGTGTGTGTGTGTGTGTGTGTGTGTGTGTGTGTGTGTGTGTGTGTGTGTGTGTGTGTGTGTGTGTGTGTGTGTGTGTGTGTGTGTGTGTGTGTGTGTGTGTGTGTGTGTGTGTGTGTGTGTGTGGAGGGATGGGTGGGAGATATCCACACCATTACAGCTTAGGCACAATTCTGGAAAATCATTCCAAAGTTCAACCTTATGTCCATTGTCAAAACGCGGACTTTTAAACTGATACACAGAAGTAATCACGAAGCAGATGGGAGAGACTGAGTGACCGCACTGCTGAAAACTCATGAATCCTTGTTGAGTTTCCTCCAGAGAAATATCCTTTCATACAAACGGTTGTCACAACTTCCCTTTTCCTTGCATGGGGGACATCCAAGATGCTTCCAAAACCCAGGTACAGGTCAATCAAAGTGGCCTTTCTTTTGGTCACAGTGAATCAGCCAAATTGCCCATTGTCGCACTGAGTCATTCCTGCTTCATGTTCGATGAGATGGCCGCTGATCATCAAGTGCTATTCCTTCAGAGTTCCACACACACAGGACTCTCTCACCATCTGGGTCCCTGGAAAAAGTACCCAATGTCCTTACTCCTCTTCAAAGTCACTAATTTGGGTATAACCTGTGCTAGATGATGCCACCCAGTCTCTCCAAAGCTGTGAATGGTTGCAGCCTATACCAGCTCTTAAAGTGATTCTCAAGCTAAATGAAATGGGAGCTCGTAATACTAGCCATTTTAATTCCTCTTCCCATCCCTATTCAGTCCTGTCTGCCCTTGTCCTCATCCATCCTCAGCAAGAGGCCAAGCGTAAACTTAAGGACAACCCATTGTATCCAACCTGGGCAGCCGAAGAACCAATCACATGAACATTCCAATTTCAGGTAACCCCCATCCCAATGTGTTACCATCTGCCTTTTTCCTACTTCCCCTCTCAATTTTCTCTCAACCCTTCCACCTCCTCCCCCACCCATCTGTGGCCTCCTCCCATGTCTATCTCATCACCTCTCCCATCTTCATTTGTCCAAGATCCCTTGATCCCTCTGTAGCCCTCAGCCCCATCTTTTGTGCTTAGAATCTCCCCTTCTCTTTCTGAAAAAGCGCTCCAACCCAAAATGTCAATTTCTCTCCCTGGGCGCTGCCTGACCCGTTGAGACCCTCCAGCTTTGCATTGTTTTCTGTTAGTTTGGACTCAATTTTTGCAAGCAAGTTAAAAATTCCCCTTTCAGTCTGAGCATCTAGGTCATTAATCTCCAAGAATCGTCCTTTTCTCTTTCATTACACACAGACACAGTATTTTAATTTCCAGGTTGGGGGATTCTAAAAGCAAATCAATTTATCCCTGCCTACTAATTAAAAGAGCCAAAGAGTTGAGAAGCATTCTCATCTGGTACCAAGCGAAATCAAGAGAGAATTAAGCTGTTACTATGGCAAGAGAAAGCTATACGGCCCATATGAACAGTTCACATCTCTCCAATCAAGAAACTAGTTAACTATCGTCAAGGCTAGAATGTTCTCTCTGAGTTGAATGAGTATGTGCAATCAGGTTTTTGACAGGATTGTGAACTGTTTCAGCTCCACGCCAACATTTTGACCCAGCTTTTACTGGGAAGATAAAATACTGAGCACCCTGCCTGTTTTCATTAGTGCCAAAAACCTTGTCAGTTTGTGGTTGATGAGTGATAAGGCATGAATCGCAAATGCCACAAATTACTGGACAATTTCTGAGCTGTGAATCAACAAATAGTTACACCTCAACAATACTCAGAATTTAACTTGCCAAAGAAAATTAAAAGGATTATTTCTCAGCATGAAGATTTTATGAATGGTGTGATTAATTGAGATTAGATCAGCACAGTACAGGCCCTTCAGCCCTCGATGTTGAGCCAACCTACATATCCCAACCAAAAAAAAAACTAAACCTTTCCTAACTCGTAACCCTCAATATTTGTTTCCGCGTGCCCATGAGTCTCTTAAATGCCCTTGAAGTTTCAGCCTCCACCACTACGCATAGCAAGGCATTCCAGGCACGCACAACTCTGTGTATAAAAAAAAAATGTTCCCTGGTGTTTGCTATTCCTGTCCTGGGTAAAAGGTGCTGAATGCCCATTGTATCTACACCTCTCAGAATCTTGTAGACCTCTGTTAAGTCACCTCTCATCTTTCTTTGCTCCAAAGTCCCAGCTCTTCTAACCTTTCTTCGTAAAACGTATTTTCCAATCCAGGCAATGTCCCCTGCACCCTCCCAGTACCTTCCTATAATGAGGTGACCAGAACTGTCACTGTGTAATTGTGAAATTCCTCAATCTTTCCCAATAATTTGTTCACTCACAATACTTCCGGACTTTGCACACACTGTTGCTGGACTCCTCCATGCTTTTCAACATGTAAGATTTCCTTGGGTATACTCATCAGGGTTCTTCTGTAGATCCTCCATGAAGTTTTTGTTTTTGTCGATTGCTGCTAAACTGACATGTGGACCTCCATGAAACTGAGACCTTTTCCCTTTCTGGAGTTAGGTCATTCTTGTCCAGTGGCTCACCACATGCACTCCTGCCTCGAGGCAAACCTCCGAATTCCATGCAGTGTCAATTTCTGAGCTGAAATGCTTAAGTCAACTTCATGTCTATCTTCACCTCCTCTTTTGCACCCAGTGAAGAACAACCCTAAGTCGCAAGTGGATATTGGGCTGTGATAGGTAAGTTGGGGCTGTTACCTACTGCTGATCAATCAGAATTGTTGGAAGAGAAGGAGGCAGGAGATGAGGAGGAGAATCAGGTGCCACAAGGTATAGGAGCGGAAATAGGTCCATTGGCACGTCAAGTCTGCTCTATGATTCTAATCACGAGCTGATCCATCCTCCCACTCAGCCCCACTCCCCGTCTTTCTCCTCATTACACTTGATCATCGCTACATCTACTCTGTCCAGGCTTTTCGGCATCCAAATGCGTCTATGAGGTCATCCCCCCCCCAACCCCCATCCTTCTGTTCTCCAACGAGTACAGTCCGAGGGCCGACAATCAATCCTCATATCCTAACCCTTTCATTGGTCCATGGTTTCCGCCTCATCCGTAGCTGTAGAGGGGGATGATGGACACTTTTATGATAGTGAGGTTGTCACTCAACTGTGGCTGCTGAACCCTTCCAATCTCCTGGGTTGTGTTTGTGCCATGAATGACATGCCACCCAAAGCAGTTTGCCCCAGTGGCGTTTGAAACCTACAGTGGTGATAAATGTTACAAAGCATGCTCGAGATAGAGTCTGTGGGCATATGCACGATGACATTTAGCATGTTGAGCCGCCTCTGTGGCTAAGGTCAGAACGAGTAGGACACGAGATGGGAAATGCATTCATTTATCTACCAGGGGTATGAGGTCATTGAATTGTGGTAGTGCATCCAGAGCATCCAACTGCCTCCCAACCTTGGCAATTAAGGATATTTCTTAATCTCTCTGCCTCTTGCAACCAGACTTCAGAATAATCTCTCTCTCTCAGGTGGGAATGAGTTACGAAGTGCCTGGAGTTCACTCAAGCCACTCATGAAATTCAGCTCCGCGGCCTGTACCCCAATGAGCAACCCAATTAGCGTTGACTAGAAGGAGTCAGCAGTGTGAAGTTCATGCGCTCCCTACATTGGAAGCAACTGGTACGGGACAACACACATTGCAATACATGCCCATTTTCAGAAACTATTCATTAATGCTTTCTGACAATACAATTCAATATGCTTGCTAAATATTAATGTGGCTTCAATATTAGTTACTGGTACCATTTGATCACGTTGTATTAATTTAGTATATCTGCATTTATAATTTTATGGATGTCATAATGCATCACATAACCAATAATTAAGAGAATATTGGGATTTTCTAATGCGGATCAATGGAACATTACCATGGTTACATTTTTCAAGTTAAGCAGCTTTTAAATATCGAGAACAGCCCTGCTCATATCAAGAAATCATTATTGATATTTTGTGCTTCTAAAAGATTTCAGAAATGCTGAAGAAATGTTTCAATATCATCTATTAAATTAGGCATGGTGGGCAACCAGTGTTTCTGGAAGAGCATTGAAGTTAATTAATATGCGTGGGCACATTCAACAGATGAGTCATTTATAATTAGGTGAGAAAGATAATATGAAAATTGGGACTGTGCTGTTGAACAAATGTAATTTGCCACAAGCCAGTCTTCTGAACAAACAAAGGACCTTTCACAATGACAGCTATTAAAAAAGAAAGCTCATTTTCACCCCAGATGCGCCCTGATGACTTTGATTTCTGCAAATCTGCCATACTGTAAACGTGGTAAGAACATCTGCCTCCAGCACCTTTCAGGAACTGTTCCATACCTCACCAATCATATGGTGAAAAAAAAAGTTTCCCAATTCCCCTTTCATCTTCCTGCCAATTTTCTAATTACTGACATCTTTGCAAGGGGAAAACATCTTTCCTGCTGACCTCGCTGCAAAATTTCATGCACCAAAATCTATCCAAATGTATCTATACTCTTTCTGCTCATTCTTAACCATGTCCAAATTCAATTTACTAAAGGGTGGTCACCAATCGTTAAATATATCCACTAGACTTTGAATAGCTTTTGATTAGCCACAGTTTAAAATTCATAAAATTACCAAGATCTTCATTACATAACCACAAACGGCCAATATGTGCGCACCTATTTCCATGTTAGGGCATGAAAGCAGTGCACGTGTTTTATTTTCTTGCTAAAAGCCATTCCTCAGCAATCATGGACATTGATAGAGAGCTTTCAAAAGCTAATATGCCCATTAATAAGCATTTTTCCTTTGTAGAGTTAATGAACTGTATTAGTTACACAGCATGACAATTAATATACTGCGGTGTTGAGACCAGCAAAAAAATGTTCAACTGCAACACACTGTGTTCCTGTCTGTTTATCACTGCAGGATAATGAGCGTTGGCTGTGAGTCATTGGTCAGAATTTAACTGATTGGGTCCTGATTACACCTCGAACAATGAAAGAGGGTCCTTGTTCAATACCATTAGCAGAATCCTCTCTGGCTCTGCATTTTTTAGCAGCTAGTTGGTAAGTTACCAGTTGCTGGGCATTACTTGCTGAGCCTGGCCTTTGGAGCTGTGCCTGATAATCCACTATATTCAAATAGCAGACTGCCTGCCCATAGCAAGTTCTCTCTCTTCTCTCCTTAGTAACCTTTGACTTCTTGCCCGAAAAAAATGTACTCATCACACCAATATTATCAAAACCCTTTGTACTGTAAACAAATTAGCTGAATCTTTTCTTGAGCTTCACCAAATAGAAATATTTTGAATGCTTTAGGTTGTAGAGCAGGCTGATCCAGCTGTCTCATTAGGCACTTTCAGATGGCCAATGTGCCCCGCTTGTAAAGACGCATATTTTGGCAATATGCGGCAATTGGGAGGCCACCTGAATGTGCAGGAGGCGCTTGCAAGGTGAACTTCGTAACCCTCCTCCAAGAGGGATAATTGCCGCAGCACAGTGGCCTCTCCAGCCATCTGAATGTAGCTGCCTAAAAGCGGCTGCACTTGGGACGACAGTCAGCTGGCGAGCGCCTGACAGCTCCTCTCCCAGCTGCCCCTTCCCCGGCGCAGGACATTGGGGCAGTGGCAGCTGGCTGGGCTGTCAGCGCGGGAACTGCGGGGCTAGAGCGGCCGACGGGGGAGAATGGGGGCAGGGCTGTCAGCGTGGGGACTGCAGGGCTAGAGCGGCTGGTGGGGGAGAAGGGGACTGGGCTGTCAGCATGGGGACTACAGGGCTAGAGTGGCCGGCGGGGGAGAAGGGGGCTGGGTTGTCAATGTGGGGACAGCAGGGCTAGAGCGACCAGCGAGGGAGAACAGGGACTGGTGCGGCCGGCAGAGGAGAACGGGGGCTGGAGTGGCCAGCGGGGGAGAACAGGGACTGGAGCGGCAGGCGGGGGAGAAAGGGGCTGGCCAAAACAATGCCGGTACCCGACTCGAGCACTGTACTCACCCGCCGGCTGCTCCAGCCTCCTTCTCGCCCGCTGGCCGCTCCAGCCCCGTGAGTGGGGAGAGAGTAGGGCAGCGGGAACAGTGTGGGGACGTCCCGCGTGGGATGTCCCCGTGCTGATAGCCCACACTAGCTGTCCCAGCTGACAGCCAGCCAACCTGAATTGACAGCCCAAGGGACAGGTGCCGGGATGCACTCAGATGCGCATCCCGGCGCAGCTGTCCTTTCAGGTGGCCAGCGCTGCGCTTTAAACACTGCCACCTGAACGGCAATTTAAAGGGCCACTTCTGATTCTTCAGGCGCATTCTTAGCATAGAATGCACCTGAAAAAGCCTATTGACACTTGAAATACCTAGACGATTATGGTGTACAAGTGATCTTACTGGCTATAAAATTAAAAATGAAAAGAAAGTCCACAAGGTTGAGGGTGTTCATTGACATGACGAAACAGAACTTTACCTGGACCAGAGATGTGGTGACAAATGAAAGTATTCGCCTACCTCTCCTGGTGGTAAACAAATTTAAACTCTTGACATTTGGGGGAAAGTGGCTTACTCTCACAGTAACAATGGCAAGCTCAGCAGTAACCTGCCAGCAAAGTCTATTGGGCATAGAATTTATGTGATGTTATATCCATCAAGAATGTGAAGAGAAGCCATACATAATAAAATGGTCAGAAAAGAAAACAAATTTTTCTCATGTCCTCAAGACCCAGTGAGTGCATTCTTAGTTCTTTCCAAGAGGTACTGACTGATATGTATCTTCTTTTATCTAGCCTTACTTAAGTCTGCCTGAAATCTCTTTTAATCATCTTTGTTCAAATACAACAAAAATAATAATGAGAAAATATCATCTATCTCTGACATTTTTATGCTTTAGCAATACATTTTTGAAGAAATGGCTCTAGTTTTAACCATTGGATTGCTTGCTTTTCACTGCAGGCTGTGTGGGTATGTAGTAGGGGATAGTAGCAAGGAAGTAGAAGCTATTTCTCTCACACATCACCATTTTTCAGTGGAATCTTTTTCCATTTAATGGCTAACAGAATAAGTTTTCTTAATTCCCTCTTATTTACATTCATAAACGCACAGACAAATCTTACTAAACAACTTTATTTCTGGACTATCTTAAATGCTAACATTTTTTTAATAAGAGAACAGAACCTCTGCAGAGTACTCCAGTACAATTTAAACATATTTCTTTATTTATAAATTTACCTTCTTAATAACCTGTTGCTCCCGCATGATAATTTGTTTACAAGAACACGGAGACCTATTCATGTGAATCCCTCTCCTTTGAATAATCTGCCTTTGGTTTTTCCTACAGACGTACGTGATCGCATACCCGCCCATATTATAGTCCATTTTCAAGTTTTATGGCCATTCATTCACCCTATCTCCTATTGCTGGGTCCAAATATCTTCATCACAGCTTGTCCTGCTCATGTTCTTTTAACTTCCAACTTGGACAGCAACAAAAGAAAGAAAGAAATACGTTATTTCATAAAACTTTTTCTCCAAAGAAGAAGAATCAGTTACTCCTCCTGTTGGAGAGGAGTAGGATCACTCTAGTCCAAAACCCAGCCACCATCAATTCCTTCTCCAGGAGCAGGTGATCTGGTGAGAACCTAAGGAGAGATGCTGCCACTTGTCAGAGCATCGTGTATGAGGGTATGTGCTAAAGTGATAAAAGGGGAGTCATTTAAGCCCAAGGTATGCAGGAATTTCTTCTCAAAGAAGGTGGGTGATCTCTGGAATTTTCTACCCTGGAGAGTTGTGGAGGCTGGATTTTGCTGGGTATTTAAAGAGGAGGGGGATAACCTTTTTTGGAAGATTGAAGAATTGTGGCCAATGTGGAATTAGCAATGAAGAGGAGATGAAGCCTTGGACAGATCAGCCATGGCTGTATTGAATGGTGGAGTAGAATTGAGGAGCCAAGTGATCAATTTGTGCTCCTTTTCCTTCGGTCTTGAAGGGAATAGAACAGATGGCATTGCTTGTAGAGACAGTGCAATATGCAAGCATGCTAAGCATAAGGCAATGAATTAAAGATGGATGCTCTCAAGTATATAAATGGAAGCACAAGAGACTGCAGATGCTGGAACCTGGAGCAAAATACAAGCTACTGGAGGATCCCAGATGGTCAAGCAGCTGGTCACGTTGTCCCGCTGACTTCCCCCTGTAGTTTGCTTTTTGCACAATTACAGTATATTAGTAATGGGACAATGAAGAAAAAGAGGGTTTATGGATGTCAGTGAAGGAGATGAGGAGAGAGAGAAGAAGGGCTCATGAATTTTGATTAAAATTTCAGTCTGTCAATGGTTTGTGCAATATTTTCCCTCAAAAATTAAATAATTCAAATTATTCCATACAATAATTTGATGCACGTGTGAACAAATTAATGTTCAAATTTCAACAGAATCATTGTACTGGAAGATATGGAAAAATTGAAAATGATGGTCCAAGTAAAGACTCAACTGTACTTATTGGCAAAACTAGACTGCCAAGCATGACTTTTAAGTGATTTGATGTTCCATCACTGAGAAAGGGACTTGTATTTATACATCAGCTTTCAGGACTACAGACTTCCACAAAATGCTTCATAGCCAGTCAAGCGCTTTCAAGTAATTTCATGATTGCAAAACGGAAAATGCAGCTACTACCGTCAGTTGCTACTAATTTGAGCAGAGCAGTAAAAAAATAACAATCTCGTAATCTGTGTTTCTTGGTTTTGCTTGAAGCAGACCTGTGGCCTCCAAGTCTGGAGAGTACGCTATTGCTCTTCTAGTCATGTCTTTGGATTTTAATGTGTCTCAGCAACTATAGAGACTCCACTTAACATTTGATCTGAAGCACCATGGTCTGGAACTCACAATAATAATAATGGTAAGGCCCTGCCTGCTGTTTGTTTATACCTTGACAAAGGGCTAAGGCCCAAAACATTGGTACTTTACCTTCTAGAGATGCTCAATTACCTGCTCAGTTTCTCCAGCACTTTTGTGTGTTGTAATAGGATACTCTTTGGCTTGGCTTCGCGGACGAAGATTTATGGAGGGGGTAAAAGTCCACGTCAGCTGCAGGCTCGTTTGTGGCTGACAAGTCCGATGCGGGACAGGCAGACACGGTTGCAGCGGCTGCAGGGGAAGATTGGTTGGTTGGGGTTGGGTGTTGGGTTTTTCCTCCTTTGCCTTTTGTCAGTGAGGTGGGCTCTGCGGTCTTCTTCAAAGGAGGTTGCTGCCCGCCAAACTGTGAGGCGCCAAGATGCACGGTTTGAGGCGGTATCAGCCCACTGGCGGTGGTCAATGTGGCAGGCACCAAGAGATTTCTTTAGGCAGTCCTTGTACTGATGTCATATGATCCACCATGATCGTACTGAATGATGGTGAGGTTGGAAGAGCTGAATTGCCTTCTGTATTTAATGTTGATGATTCACAATTTGAATCATTTGGTAAACCGATTTGTTATGAATTTAATGGAATACAATTTATTCTTACTGTAATACTTGCAACAGTGAAAGAACCCATTATCTCTTGAGATTGGAGTAGCTGAATTTTGTCACATTATCTGTGATAGAGTATTTAGAGGTGGTTTGGGATGATTGTTAGTGCAGGTTGGAGACAAACATTTTAAAACAGAATTTTTGCAGGATTTTTGTAGAGTGCAAAAGTAGACAACAAAGTAGCAACAATACAGCAGCAGCTTGTCTGGAAGAGCATGTGATCTTTGCAGGCAGAGGAGAACAGCTTTGCTCTCAGAGAGGGAGGGAGTGAGAGAGAGGAAAGAGACAGAAACTTTGGTTCCAGAGGGACAAGCTGGCAAACTTAGGAAGACTGCCTGGTCAAAGGAGAAGACTGGCTGTCTGAAAAGAACTCTGTGGTGACCTGAAAGAAAGAAGATCATCTGGAGAACCCTGAAGGGGGCCAGTTTTGTCAGCAAGACTGATTAAAAAGGCATCAGTTGCAGATGTCCTGGAACAAAAGGAATCTCTGAAAACCAACAAGAATCCTCCTGAGTGGTAACCATTTGCCTGTTAAGCACCAAAGCCTGGTGAACTTTATTAATGCTGACTTCTGTGCACAGTCCAAGAATTGCCTGCAACCAGTGACATTGCACTGTGAACTAAAGAACTTTTCTACACTTATATACACATTACACACACGTGCGCTTAGAATTAGAGGGGGTTTAAGTAAGTTGATAGTAATAAGTTAAAGTTTGATTCTATTTTCATGTGCAAAGATAATTAAAAGCATCTTTTGTTTAAGTTACCCTTTGTCGTGGTGCATATCTATTGCTACTGAGTTTTGGGATCCTCTGGACTCTGTAACTTATCTTCTTAGTGGATCAACAACCTCCCCCATTTAGAAAAGCAGACATTTAAAAGAACAGAATTTAATAAAGCAAACTTTAATTTTTCAAATTAAATTAATGTCCCAATCATACATAAACCTCTAAACAAAATCATATGTATTTAATTATCTTTATTTTGCCTTCTGTACAATTATGTCAATGTGAATTATATTGCTAATTTTACTTCCTATTTTGTTATCTATAATTGCTTGCTGAACAACCTGGCAGTGGCTGAAATTGTATGTCCCTTCGGAAAATGACAAATTGAGGTTGACACCCAATCATGGTTTACGCTCGTGCGCCCACTAAATCTCCATGGATGGCTTCGTCCTCCATTCCTGCAAATTTCGGTCCATCTGTAACAAGTGCTTTTCATGTCTGACAAAAATCCTGTTTGATAAGATACATGAGTCTTCTATATTTCAGAGCTTGCATGATAGATGATGTATACTGAAGGCCAGGATCTCGAAGTTCAACAACAGCACCTTTCCAACAGTTGTCAGGCTCTTGAAGCTCCCCTTATTACACTAATCAGGGACTGTTTTGACACCGCAGAAGAATTGTTTACACTACAGCCAAGTCATTTTTTGTTTGCACAAGAATAACTGAATATTTATTATCTATTTTTAGTGTGTTTATTGTCTTTTTAATTGAATTAAGTACTTAGTAAATGTTTATTTTTAGTTGTTTTGTGGTTTTTATTGTCTTGCAAAGTACCTGCACAACTGCAGCAAGGAAGAATTTATGTGCATATGTACACTGCATATGATACACCTGAGAGCTTCAATGTCTGCAAAAATATTGGTAAGTACTTTGCACAGTAGGTTTGCTGCTATCTTTACTCATTTTGCCACCTGGAAGAGCTCCCATATTATAAAAGTCCTTTGTCCAACTATTCCCATGTGAAAAGTTACTCAGGTATTGAAATTGGCTGTGAAAGGCCTTAGCTTGAAGGCTTGGAAACTTGGACTATTTGAAACGCCACCCCACCCACTGAGGAATTTAAGACCAGTTCATATAATAATTTTGAAGTTGAAATGAAACAGTTTCCATGAAACTAATGCAAGATCATAAAATCCAATCTGGTTCACTGATTTCCTTGACAAATGAAAATTTGTGGAACTCACCCAATTTGTGGATTGTCTGTGACTCTAAACTCACCATATTTTTAATTGCCCCACCCCCAAAATGACCCAACAAACCACTCAGTTCAACTAGAAATTAAAATGAATAACTAATGTGGCATTATTATGTCCAATATTATGTCCAATTAGCAAATAAAAAATGGATTAAGAAGCTGAAAAATTCACTCAGCAAAAATTCCATCACCTGCCATTTTTTGTGTAACTTCAGTCGGTACTGAAGGGGGTGAAGAAATCATACAAACCATCTTTTGGAAGTGGGATTTGATATAACAAGCAACTGAGGTCAGATATCGACAGCACACAGTGCCTTTGTCGCTACTCATGATCTCAGTGAAATGTGATCCATGGTTTCTCTGCTCAAATAAATCCAGAACCTGTTGATAAACTTTTACATCTTCAGTTTCTCAGTCAATTGTCGGCTTCCCCACTTTAGTTCATTCTCGTCTCTGCTCCCTATTTGCCACTTATTGCTTCATTGTCCTTCCCTTCATTCCCATCCCTTTAGCGTCACTCATCCATTGCACTCACTATTCTCATGCAAGATTATCTTGACCTACCTCTTCCCTTCCTGTCATTACTTTGACACAATCATTTCCACTGTACATAGCCCTTTGAAGTTGTGCACTTAGCTGTAGCTTTACAGTGACACCTGTCCCTCAACCATGATTGTGATCTATTGCCTTTTCCTGTCACATCATTCCATTGAGACATTACTCACCGTCTCTCATGTAAAAGAAAGATAGTGATGGGAAAAGGAGAGGAGAGAAATGAACGTACAAGGACAGCAGAAGCAACAGCCTAGCAAAAGCAAATACATGAGCTTCATTCATATTAGTGAAAATAAAGCTCAAATTGGCAGAATCTTTCCTGAAATGCTAAAAAAAACATTAATTGAAGGGTAGAAACAGCCTTATTTTAAAATATTTAAAAATGGCAGATATTAACCCTCTTCATTAAACCTCTCCTCACCCAGCATAAGTACCCCTCTCCGATTCCAACCCAGCCTCCAGTGAATGAGCACATATATCGCAACATGTAAACATTCCAAAATGCTATTGGTGTTCTATGACAGCTATTCTCGACTGGGGCTGCCCTGGGGGCCACAGCACATTTAAGGGGAGGCACGGACTGAAATCATTTAAAAAAAATTATGTTTCTAGTGCGGTCGTTAGGAGACAAGTACTGAAGAAACCAACTAGACTTTGCTGCTTCATAGGGAATGGGGCCCTCAAATTTTGAGCAGAATCTTAAGGGACCATAGCCAAAACAAAAGGCTGCTCTATGGTCATTGACAGATAATTAATTCAACGATGAAAATATGATGCCAAGGGTGGAGTTTCTGTTTCCTGAATCAATGCCTTCAAACACGTCAGCACTTTTATTACTATGCGGTCCAAACCCATCCTTCATTTCTAATTGCTACACTATTCAAGTATAATAATCTACCTTAGAAACCCATGCATCCTGTGTTCATGTCAAACGTAAAGAACTCACTGATGTTCTGAGCTGCATGTGAGAATCAATCGCTTTCAAGAAGAGTGGGTATATATATGTGGATAGAATTTCAATTAATATCTTGACAAAATAATTCAATCTCCAGGTTATATCTGTCAGTTAAAACACAGAAACTTGAGTGTTTGGTTAATGCAAAAACAGAAATACTCACCTTTTTTTGTCTTATCCCATCTATGGATACACAAGGGATATTGCATTTGCACAGAAATGTACGCATATTGTACACCTCTCTCTCCAAGCCTCCCATGCATATCAGTTGTATCTAGAATGTCAGTCTTATTGTTGGCCTAGACTAAAGTTTCTTGATTCAATTCCTACTCCAGAGATGATAGCATAAAATCCTAAGTGTTTGCTCTGTCAGATCTATTGCCATTTGGAAGAGATGTTTAATTATAGTCCTGTCTGGTCTCTTCCATGGATGTGAAAATTCCATCATGCTATTTTGAAGAATAAAATGGCAAAGTTATCCTTGATGCTGTGGATACATTTGCCCTTAATCACTTTTGCTGTTGTTGGAATTCACTGTACCCATGTAAGCAGCTCTGCTATTGGGTTACAACTCTGGCCACACTGGCCTGGCTCTAAAGCACGCGGACATCAATGTGAAAATGTTGTGTCAGGCTCTTTACCTCAGAGAAACTGTTTCAGAATTACTTTATGCTTTTGAGACAATGCTATCTTGTTTGCTGCAGCAATAATTATTGAAGCCAACTAGGGTCATTAACTGGTGTGTTTATGGTTTGTAGATTTTGCTGAATAAAGCTCTTTCTAAATATTGAATTGTTTAGGTTTAAGAGTCCTTAATCTTTCCATAATAAGTAGCAGAAGGTGGTAAACAACTAGATTGCCACCTTCCAGGTAATAAGGTAACTCACACACCGAAATGCGAGAGGAACTCTTTTCAGCATCTAGAGGAGACAAAGATATATCGCTGACAATTCAGGCCTGAGCCTTTCTTCAAGGAAAATTCAGAAAAGGTAGAAGAAGGATATATCTGAAAGGCTCAGAATTCAAACAATGAGGGAGTAATCCAGACCAACAAAAGGTGTTGACTGGATACGATAAGGGATGAGGTAGAATTTATCATGTCTGTGCAGAAGTTCAGAAAGGTAACCAGTCCTCAGGAAGGGGTCAGCAATGGAAAGGTTAAAGAACTTCAAATTCCTCGGAGTCAATATCCTGGGGCTTTCAAGTCAATCCAATCAAAGAAGGTTCACCAGCGGCTATACATCATCAGGAGTTCGAGGAAATTTGGTATGTCACCAAATACACTAGCAAATTTACACAGGTGTACTGATGGTTGTATCACTGTCTGGTATGGAGGGTAAATTTAATGGCTAGATGGAAATTGACAGTGAAATTAATGAAATTGTCATATTCTGTATGGGCATAGAAGATGGCACCAATGAAGTCATTGATGTAGTAGAGGTAGAGTTGGGGAGTGATAACAGAGTTGGATTAGAACAGGGACTGTTCCACCTATCCGACAAAAAGGCAGACATAACTGGGGCACATCCATGTGCTTATTGTAACACCTGGGATCTGGGTGAAATGGGAGGAGTTATTGAGGGTGAGGACAGGGAAAGGTTACAGGGAGACGTAAACTTGGCCAGCTCCATCATGGGCATTAGTCTTCACTCCCTTCAGGACGTCTACAAGAGGCAGTGTCTCAAGAAAGCAGCCGCTATCATCAAGGACCCTCACCACCCAGGCCATGCCCGCTTCTCGCTGCAACTATCATGAAGGAGTTACAGGAGCCTGAAGATTAACAGCCAATGGAACGAAAACAGCTTCTTCACCTCCACCACCAAGATTTTGAATGGACAATGAACCATAGACACTATCTCACTATTTATCTTCTTTTACACTAATTTATTTATTTAAAAGAAATGAAATTTATAGGATTTTTTTGCATTTAAATAGTGCTGCCACAAAGTAATGAATTTTGTGACAAGTTCGTGGCAATAAATTCTGATACGGATTCTAGTGAATTCTGGATTCAGCTAGAACAGGCAAGAAAAGAAGTTATCTCAGAATCTGTGGAATTTTAGAACATAAATCTGTGGGTTGTGCTCAGGCACAGTGTGTAGTATCCACAAACGACAGTGCTGTTGGGATCTGAATAGTTCGTCCCCTGAGATGATGACAGAGAGGTCCAGGAAGGGGAGCGAGGTCTTAGAAACTGTCCAGGTAAATTTAATGGCTAGGTGGAAATTGATAGTGAAATTAATGAAATTGTCATATTCTGTATGGGCATAGAAGATGGCACCAATGAAGTCATTGATGTAGTAGAGGTAGAGTTGGGGAGTGATAACAGAGTTGGATTAGAACAGGGACTGTTCCACCTATCCAACAAAAAGGCAGACATAACTGGGGCACAAACATGTGCTTATTGTAGCACCCTGGATCTGGCGGAAACGGGAGGAGTTATTGAGGGTGAGGATAGGTTCCACCAGGTGGAGGAATGTGATAGTTAATGGGGACTGAATAGCTCTGCATTCATGAAAGAAACAGAGGGTTCTGCAGCCTTCCAGATGAGGAATGGGTGTACAAATGGATTGTACAAGATAACACAGTTGGGGGGGTGGGGGGGGGGGGGTGGTGGCGAATCGGAATTCTTGTAAAAGGTGGAGATCATGAGTAGTGTCCTAGATTTTGGTGGGAAGCGACAGGATGAAGGAGGAAAAGAGGGAGTCAAGGTATGAAGAGATAAGTTTGTTGGGGCAAGAACAGGAAAAGGAAATGGGCCTGCCAGGGCAGTTCTATTTGTGAATTTTGGTGCAACGATAGAAGCATGTGGTGCAGGCGTGGGGAACTAACAGGTGGACGTAACAGGGCCACTGGCATCACTTCCACCGGTGAGAGGCGGAAGTGACGCGAGTGGCCCTGATACTTCAACCCATTGTGCTAGCCGCCAATAGCACATGCACGCAAGAAGAAACAATGCCACATTTATCGTGGTGACTTCCCCCTTTCTACCTCCCCAGCTGAGGGAGTTTTCGAGTGTCAGATTATGACCCCCTTAGTTACTCTAATGCCCTCTGCTGAGACGTTCTGGTGCCGACTCTGGGTGAGAGGAGTGGATAAGTCCAGGAGATAATAGGAACCTGGCAATAGTTAACAACTACTTCTACATTAATTGTTTTGCAGCTTGAACAACTTTAGTCAGAATTGATGAGCGCACACCTACCTTCACAGATACCTGTGAAGAATCAAGAAGGAGAAACTTCACCTCAGCACTTTACTGCAGGAGGCAGTCACACAAGCAAGAGAGACAGTAAAGTGTGTCTCTGGGTGAGGCAGATTTGGAAATCCAGCGAGTAGAGTCAGAAAACCAACAGACTTTCAGCTTGTTGGAAGAGAAGGCAGATGGTGACCAAACCTATCACACCACCTTGTACAGGGGCCTATTGAAAGAGTCAACAAAAAGGAACGTAAAGGTAAAGATTCCGTTAATGTCATGTAATACTATATTTAGAATGTAACATACACGAATTCTTTAACTTTAATCTACTATCTAAAGTCGCCACTTTGTCCAGTGCCCCTATTATTAATAAGGAACCGAGATACCGGGATATGAACCATTCTCTGTAGCAGCAAGGATGAGGGTGTGATGTGCCTATTATTAGGTGTTGTGGTATAAGGTATTACACCACTCTAATAATCTGCATGCACTGGCCTGGACCGCCCCTTCCTTCCCTCTGACCCTGCTCAGGAGGTTCCCCAATAAAGGTCCCGACCCAAGACCTTGACCCCCAAATCACTTCCTGCTCGAATCCAGGCCAGATGCTCTCTGAACCCCAGCTAATGTCCAAGCCAATAAAAGCCTTTTTGACTCCGATCTACTGCCTCATGGAGTCATTTGATTGCCCATCACTAGGTGAGGGATAGCTTCTCAGGGCTGGAGAGAAAGTTGGAGTGAAAGAAGAGGGATATCTTTGTGATATGCAAAGGAGTGTTGAAGGAATATGTGCAACAAGGGTTCAAATTACAAACTAAAACTTCAAAGGTGTTAATTCATGAGTTACTCTCTGAGCTCCCTGCAAATTGGAAGAAGGTCAATTAAATCTAAAAGTTGAGTGTCAGAGAAACGTGCAGGGCACCAACACCAACACTGGCAAAAGGAGGAACTGGGACGGGCTTGACTTGAAATGTACTGAAAGCAGTCTCCTGGAAAATTAAGTAACTGGAGGTAAAGATAAGACTTTAAACTATAGAGTTTTGAAAGTTAAAGAGAAATGACAAGCAAAGTGGGGGCAGGAGAGTCTGCCAGGATGGGAGAAGGTATGTCTTAAATGAGAGTTAAAGCAAGAAAAAAAGACCTAATTAAAGGCTCTTTATCTGAATGGATACAACAATCATAAGGAGAGAGATCAAGTCCGTGGCAGAAGTGAAAATGAATGGGGATGATCAAAAAGACATTACAGTAATATAGTTCCAAATTGACAAGGTCCGAAATTAAATGTTGCAGGATGCTTAACTTTTGGGAGAGATTAACAAAATGGAAAAGAAAGTGAGGTGGTCCTGATCAAAGGGGATGAATTAAAGCAAGAGAAATAAAGGATTTTCAGATATTTAAGAGCAGAGATGAAAAAGCTAAAGGAAGAAAACATGAGTGGGAATCCTATAAAGATCCCCAAAGAGTCATGTTAATTAGGGCATGGATTAAATCTGAAAAGCAGAAGCAGATATAACAAGTCTGATCTCTGATCACGGCAGGTATTTAGCCTAAGGGAAATTGCGAAAACCGAATCAGCAGTTTTAAAATGGAAGATGAATTCATGAAGCAAGTAAGAAACAATTTTTTAGATCAAAATGTTGAAGATCAAAAGAGAGAATGGGTTATTTTTGATCCAGTGCTATGCAAAATATTGCAGGTTTATTAATGATATGGTAATCAAAGGTCTTTACAGAAGAGTGATCAGAATGTAATAGAATTTTATGCAAAGATTGAGAGATTTCGTTCACTCCGCTCTTAAGTCTAAATGTAAACTATGAAACCTCTTCATGAGTGAGCTAAGATGGGGAAACTGCATTGAAATGTATGATAATGAATGATTAATGATGAATATTTAAAGTGTAATGCCTTGCAGCAATTATTTATCCTCTTTAAGTCACAAAAGAAAAACAGAAAGTGGTGCAGCCATGATTAACAAAAGTTAAAGATGGTATTTGATCTATTGGAAATGTGGGAGAAGGAAATGTTTTACCCCAGAAGTTCACTAATCATTAACAGGTGTGACTTTGAAGAGGTATGTAGCATTCTTTTTCAAAGATGAGTGGAGTCAAAAACCAGTGGGCATTGGTATAAGGTGAGGGAAAAGATTTAAAGAGGATCTTAGGGGCAAGATTTTTACACAGAGAGTAATGGTATATGAGACAATAGGTAAAAGGAGGTGGAAGATGCAGGTACAATAACCACATTTAAAAGACATTTAGACAGGGTCCAGGATAGAAAATGTTTTACCTGTTCATTAACACTCCCTGGGGCCCTGCCATTCAATGTATATGTCCTGGTTTGATTTAACTTCCAAAAAGCGCCACTTTGCATTGGCTGAATTAAATTCCCTTGCCCATGTCCCCAGCTGATCTCGATCAGTGGTTTTCAAACTGCTTCCCTCCACCACCACCCCCAACTCACATTCCACTTTAAGCAATCCCTATGCCATATGTTCTCTGTAATTAGTAAGGGATTGCTTAAGGCGGTATGTGTAGGACACTACCAGTAACCACAGAGACATGCTGAGGAAACGATAGGCTTTAATACACAGAAGACCCTTGCTGGCCTGAATCCTGGGAAAGGTGGCTCGACCTTTATGGCCCAGGACCATGGGGGAGGAGTCATAGGGTATGAGTCATCCGTGGGCGGGCCAGCTCCATATATACAACCGACAATGATAACTGTATACAATGGAGGAAACATATCACCACATTATGGTAGACCACCAGCTTTGTAAACCAAGGGTTGTGAGTGCATTCCTTGCTGGGGCCCCATTTTTGTGAGGGGCGCTAAACAAAGTGGCGACTCTCTGTCTTCCTTAAGGTAGACAGTTAAAGAATTTCATGTATGTTACATTCTAAATGTACTATTACATGACAATAATGGAATCTTTATCTTTATGTGAGTGGAAATAAAAAGTTTGAAAACTTCTGTTTTAATTGTACTTAATTGACTTGTTATGTGCAGTGTTTCATAACTCCAAAGGAAATGGGCCAATGGCAATTTGTCTCACGCAAAATATTTCAGTAACAATTGGGTCTAGAGCAGTGATTCTCAACCTTCCCTTCCCACTCACATCCCACCTCAAGCAATCCCTTACTGATCACAGAGCACCGATGGCATAGGGATTACTTAAGGTGGGATGTAAGTCTGGGGGGAAGTTGTAAACCCTTGGTTTACAAAGCCGGTGGTCTACCATAATGTGGTCTAGATCCAGTTGTGGATGTACATGACACATGAGGCTGAGACTGAGTCACTGGTCTACAGGCTTTTATTCACAATGGACAGAGATCTCATCCTGTGCCTTGACCCAGGATTTCTGGGGTAGGGTCAAGGTGTTAGAGGTTGAATATAAGGTCAAAGATGGAGGAAGTACAGGCACAGAACAGGGCAGTGCCAGGTAATAAGGAATTCACCCACATTTCATAACCTTTTTCACTGTCATCTAAATCCACCAATCTTGATGTCATCTACAAACCTTCCAAATCATTAATATACACGATGAACGATCAAGGGCCAATCTCTGCAGCACAAATTAGTTATAAGCCTCTAAATTGAAAAGTAGCCTTTAATCACCATTCACTGTCTCCTACCACAAAATCAATTTTGTATCCAAACAGTTGCAAATAGTGTGTTGGAATCTATTTTCGGGGCACTTAGAAGATTCGTGTTATTCTGAGAAATAAAGGTACGTAGCTTGCAGAATACGAATGAGGGAAACAAATGGTGTATATTTCAACACTCAAAAAGTTTGTGTTAAAGTGCCAAACAAGAGATTATTGAATAAAGTTTAAGCATATGGGATAGGAATTAATACACTGGCATTGACAGAAGATTGGGCATCAGACAAGAAACAGAGATTTCAAATCAAGGAGACATTTTCTGAATGGAGAGATCCGGCTATTGGGATGGTGTTTGAATCCGAATGCCAGGTGTTCACAAGGGAAGTCAATTATTTTAATGAAGACTTCATGTTTGCTGATCATATTAAACTGGGTGGCAAAGGAGGTTATGAGGAGGATCCAGGGAGGCTTCCAGACATGACAAAAGGATTAAAATGTGGGAAAAATATCAAATAAAAACCATTACTTGAAAAATAGAAACGCTGAGTGCCTACAGAACTTCTTTGTTTGCTCCACCAGCAATTGAATTCGTGGCTGCAGCTACATTCCAGCAGTGCTGGAGGAAGTCACCATTTGGTTGAGGGGGTGGAGGGAGGTTGTGGATGGTGTACCTATCAAGTCAGCTGCTTTGTCCTGGATGGTAGCGAACTTTTGGGAATTTGCTGGAGTTGTATTTATCAAGGGAAATGAAGAGTTGTAGCGGCCGTGTAGCAGGCCGAGCGGGCGCACAGCGCAGTATTGCAAACTGTCGCCGGTGCAGTTCTGTGGGCGTACAGAACCATAATACAGACAGCTGCATACTCACCTAATGGACCGCACGCGAGAAATACTGAGCGCCGAGGAACGGCACGTCGAGCTGCTGAGTCTCCTGCCGGAAGGCGTGGGGCAATCACAAGGCTTAATTTAAACCTGCTGGTCAGGAGGATAAGCAGCAATCTCACAGTAACGTCCCACCTTGTCCCAGGAGTAAGCTGGTAAACTCTGAATAAATCAATCTTGAGTTGACTAATCTGGCATGTGTTTGTATTACTTTAGTAGCTCTACCGTAGTAGCCGCTGCAGAGTATTCTGTCATCTCCTGACTTGTGCAAGGCGAATGGTAATCGCTCATTACAAGATACTCCACCTCTGACCTGAGTTGGCAATCACAGCATTTATATGGTTCTGGTCAGTGGTTACACCAGGATGTCGATGATGGCTAGTTTGGTGGTTGAATGTCAAGAGTCGAGGACTTGACTCTCTTGTTGAAAAGAGTGATCGTGGCATAAATGTTGCTTGCCACTTATTAGCCTGTACCTGAACATTGTCTAGGTCTTGGTCCCTGCAAGTATCATTTGTTTCATTTACTGCAAGTGGAATTGAACAAGGTGGAATTTTCAGAAGACATTCCTACTTCCAACCTGATGACAGGTGAAGATCATAGGCTGAGGATGACTGGTCCTGAAGAACTCCTGCAGTAATGTGCTGGGGGTGAGATGGTTGACATCTTTCAACAACAATCATCTTTCATTGTGCAAGGTATGATTATTACTTCTGCATTGTTTTTATAAAATTAGGATGGGCCACTGAATTTAATCTTCCTGACCTGCCATTACCCTTGTAATGTAGGAAAGTTTCCAGCAAGATTCAGGTGAACAAAATGCTAAGAATAAACAAGACACTCAGGACTTGAGGAAAATGACCTGCAATATTTGAACTCTTCCACCTTTAATAACAATAACAAAATTGTATCCACTGCAGCAGCTGAGAAGAATATTATGTTTACAATTAATAATATTAACATCAGATAGAAATTATTGTAACATTATGAAAAAAATGTAAAGAGAGAAGATGTTGAAAGACTTGACTTGGAAGATAAGCAAATATCTCTGGTTGTGGCCATTCACTGGATTAGCACTGACGAATGCCTGGTGCCTCCTTTAACTTGTGCCTGCTTGTCACTGCAAAAATGGATGCTGTATGTCATTAACTATTGCCATTTGTGAACGCAATTACCTATCTAAGAGCACAAGAGTGAAGCCTTGCAAATGGATTGTCTGCTTCCATCACTTGCTCCATTTTGAAGTGAAGATGTCCACCTAGTGGTTTGATAAAGTACAGAATCCTTCAAAGGAAAACCTGTCCTAGCTCAAGAAACAGTTCAATTTTCCTGCGAGCTATAATTATCTCCTTCTAAAAGAATAATGATAAATTGCAGTGCATGGAACCAAATTAATTGCTAGTTTACTGCTTTGCATAAAATGTGCAACAGAGAAGGGAAGAAATCATTGTTAATTAATCCCCAATTGCTTTTCTTCTCCTTTTTGAGGGGACTTAAAATCCTGCCATTGAGTGAATTGCACAATGAAACTCCAAGAAACTTTACAGATTCTTCACATTTCCTGCAGAGAAAAAAAAATTATGCTGTGACAATCCCTGTTACAAAGACTGTATCATCTATTACATCAGGAACTGGATGCCCTGGGATCATTCCAGCATTTACTATCTCATTGCCTGGCGCTCTGCAAGAGACTGTTGATAATTTCTGCGAGAACACTGATGCCCTAAATTTGCAGTTAGCAATTCATGATATCTTCCCTCATTAATTCTGGATGTCTCATAGAGCCCAACAGAGGATGTGCTATTGTGGGGATTCCCAACGACTAACGAAGAGGAGCTGGAGACCCCAAGCAGATCAAGTAGCAAGTCAAGTCACTTTTATTTATCGTCATATATTGCTCACACGTTAAAGACGAGATGGACCATGGACCATATTTACATAAATATAAATTAGAATAGAAGTTAAACGCATTAAAATATTAAGACACATGCAGTAACAGTCCTCAGTACCCTATCCACATATGTTCTGGGAGTTCAGGAATCTGATGGCTCAGGGGAGAGAAAACTGTTGTTCAATCTAGACACAAGGGCTTGAGTTCTATAGTACCTCCTACCAGATGCCAGAAAGGAGGACAGTTTGCATGAGGGGTGTGTGGAGTCCTTCACAAGGTTTATTGCCTTTCGGCTGCATCGAGTGTTCCTACCTTCATGGTAGGAAGAGAGCCCCGAATGATCTTTTGATCTTTTCTGCTGACTTTACTATCCTCTGCAGGGTCTTGTGGTCCGATGAGGCACACCTTCCAAAGCAGGTGGTGCACAGGTTGCTCTCAATACATCCTCTGTAGAATGTAGTGAGGATGGAGGGTGGGAGATAACCTTTCCTCAGCCTTTGCAGGAAGTAGAGGTGCTGCTAGAGGAATATGATATTCTTGATGACCTCAACGGTGGAACCGGGAATGGTCAGTGGAACGTGGTCCCCCCAGGGCAACTTGAGGTTGACAGCCACCTCATTTACTTTTTTAATGTTCCGATATAGGTTATTGGTTGTGCAACAGTCCGTTAGCCAATGTTAGTATCCATGGAGAGAAATGGACAATGTGAATATCCTGTGCCAGGGTCTCCTTCTCTACAGTTTTTAATGAAAGGAATGATTCCAGGAGACAACCAGTATTAGTGCTTTAGATTTGGTTAAAATGTTTTCAAATTTCAGCACTTTTAAGTATTATGTCTTTAACATAATATGATGGGTTTTGCAATCATTTTGAGTTATCAGACATTTATGTATTTTGATGATGTTATCTGCTGCACCATTTTGTGGACGGGACCTCTACATTCTTTTTCACCTCAAGCCGATGTGTCAGTGGAGTAAAGCACGAGGATGCCATTACCACTCGCCTTCCCTTTTAACAGGAGCCACATATTGGTTCTTTTTACCGATAGCCAGGAGGATACTGAAAGTTAACTAAATTAGTAGCTTTTAAATAAAAACTCCTAAAACATCTACCCCATGAGGAATTAGTTTCTATTCTGCTCGTGGATGGTCTGTAATGTTGTAATTAAAAGCTAAAATGACAATTTCCTGAGTGTGCTGAGAGACATTAGTGAAGATTAAATACCACGGCTCAGGATTCAATTAAAAAGTGTCCAACAAAGGCTGAAATTGAAAGGTGCATGATGAAGATTGTTAAACTGGAATATTCTATGATAGTGTGTCCATGGCAAAGCTCTTGCCTGTCTGATGAAAGTTTTCTGCATCGTTCTTGATGACAACTCTTTCCTACTTAAACAACCTGGTGGTAATGGTTGGAATCAGTTTGAGTTTAAAAAGTGGGGCTGCTCGGGGCCCGTGTTCCCTACATGTGTAGCGGGACTCTTCAGCACCTTACACACTGGGCTCTAAATTGTCACGCACCCGATGGAAGTCACTGGTATCCCCGTCGGACGTTGCTAAAGTTGATCTATATTCACTTTATGGATACATGCTGATTGTCACAGCGACCTAACCTGAGCTGCTCACTCTCCACACTCGAACCTGCCACCAACATGGCACTGATGATGCAATATTTCAGTAACAATTGGGTCGAGAACAGTGATTCTCAATCTTCCCTTCCCACTCACGTCCCACCTTAAGTTATGAGCACTGATGGCATAGGGATTATCATATAGTTCTTAGTTCATTGAAGTTGGCCATGCAGTTAGATTGGGTTTTAAAGAAGGCATTGGCTGATGGAGGACCTCAGTTTTCTTCAGGCTGACTTCCAGGCCAAACATTTTGGCAGTTTCCGCAAAGCAGGACGTCAAGCGCTGAAGAGCTGGCTCTGAATGGGCAACTAAAGCGGCATCATCTGCAAAGAGTAGTTCACGGACAAGTTTCTCTTGTGTCTTGGTGTGAGCTTGCAGGCGCCTCAGATTGAAGAGACTGCCATCCGTGCGGTACCGGATGTAAACAGCGTCTTCATTGTTGGGGTCTTTCATGGCTTGGTTCAGCATCATGCTGAAGAAGATTGAAAAGAGGGTTGGTGCGAGAAGTCAGCCTGAAGAAAACTGAGGTCCTCCATCAGCCAGCTCCCCACCATGACTACCAGCCCCCCCACATCTCCATCGGGCACACAAAACTCAAAACGGTCAACCAGTTTACCTATCTCGGCTGCACCATTTCATCAGATGCAAGGATCGACAATGAGATAGACAACAGACTCGCCAAGGCAAATAGCGCCTTTGGAAGACTACACAAAAGAGTCTGGAAAAACAACCAACTGAAAAACCTCACAAAGATAAGTGTATACAGTGCCGTTGTCATACCCACACTCCTGTTCGGCTCCGAATCATGGGTCCTCTACCGGCACCACCTACGGCTCCTAGAACGCTTCCACCAGCGTTGTCTCCGCTCCATCCTCAACATCCATTGGAGCGCTCACACCCCTAACGTCGAGGTACTCGAGATGGCAGAGGTCGACAGCATCGAGTCCACGCTGCTGAAGATCCAGCTGCGCTGGATGGGTCACGTCTCCAGAATGGAGGACCATCGCCTTCCCAAGATCGTATTATATGGCGAGCTCTCCACTGGCCACCGTGACAGAGGTGCACCAAAGAAAAGGTACAAGGACTGCCTAAAGAAATCTCTTGGTGCCTGCCACATTGACCACCGCCAGTGGGCTGATAACGCCTCAAACCGTGCATCTTGGCGCCTCACAGTTTGGCGGGCAGCAGCCTCCTTTGAAGAAGACCGCAGAGCCCACCTCACTGACAAAAGGCAAAGGAGGAAAAACCCAACACCCAACCCCAACCCACCAATTTTCCCTTGCAACCGCTGCAATCGTGTCTGCCTGTCCCGCATCGGACTGGTCAGCCACAAACGAGCCTGCAGCTGACGTGGACTTTTTACCCCCTCCATAAATCTTCGTCCGCGAAGCCAAGCCAAAGAAAAGAAAAAGAAGGCATTAACAGAATACTGACACAGAATACCTCCATGCTTAAATAACTTCAAAGCAGCTCTCTTACCCAGCTCAAATCCACAACTACAAATATCGCATTTCCCCATATTTGCTCTGTGGTGCTATCATATCAGTTTGATTTACTGTCGTTAATTCACTTTTCATCACTTCAACATTGACCTCACCTTTACACATGATACAATATAATTGGTTACACAGGCCCCAAAAGTTAAATAAATGGGACCCAACTGTATCAGATAGATGTTTTCGCTGTAAGAAGGAAACGGGAACAACAGCACTTGCAATTTGGGCATGTGAGAGAGTGGAAAAGTTTTGGGAAGATCTAAATCAGGTATTAAATAAAACCACAAAAAGCAACATATCAAAAAATCCAGAGATCTTTCTTCTAAGTAATATAAGAAGTAAAGAACTTGGACTCGATTCGGATGGAGCACAAAAAAGATTTATTATGATAGCCTTAGCTGTAGCAAAAAAATGTTTAATATCAACCTGGAAATCAGAAGAAAGCCTGAGAATACAGCAATGGTACATGGAAATGAATAAATGTATTCCATTGAAAAAAATAACATATAATTTAAGAAATAACGTCACAGTATTCAAACAAATTCGGGAACCGTACATGGAACACAACAGAGAGGGCCTTCCGCGGACCTCCACCCCCTAAAATGACAGAACGAGAAGAAGACGAAATGAACTGATCCAGTGTGTAAAAGTAGATGACACAATTTTCTTGATTATTTTCATTGTGTGACGACGTTGTTTAATGGGTTTATTGTATTGTAGCTGTTGAACGTTTAGTGGGTAGGGAGGGGGTGGGAAGGGGAAGGGAAGGGAGGGGGAAAGGGGGAGAAATTGACACTGTATATTCAAGAGGGAAATGTTTGCGTGTATTTTGGTTAATATGGTTCATAGTGTGAAAAATTTTAAAAAAATTAAAAAAACATTGACCTCACCTTAAAAACTATCTTATGTGGTTATTTCATCTCTACTCTAAACCATTGGTTCTCCGCCCTTTTTCTTTCTACTCACGTACCACTTTAAGTCATCTCTATGCTCTGTGATTGGTAAGGGATTGCTTAAGGTGGTGCGTGAGTTGGAAGGGAAGGTTGAGAACCACTGTTCTAGACTGAAATATAACTTACTGAAATATTTTGCTTGAGACAAATTGTCATTGGCCCATATCCTTTGGAGTTAGGAAACCGTGCACATAACGAGTCAATTAAGTACGATTAAAACAGTAGTTTTCAGACTTTCCCTTTCCACCCCATACCATGGTAGAATGATTGTCATTGGTTCAAAATATGCAACTAATTTTTATCTTATCATGATTATTTAAAAAGCTTATATATCAAAACATGTTACATTATTTTTCAGGTAACGTGTTTTTAAAAAATGATTTTATACTATGTCTATTTGTGTTTGCAGTAAGTTGTCTGATCACCGTGTTCATACATTTCCCCGGTACATCACTTCTGCTGATATAATATCACAGACAGAATTTGCAATATTAGTAGTGCTACCCATTGATTCTCCACTGTTAGAGAGCCATTAAAATACCTTTCTCTTTATACTTTGTGGCTATTTCCAATTTCCCCTGTTTTTTCACAAACCTAGAATATTTTATCCAGCATTTAAGGAGGAAATACAACTTATCTTGCCCTTCAGTGAGGCACCCAGCTAGTTTCACTCTCCTGTGCCTGTATTTATTTAATTCCCTCTGTGATTTGCAACTAAATTGTTTTCCACCAGCCTTTCATCCTCTAGGCCAGATCCTAACAGCTTCCTATAGAAAAAAATACTTCTCCCATCTCCCTGATTCTTTATCAATTGCTATAAATCTGGTCACTGACTCTCCTGCCAGTGTAAATGGTTTCTTCATATGTTTTCTCTCAGAAACCCTTGAAAATGTAGAATACCAGCTCCAGGGGATAAATCCCTAGCTTTTCAGTATGGTACTCAATCACTGAAGATACTTATCACTGTAGTATGCCAGTAAATCTCCTCTGTGCCCATTTTAAAGCCTTTGCATCCTCTTTAAAGTCTGGTGCACTGAACAGAACACAGAAATATTGTTGCTGAGGCAAAACTATTGGCTGTTAATGGTGCAGCATGAACATCCTTGCTTTTGTATCTATCTTTTCTGTTTCTAAATCAAGAGGTCATTAGATTTCTTAATATCCCTCTTACTCTCCCACCCACTCACTCAGCATGAGGGACCTGACTTGCTAAGCATCTCCAACATTGTCTATTTTAATTTGCACTTGAACCATCGTGTTCCTCCAAGCTGTTTGTTTAAAACTGTAGTATTTGGTTTATGTTCCTCACTCCTTCTTCCACTGCACTGGGTTATTTATATCTGAGGCCATTCAGTCAATAGAATCCATGCCAACTCCAAGCAGAGAAGTACCAATACCCCTTGCATTATTTCCCCACAGCCCTGCTACTTATTTCCTTTCACATGCCCATCAAAAGGTAGGGGATGGGAACAGTTAGCACCCATTAGCCGAGAGATTTCTTTTCAGGATCAAAAGAACTTGCTTTCTGTTCACAAAAATTCAATGCACAATGAAGAATTGATTTTAGTGATTAATTTTCTTAATGCAAAGGAAACTTTTTTTTATTTGGTTCATCAGATAAATGTGTCATAATCTATTTGAAATGTCAGATTCTTGTCTATTGATGACTAAAAAAATCCATTAGCCTGTCATGGTGGCAAAGCATTCAAACTTCTGACAAATTCTTGAGTTGACAGATCTAATGTCTCTCTTTCTTGTTTGAGCCAATCTATCTTCAAGAGCACAGTCCAAAATAACAACCAGATAAAACATTTTGTTCAGGGCTGCAATGAACTTGGGGGGGAAAAAAGTAGTACATTTCTCCAATTTTAAGAATCCACTTATATGTTCTATTTTTAAGAATATAAATCAGAGCTTAAAAGAATAATTTTCCTGGATTCCAGATCTAAGTATGGTGTGGGGAAAAAAAATGGTTTCGTTTCAATTTCCTAATCTATCCATTATTGTCCGCACGAATAATTCAATTCCTCTTGATGGATGGCAAAATATTTTCAAAATTCACCTCATTGTGTTTCAGCAAATTCAAATATCATTAGTTCTTCATTCTTTTGGATAAGTCAGCCTTTCCTCGTGATGCTAACACATGAAAATAGTTTTAGAATTAATGAGAACCCTTTCCGACCTGAAACCATCTTGGTAAGGTCAGATCATGCCACGTGATCTTTACTTGACACATTTGAAGTTTTGGCACTTGTTGCCTTGTGTTTAGTTACCAAGTGAGTTATGAATGAGATATTGAGCATTTATTGAAAAGAAGGTACTGACCTTCCATTGATTGACTCAATGTGCAATTCTTATCATTCTGCTTTCATTTTGGTGATTATTTAGGCACTGTCCGATTTAGATGGCTAAGTGGCCTTTCTTTTGAAAATGTACAAGTCTCAGCCAGAATATCATGGGTACTGGGGCTCAGCTGCTCTATGCCATCTAGTGTGGTTGTTAGTTGAATTAACGCAATAATTCCAGGGTGTTGTGTTGGGAAAGGTATCCGATTCTGTTGGTTCACATAGAGACAAGTCTGGACACAAGGGTGTGTAGCTTTTATCATCACACAACATTTTATGGGAGAGTGTAGTAGAATAAAACACACGTGCACAATTTATAATTCACGCAGGCGGTGCTGACATTCGCATTAATATAGATGAAATGAACTGACCCTGTGTGTAAAAGTAGAAGACACAACTTTCTTGTTTATTTACATTGTGTGATGATGTTGTTTAATGAGTTTAATGTATCATATAGGTTGAACGTTGAGTGGGTGGGAAGGAGGGAGGGAAGGGAGGGGAGAAAATGACAGTGTATATTCAAGAGGGAAATGTTTGTGTGTAATTTGGTTAGTATGGTTCATAGTGTGAAAAATAAAATAAAAAAAATTAAAAAATCAACATTAATAAAAATATTTTTAAAAACTTAAAAATATATATATAGCAGGGGTGTACGCAAATTCTCGAACCCTGATCGGCAGGAGGTGCAGCTCTACTGCAAGTATTGATCTATAACCATTTAAACTATATTGATACTATGGATCAGCTTCAGTGCAATGCACACCTTACCTGCAACCCTTCCAAGTGACATCCACAGTAGCGACCATGGCATTGAGCAGTCCCTGGGGCTATCACCACGAGTAGAGAGAGTGCAATATGCTCTGTCCAGGTGCTAAGCACAGGGCTCTAGCCAATAGTGATGCTGAGTGGTGTGACTTCTGAATACATTCCAAATATGAGGGGGGCACATTTCCTCCACACGCAATAGCAAAAGATGCAATGACATTTCAGCATGATTAATGCTGTTGAAATAGACAGACAGCATCATTTCACTTCTGGTACTTTTCTCTGCCCCTTTGTTAATTTAGCCATAACTATTATTTTTCTTAGGATATTGTTTTAAGGTGTTTGCCTTGCTATAACTAACATGAGTTCTCGATGCATATAATATGGGTGGCCTCTAAGCCCAATAATTAATGATGGCCTGGGATACTAGACCTTCCTGACTTAGTGATTCATTACAATTAACTTCAGAGAGTTACCCTGTCTTAAATGACCATGTCACTTTGAGCTTGTATCCAACCAAATCAAGGAATTAACCTTGAGGATCAATATTTTTTCACATGACCTATTCCCAACAGAACTCACCAATAAATAGCTACCATATTTAATGCCACATAAGACCCTCAGGAATATAAGACCATTTCAGCTGGGAATATTAAGTTTTTTTTAGTGGTAAGCATTTAATGTTATTGACATATGAGGCTGCAGTATAACAGAAAAAATCTTCAACAAAGCACACAACTAGGACAACAGGAAAATCTTTGTAATTTTCGAGAAAACAAAAGGAGCTTAGCCATAGTTGAAGACATTTTATTAAAAACATACTGCCGCTGTCAGTCCCCGCGCTGGTCCCGCTGCCCTGCTGTCTCCCGGTGTGGAGGGGGGTTGGGTGGGATCAATGTGGGGACTGGTGGCTGGATGTCGGGGGTGGGGGGGAATCAGTGCGGGGACTGACGGCAGGCCATCAGGATTCTTCAGACAATCTCCCACCAGCCCCCACACTGATCCCACCTCCCTGAGAAGCCAGTATCCTACCAAAACAAGGAATTAACCTGTATTCCATCAAAGGTCCCAACAATAGATGACAGTGACGCTACTGAGCCACACAGCAACGATGATTACCATTGTCACCCTCATTTTAAATTCACATCAAGACCCGGAGGATATTAATGAGCAATATTTGGGGGAAGAAAGTGGGTCTTATATCTGATCATTAGTATCTTCATATTCTAGGAGCACACATAAAGAGCACTCACATCAGCCATGTGAGAGAACGTTTTCATGAAATGCACTTCAATGCAAATCATCATCTTCAAAGAAGGGAAGGTTTAACAGCTGAAGATAAGAATATAGAAGATCTGTTATGTAAGTTATTGGAATTTTATCATTTGAATTTTTTTTGACACAGCGCAATAACAGGCCCTTTCAGCCCACGAGTCCATGCCGCCCAATTACACCCAACTGACCTACAACCCCTGGTATGTTTTAATGCCTCACTTAGAAAGAAAAATTGTCACGTAAAAGGAACAATGACAGCTGTAAAGGGCAGAAGGCATCTGACCTTTTGCATTGACCTAGTCAATGTTCTTCATTGGGCTACCCATGCTTTCTTCTGGGCTCTTCCTGCAGACATATCTGTGGGTCCAATTGCTCTCTGGACCACTGGCATTTGGGTCATGCTGAGTGGAAGAGGCTGAGAGCAGAGACTAAGTATCAGCAATGGTTCCTGATACATTGCCCCCTACCCACCACACACCCCCCCCCCCACCCAAAGCAGCCTGCTGGCCTTGGGACATTTTGCAGATGGTGCGAAGTATGTTAACTATGCCTGTGATAAAGGAGGAGGTCAGGATGCCAGGCATTTATGCTCTGCACTAGATGATAAAGGGGCACTCACGCACCTTCTCGTGATCACCAGCAAGTTGCTGAATTACACATGGAGAAGAACGGAGGAGCAAACTCACCCATGTGCGGTGTACAATTCGACGCATGTCCCTGCTTAGGTCTTACTGGGGAAATGTAATGTCGGTGATTTTACTGAGTAGCTGCCCAAATAATATTTTAACCATCTGGAAACATCGAAGGAAATGAGATGTATTTACCCATAGTTCGTTCAAGTATGACTTGTTTGCTGGCAAGAATTATTCAAATCGATCCACAAGTTCCTGACTTCAGCATTGCTGTGCCTGTCTGATGAGATGAATAATAAATCCTTCTGTATCCAATCTTATTTCTTGTTTTTCTTTAATTGAATGATATTTGGTTCCAAACCATATTATTGCATGAATATTTGAGGATTTTACACTGTCCCTATTTCACCAAAGTATTGATTTGCCCAAAATCTATTTAAGACAACAACAAAATATTCCTTTGTACAGTTTCAGATCCTTTTCCTAATGTGGCCCAGAACATTAATTCCAAATGTAATCTTCCAACACAACTTGCTGTCACTTTTTTAACAGGGATTTGGGAATAATAACTGAAGAAAATATACGATTCCTGAAGACCACTCAAGAGATGCAAAAGAAGGAAAACCAATTCTTGTCATGAAAATTCGACTTAAACCAAATCGCATACCATTCCCAGTAACTTGCAAGGTTACACTCTCTGATAACAATATGGCTTTGTGAATCTCCACAGAATATTACTAAGCATGGCATAAAGGAGAAACAACTCTCCATCAACCAATATAATATCAATGTAAGAAACAATTAATTGGAACGAAGTATATTATTGGGTGAAGATATACAAAGGTAACTCCAAATTGTCTTAAAACTTTTAATTAATTTTGCAGGGAACTCAATGGAATTACTTTCATTGCATTTTGTGCAAAATGGACAAAATTTTAAGTTGCCCGAAAATCAGGAAGGATGAATGCTGCAAAGTTGGTGTTGTGACACCATTCAGCCAACTGATCGACCTCACTTCTATACGCTTTCTCATTGCCGCCTGTGATTCTGCCGACAACCGTGATATTATTGGAAAATTTGTAGAGGGCACTTGAAATGAGCCTAGCTACACAATCATCGGTGTCGAAGAGTAAAGCAGTGGGCTAAGCATGTATCCTTGAGGTGCACCTGTATTGATTGTTAGTGAGGAAAAGACATTATTTCTGATTTGTAGAGACTGCGGGGTCTTCCAATGAGGAAGTCAAGGATCTAGTTCCGGAGGGAGGTGCAGAGGCCCAGGTTTTGAAGCTTGCTGACCAGTGCTGAGGGTATAATGGTGTTGAAAGCTGAGCTGTAATAGATGAAAAGTATGCTGATGTATCTATTGGTGTTGCCTCTGTAGTCCAGGACTGAGTGGAGTGCCAGTGAGATTGCATCTGCTGTGGAGGAATTGTGGCATTGGGTGAGGTTCGTATCTTTACTTAGTTAGATGTTAATTCTGGACATGATCATCTTCTGAAACCATTTGATTGTAGAAGATGCAATGGGTGAGGTCCGTGTCTTTACTTAGTTAGATGTTAATTCTGGACATGATCATCTTCTGAAACCATTTGATTGTAGAAGATGCAATGTTGCTGGATGATAGTCAATGAAGCAGCTCACTCTACTCTTCTTAGATAGTGGTGTGATTGATGCTTTTTGAAGCAGCAATGAGAGATTGAAAATGTTTGTGAATGCTCCAGCTTGTCTGTTGGCACAGATTTTCAGTACCCTGCCAGGTAACTGCCGGCATCTGATGCCCTGTGAGAGATCACCCTTTTGAAAGATGTTCTGACATTGGCCTCAGATACAGCTATCGCAGGGTCACAGCTTCTGTAAGTATTCTCATTAGTACCATTGAATTTTCCTTTTCAAAGCAAGCATAAAATGTGTTCGGCTCATCGAGGAGTGAAGCATCACAGCAATTTATGATGTTAGACTTCGCCTTGTATGATGAAACGCCCTGCCGTAACTGGTGAGTTCCTGACTCCGTTTCTTGCTTCCCTCAGAATTGCTTCTTTGTTACTAAAATAACCTTCTGTGGGTCATACCTGACTTCCTATGGTAATCTGGATCACCATTCTTAAACATCATTAACCATATCCCCATATAAAATATTACCAGTGAAGATCTTGCAAAAACCTGTCTAGATTGCAATAACGAAAAGAATCATTATTTTGTTTAAATTTGTAGCTCATCTTTTTTTTTCCTTCAACCAGAAAACAAATGAGTCATGAATAAGCACATAGAATTAATCATGTTTTCTCTGTAGGGCAATGCTCTTTAAGTTCACCAAATTGTGTCCTATTGTGAAATGTATTGTTCAAGCATGGTTTGGAAGTCAGAGACCTTGTAATGATTTTTTGAGTAGTTGGGGGAGGGGGATGGTGATAACATTTCACCAATCTTGTGGTTTGGTACAACCCATGGCTATTTTAAAATTAAGAAACTAACCTTTACCCCTTGTCATTCAACATTATCACTGTCAGGTCAGTTAACATTAATAAAATTCTGGTTTCAAATATTTTAGATTGATTTCTTCATTGCTTTCCCAACTTTTTGCCCTCAGATGTTAATTCAATGTGACTTTGTTGATGTCTAATTGACTTTCTCTCTTTAAATACCCAATTCACTACTTTCACTACTTTGGAGAGAGAGAATTCAGTTCTGCAGTGACCTTTGAGTCTGCAACATGACAAGCTGACAGGCTTAGTTGAAGACTCCATTTTGAAGACAGGTTGTGAGTTCTGAGTTCAGCCTGTTGAAAACCATTGTAGTCCTTATAAGAGGAAATGGCTGGCCAGAGTGTTTCACCTGAAATAAGGGAAACAAGAGGAATTCTGTGGTGACCTGGAAGAAGAGGTTATCATTTGGAAAACCCATGGTGGGGCAAGTTTCTTCGGCAAGACACTGAAGTGACTGATCAGAGGAAATCTGATCAGTATGTGTCCAATGAGCAACAAATCTCTCTCTGAAACCAACAAGAACCTTCCTGAATGGTAACCATTTACCTTTAAGCACCAGAGCCTGGTGAAAATTCATAAATGTTAAATTCTGTGCACAGTATAAGAATTGCCTGATACCAGTGGAGAAGTGAGAAGTGAATGATTGGACTATTAAAGCAAAGAACTTTCCTGAACATATACACATTACATACACGTGTGCTTAGAATTAGAAGGGGGTTAAGTTAAGTTAATAGCAATAAGTTAAAGTTTGATCCTGTTTTATGTTTAAAGAAAATTAAAAGCAATTTTTGTTTAAGTAACCATTTGTCTTGGTGAATTTCTATTGCTACTGGATTTTTGGGACCTCTGGGCTCATAGCACCCTCATCATTTTAAATACCTCTATTAAATTTCCCCTCATTCTTCTTTCTCCCCTTAGCAGAACAGGGTTCAACATATCCAACAAATGTGCAATCGCATTAGTCAATGACCTCCACATCCATTCAACTCAGCCCAAAGACTTCTCTTTACTTTCGGGCAGTTTTATGTCACACTTTGATCCCTTGGAAGAATGGTTTCAGTAAGTTCCAGAGGTATTTAAAGCTCCGAAGCCAGTGTTTAATTGAAACAGCAAATGTAGAAAGTGGAGGAATTTTTTTTTACCATATTGTGGAATTCCCGGTGCCTGCAAATTTTAACCTACTTGTCTGTAACTTTCTGCTTTATGATAATGAGGTTCAGTGTACCCTTGAGGAATAACACCTCACTAGAGCACGTAGCAAACTTTCAGGTTCCATGTTAAATTCTACCATTTCAGGAAACTTGTTTTCTCAGTTTGTATCAAATGGGCAGATTATCCATCTATTTCAGGTTCTGGTTTTCTCTCTCCATTAACACTCCAGGTCAAGCTGGGCTGATGGAGAGAGGTCATCCCTATAGCTCTATATTTTACATCTTTTCCTCTGTTTTCTTATTCTCACAGTTTTCAAATTTGTTATGAGCAAACTATCATCTTTTCCTCCCAAAATACCCTAATTAAACCATCAACTAAATGGTCACATTTACTCCTTATACCTCAGGTAATCCTTCCCTTTGTCCTAACTCCATTATCTCTACAGACTGATTATAATTTATTTTTTCTCCTTCCCAACTCTGATAAAGGATGTTTAATCCTTAACGTTATCTCTATTTCTTTCCACGGATGCTGCCAGGAATGTAAAAACACACAGAAATGCTGGAGGATCTCAGTCGGTCTCGTAGCATCCATAGGACGTAAATATATATTACTGAAGTTTCAGGCCTGAGCCCTTCTTCAAGGAATCACTGAAGGACAAGAAGGCATAAGAATCAAGAGACTGAAGGCTCTGCAAGTGGACACTATGAGGCCAGCATTTCTGTTCTTTTTTTAACTACAGTCTCAGCACCCGCAGACTTTCATGTTTCACATCATTTCCAGCAAGGTTTCCAAGAGTTTCTGCTCTTATTTCTGATTTCAGTACCTGCAGGGTTTTATTTAATTTGCATTTTAATTTCTTCATTGTGAATGACATATTTTAGTACTCACTTAAGTGAAAGGGGAAATGGGAATATAGGAGGGAACTTCATCACACAGAGTATGCCTGGAGTGTGGAACGAGCTGCCAGCTGGAGTGGTGAATGCAGGCTCATTGTGGACACTTAAGAAAAATTTGGGCAGGTACATAGATGGGAGGGGATGGAGGGATATGGTCTGGGTGAAGGTCAGTGGGACTATTCAGAATAATTAGTTTGGCACAGACTAAACAGGCCAAAGGACCTATTTCTCTGCCATAGTATTCTATGGTTCACTCCAAAGTGATTTATGAAGGAAAGACAGGATATCAAATGAGAGAGTCTGACCTTACTTGGAGATTTGTTTGAGTGACCCAATATGCAATTCTTATAAGCCTGCTTTCATCTTGAGACTTTGATAATGTGGTTGCATTTCCAAAGGATTGTTAATTCGGCCTGCAAGACTGGTGCCTGTGATGTTGCAGGCCGAATTAACAACCCTCTGGATTTTTTTTTCTTAACCTGAGCATTGGTACCAGACAGTTGATGCTTCCAGCCAGAATGCTCTCCATGGTAGATGTAGAACTTTTCAAGAGTCTTCAGAACCATACTGAATCTCCTCATAGAGTATAGCTACTGACTATATTTTCACATGCATATGCATCCTTTGATTTCCTTAACTTTATATCTTGTTCTTGTCTTGCATTTTTAAGTGACAGGAACAACTCCAAAAAAAAAAATTGTAATTGTGTTCTCACGTGAGCTGTGAAGTTTAAGAAAGATGATGCATTTGTGAAGGTATCATGTCGGTTCCGATTAGCGATTGATAGTTGCTGGATGATTGATGAGCATGTGTGCATTAAGTAATATCTGAGAATAAGTGGTGGAGCTGAATATCTTCACTAACATTGATCACATATGTGAGTTAATTAAATTCTTTCCTGGACTGTATTCATGTGCTTGTTGCTGATCTCCTTGTAAATGCCCTCCATAAGTATATCCCAATACCACCAGTGATTTTACATTTTCCCAGAGGATTTCTTGACTAGACTCCTTCTATTTTCATGTCCAAAATCTGGGTGCCCGCATTGGTTAATGATCAGTCACAACTTCCAAGTGCAGCCATAAAGCCCTTAAAGGATGTCAATGGCTTAATAAGAAGTAGCTTGCTTGAATTAGACCCAGCCCTTTATTAAATATGACTCTGTGGTAATGCACCCTGTAACACAATGAATGCAAGCTCATCACTGAAACCAGATAAGGAGAGGCCGGCATGAACTTTGAGTCAGGACAAACAAATTAAGTCTAAACAAGTTCACTGACTGTGTTTTGTGATCTCTCAAATTTTCCTTCCTGTATTATGCAAAGGCCAAGAAAGTCATCTTCTATCCTCATACCCCACTCCCCTTCCAATATCAAAAAGGTCTCAAGTTCAATGCATGAAGCTTAGAATCTGTAACTTATTCATGCAGAGATTTCTTCAACCACCACTTTTTATTTGTATTCCTGTTGATTCCTTATCTTTGATGAAGCAATCTGCAAACTACTATCTTGGAAACATTTAGGACTCTAAACAATGACAAATTTATTCAAGGTTCTAACCCTGACCTTTAAAAATCAAATTGATACTGTGAAAGCATAATTGCTGTACACAAATCCTAAGGTTGCGCATTATAACGAAGAATTTTCTTGTCCAAAATACAAGCCCTTTGGTGAGATTCCTGCACTAGAGAGTATCCAGTTATAACAAAACCAGTCAGTCCAAGGGTGATTTGTACTTTCTTCTGCTGGCCATTTGTGTTCAAAAATCTATCACATAGAAACATAGAAACATAGAAGATAGGAGCAGGAGTAGATCATTCGACCCTTCGAGCCTGCTCCGCCATTCAATGAGATCATGGCTGATCTTAAAGTTCAGTACCCCGTCCCCGCCTTCTCTCCGTAACCTTTAATACCCTTATGGTTGCTTTAGTAACAAGGATCCTGCACCTCTCTTACATTCTGTAACTATTTCATTGTTTCCCCATCTGCAGCCAACAGGTCAATTACATCTTCCCAATGTGACTCCATCATTTTTGTTCTATTTGACATATCCATATGGTGACCCATTGCCATTAACTGGTATGGTCCCACTGAGATTTTACATAAATATTCCAGATAAAACAAAAAAAGCCTCATATGTGGAATAATTATTTAAATTGTAGGAAGATATAGATGGTTGGGCAGAAAAATAGCAGATAGAATAAAATCCAGACAAATGAGGGAATGAATTTGGAGAAATACAACAAGGCAAGGGAAGATCTAATCAATGAGAAGTTATTGAGTTGTATTGAGGAACAGTTAGATCATGGAACCTAAGTCCATAGAGATCTAAAGTCACATGGGTTGTTTTCTTTTATCAGGCTGAGACACAGATTATACTAATGTGGTGGTAATAATAGAACCATGTACAACAATGATTAGATTATGACTTGAATACTAAATAGACCTCTGACAAAGACATCACAGGAAAAATTCAGGATGCAGAGAAGATTTACCAAGATGGTGCCACGATTGGAAAATTACAGGATGAAAAGTGAGGTCTCCATTCCCAACCACATCCCCCCCCCCACCCCCCAACCCCCATCGATGTGATCTACTGGGATTATTGTCTGAAAGGGGTGCACAAAATTTTTGAAGACCCCTGTAACCCTGCAAACACCATCTTTCAGCTAGTCATGTCAGGAAAAAGTTAAAGGAGTATCCGAGCCAGCACCACCAGGCTGAGGAATAGCTTCTTTCCACAGGCAGTGAGACTGCTGAACGATGAAAGAAACTGTTCACTCTAACGATCTGAGACCCTACTACTTATTCAACAATACCTATTTATTTATTTGTTTGTATATTTGTCCTGCATATGTATTTCTTGTCTGTATGTTTGTATGTTATGTCTAGTGACGTGTTTGCATGTTTTGCACCAAGGACTGGAGAACACTGTTTCATCAGGATGTAATTGTGCAATCAGATGACAAATAAATTGAACTTGAAAAATTGGAAAAACATAAAATACTGCAGATGCTGGAAGCATGAGTGAACAAATTGAAACTGGAGGGAGTCAGTGGATCAGGTAGTATCCTAGGACAGGAACGGTCAGTCATTGTCTTGGGTTGGGACTAGCATTGTATTCAGATGGAGGATTAAGAATGTGGCTTCATTCCTATGTCAAAAAGCATACAATAGACTTGGTTAGTGTTATTTCCTTTGACAGACAGGTCAAAAACTTTGGAAGATAAATTGAAAATAGGTGACAGAAGGATTAGAGAGGAGATGAAAAATTTCACCATGGAGAGCTGTGACTATGTTATAACATTAATTGGAGGAGCAATACCTAATTTTCTGTCTCAGCCCTGTTCAACCGGTATTAACATCAGCTTCTCTGGTTTCTGCATGCCTAATCCCTATGCTTCCTCTCTCTTCCCCATTGTCTTCTTTCTTCTAACTCTCCACCCCTTTTCCTCTTCAGAGGCACCCCCCTCTTTTTTTTGTGTGCCCTCCCTCCCTTATCCATCTATTACTTCCTCCCCCTGCCACCACCCCCACCCCCCACCACCCACCATTTTGTTCAGGCACCTGCCTACATTTTGTCATATCCCTAAGGGCTCAAGCCCGAAACATTGGTGATGTATCTTTATCTTTGCTCTGTAACATACGCTGTTGGAGCTGCCAAAGTTTCTTCAGGATTGTGTTTTGCTTCAACCACGGTGTCTGCAGAATTTTGTCTTTCACCATGTTTAGCTGGACGGCTGCAGAGCCAGACATCATCACCATATTTCACAAGTACCTGTTTGTTCATTTGAAGAGCACGTCCTTCAGGGCTGTGAATTAGTGTATTAATGTTATTGGTTGGTGGGATTACATTGAGTCGCTCCTTAAATGGCTGAATGAATCAAATGAGCTCCTTCTGGGTCAGAGAATTCTGTGAACTTAAAGATGTCCTGCTGTGTAAATATAAGGCTTCTAGAAATAATTACTTAAATTTATTGTTTTAAAGAGCTTCATATATTTGAACATCAAGCCTTCTGAAGTGAAATGGAGTCAATTATTTGTTGGCCTTGGTCTGATCCTGTTATGTCTTTTTGGGGAGATCCTGTGAGCTATCCTCAATGGATTTTGCTCTGTTAATTTTGCTGAGAATTGTATAGAATAGTTCACTTCAAGGTTGAAAATTGATTTATTATTACTAACACAACAAACAATCAAAAAAAGAGATGTTTATTTATTTAATTAAGTCTGCTTGATTTAGTCAGCTTGAGCTCTAATGAGATTACCATGACCAGTATGGGAACAAGCAGCAAAGTGATTCTTTCTGGAGACTTTAGTACCACTGGGCTAGTCTTCTGAAGCAAGCATCAGTAAATTCTGCAGTGAATGGTTTCCTATGTGACTTGAAACAGGAGGTGAGTCTGGGATTTGGGCATAGGAATTTGCTAGGATTATTAGTGACTGGCCCGAGAGGGCATTGCAATCATCCCCGTTCCACGTATGAATTCAGCAATTTGATCACATTGAGATTTTCAGGGGGAAAAAAAACAATGGACCCAGAAAGAATTTTTGTCCAGGTCAATCATGACCCAGTGCCTTAGTCAAGCACACTGAAAATGTGTGCCCCCCTCCTCCCCCCACCCCCCACCCACCATCTTTCAAAGGCATCTTCTGCTTTTGATTGCCCTGGAGAGTGTTATCTTTAATGTTCTGACCGCCTTTCATAGCAGCAATGACATGACATTTGTGATCATTACTGGCAGATAATGTCAGGAATCTTGATTTATCAGAGTTAAAAATGTCCAAATCATTTTACTTTTACCAGGATTTTTGCTCTCTTCCAATTTTTTTTGTGTTATTGTCCACCTGGGTGTAAGTATTCACCATATCTAGGCAATAGTGGCTGCCAAACAATAAGAATAAACTGCTTCATGTCTTTTTTTCATGTCACCATAGACACCGATTTCAAATATAATCTCCCAACACGTGGTTTTACTGTTTCACTGAGCTTTGGGAAAATAATGGAAGAAAAACAAATCATTCTTGAAGAAGAAAGGAAACCAGTCTTTGCCACAAAATTCCTTCTCAAAATTCAGGGCCTAGATATGGATCTGTTCAGTGTATTGGCAGGCACTTAGATAGTGGTGTGGATTACCCAAATACTTGCATTTAAACAGAGCAATCTTCAGATAGAAAGTGCACAGGTCAGTGTTACTGCAATCCCTGTGTAACCTGAGGCAAACACTGATATTGTGGCTTCAGCTCAATATATTCCTATTGAGCAGTGGCATCACGAGGTTTGGTGTCAGCCAGTCCGGTATCTCGTGGTGTCACCTGCACCCCCACCCCCCCAATGGACTTCATCCTGTACCAGACGATACAGCACTCTTAGTAATGATTTTTGTACTCATGTTTCACGTAAATCATAATTCCCCCTTATCACTGAATAGTAGTGAAATAAACAACCAGCAAAATTTAAATTACACATTTAAATTACAATTTCATTCTCAAAACAGTTGTTGATTTAGGTTCACAAATACTAATTTCCACAATATTGTAGCTAAAACACCATAGAAGCGTCTAACTAAAAAAAAACAGCACATGCTTGTAGCGCGTGCAGATGAAACCACATGATTCAAAGAATCATTAGTAATAGGGTAATAACAACAGCCCTGACTGGAGAGCATGAGAAGGTTCAAGAGGTAAATTAGAATCAACTTTTAGCCTTGTAGATGTATTGATAGAGTAAGATGGGATTATGAAAAATGTTTTTGTTGTTATAACTAACCACAGGGATATTTTTATTTAAAAAATAATAAATTTCTGCTGAAACACTGCACAAAAATGTTACAGTCCTTTTGTTGTCATCCCCTCTGCTGATGTCACCCAGTGCAGTCCACACCCCTCACACCACCCTAGTGACACCAATGTTATTTAGGTATTGCAGGTTCTTGCAGTTGCTAAAATATAATGCAAGTGCAATCTGCAGTCAAGTAGAAAGGAAAGCAACGTTTTATTTTAGGCCAACACACCCCCTTAGAAAGCAGGAGGTGCATTCTTTGTGCTGGGGTGGTTTTTTTTCCAATATTTTTTATTGTAATTGAAATTAGTTCTATATTGAAAAAGAGTGCATAAGAAATCATATTAAAAGTCAAAAATAATACTGGGTATTATACCAATTTATCCTGCATTCTCAATTAAACAAATAATATTACAATAATATTTTATTATTTTTAAAAAGTCTAAACCCGCTACCAAAAGCAAAGCTGTTTGGCAAGGAGGGAAAAAAAATAATTCTGAATCAAGGTAATAAGTTACCTTATTAGTCAAAATCTCCGCATTCACATTAAATCAGAGATTCTGAAATCAATCCATAAACGGTCCCCACAATGTTTGAAATTTTAAATTCAAATCAGAAATTGAGCATCTAATCTTCCCTAAATTTAAACATGACATCACGAAGCCATTGAGCATGAGTAGGCGGGGTATAGTGTCCCTTTATCTGAACAATACTGCCGACATAGTCACAGGAGAAGTAAAAGCTAATACATGCAGATCAGATGCCATTGGAGTTATGCCACTCTCTCCGACAATACCAAACAAGGCCGTTAAAGAATTAGGCTTAAAATTAAATTTAAAGAGTTCAGAAAAAGTTTGAAATATTTCATTCCAGTATTTCTCAAGGTTTTGGCATGTCCAAAACATATGAATGTGTAGGGGCTAAGGTAATCTTCCAGGGTTACAGCCACAATGTCATGGCATGATGTTTTCAGGAAGCCACAGACCACCTGGTAGATTAAAACCAATGTATCTACTTTCTCCACAGGCACTTCCAATAGACCTTATCATAGTCGGCCTCCACATGGAGGCCGGCTAAAAGCCGAAGGAAAAGGCATTTCTTACCTTTTCATGCAAGCCTGCTCTGATGCCCCTTTCAGCTTGGAGGTGGTTGGGGCATTCAGGAGGCATGGCAACTGGTGCCATGATGCCATACAAACGCACCGAGCAATGGCCGACTTTGTTACCCACAATCTTCCATTGAGCTGGAACTGCTCTGTCAGCCAACAGTTCCAGCTGCGTGGGGTATTATGGTTAACGAAGTCGGCCATTACTCGGCAAAGTGTCAAACGGTCCCGAAACTCCAATGTTGTTCAACGCATAAGATGTATCAGTGCCAACAATGAGAAATGTAAACTTTCGTGTGTGTGTCTGCTCATTGAAGCAGGCTATCTGGAGGCAGTGCATGACAGCTCCGGTGTTTGATCTGGGACTGGCTGCCGATGTTTGACCGGGGCAGCGGTGGGGTGGGGGGGGGTGTGCTGAGCCAGGTGCGGGGTATTGAGCGGTGGGGAAGGCTGTGGTTGGGGTTTGCTGAGTGGTTTGGGGGGGGGAGGTGCTGAGGTGGACACCACTACCACCAGGCCGCCCATACCCAGCAGCAGTTAGGTGGTGGCTCCTGGGTCACAGGCTGAAGACATCATCAGCCCACCCCTTTAGAGCCACTCTAAATGGTTCCCCATTCATAGATCCCTGGTATGGCCTTCGCCTCGGCCCTGACATTAGAGTCAGGGAGGATCGCTTGAGGCATATCAAATGTGGCCGTGCTGCATTCATGGAGGTAAGTGGAGCGAGGTAGTTGCAGATAATATCCACCTTTATACTCGTTCTTTGCTCTGCCATTAAAAGACCTAGTGATGCAGGCTATCAGTTCAAGGTAAAAGAATTGTGTTTATCTTCATTCAGTTGATGGAATACTTTGTATCTAGTCATAGGGATTTGGTTTAAGTTCCTTCCTCACTGTGGTCCCCTGCTCATTATTATTATTAATGTTTTTTTTTAAGTGTCCTTGACTTGAAAGATTAATCCAAAATAATCATTTGGAATTTTTAGAATTTCTGTATTTGCCAATATAGTAATATCCCAAACTCATATGAAACAACATTTACATTAGCTACTTCTCTTTGTAATATAACCATTGATAGTCTTACTTTTTTTAGTTATTTGCCATTTCGCTTTCACACTCTGTCTTAACCCACTTTACAATTATTTTAGTCAAAGAAGTAAGTTGGTTGATTGTCCTGTGAGATGTCTCCCGGGTCCTGTGAGATGTCTCCCAGGTCCTGTGAGATGTCTCCCAGGTCCTGTGAGATGTACATCCCAGGTCCTGTGAGATGTCTCCCAGGTCCTGTGAGATGTCTCCCAGGTCCTGTGAGATGTCTCCCAGGTCCTGTGAGATGTACATCCCAGGTCCTGTGAGATGTACATCCCAGGTCCTGTGAGATGTACATCCCAGGTCCTGTGAGATGTCTCCCAGGTCCTGTGAGATGTCTCCCAGGTCCTGTGATTGTGTGTGCTTCCTCTGGATGCTTTAGTTTCCCTTCACACCTGAAAGACGTGTGGGTTAATTGACCACTGCAAATGTTTTCTGGTGTGCAGTAATTGTAGAGTTTCTGGAAATGTGGACAGAATGAAATGTGATTGGTGTAGGATTAGCATGAATGAGTGCTTGATTGACGGTACACTATCATTGGGAAGAAGGATTTATTTTTCCAAAAATAGACTTTATTCACAATAAATTATTTACAAAAAAGAAAACTGTTCAAAATGTATTCACACCCATAGTGTCAATCATATCTATACATTCCCATCAGTGTATAATTGTTACATATATCATTGCCACCCCCATGGTATCTTGTCACTTCTCCCTGCTGGCCCCAACCCCCCCCCCCCCACCACTCCCCCATTGTTTGAGGGACTTCCCCATTTCTCTGCTGTATTACATTGTGACTCCAGTTTGAAAGTTCTTCCACCTACACAATCTTGTGTTTTGCTGAGGGTAACTTTGTCCTCTTTTTTAATCACCTGTATCAAACCACATAGGAGTCAATCACTATGCTTAAGAGACTTTAATCATTTCTGCTAGCTTGATCTGAACCTCACTCCAACTCTACAAGTAATTATGCATCTTGTTTGGTAATGGAGATCTGAACATAATGCAGCTATTTGTTAAAATTCTCTTTGCAATCTTGTTGTGAGTGAGGAAACAGGTTTGGAAGGTCTCAAAGGCAAGGATCTGGACACAGGTTTCCATAGCAAAAAGCTTTACTTGCTAGCAGCAAAACCGTGGGAAATGAGGTTATACACAGTGCACACACACTCACACAAGGTATATACAACAACCATGGGAAGGGCGGAATAATGGTGAACAAATGCGTACAGTTTATTTGCACTTGGTTGGCAATAAGAATTTGATAGCATGGAGAAAATAATAGTAGCAATGAAACACACGCACACATCTAATAAACAGGCAGAGGAAAAAAAGATACACGCATGCATAAAATCAAGGGAAAAGTAAATTCGTGCTCGACCACCCCTTGGCTCTGGTCAAACACGGCTCTGTGCTAATCTAGGGACACTAATCAGTACTCCCAACCCTTATTAATTGGTATCCTTATCTCACCAGCAGTTTCTCCAGTGCAGACCCATGTTCCTCAGCCCAGGGAGGAACATGACAAGAGACCAAACAAAGGGCGCAAGGCACCTATATAGTGCTGGAGAGCTGGGGAGTCCAACCCAGGTGACTGACTAGGGGGTGGGGGGGGGCAATGGCTCAGTGCAAGACAGGTTAATCTAATTATGGCAGCCAATGACCTGAGGTCAAGCACAGGCAGGCTGAAGGGTGTAGGGCAGGTAATTAACATGGGCCAACGGCAAGGTGTGTGCTGACAGATGGGGCAGAACAGGAGCTTGATTGGCAGCTGGTGTGTCCTCCGACTAGGTAGGGAGGTGTGCCGTCACGTGGCAGCCTTGGCCTCTCCTAATACAAATTTAAATGAGAATTTTACTCACTCCAAGTAATTATGAATTGCACAGGATAAGGAAGCACTCACAGAAAATAAAATGAGAAGAGCTGAGCAAAACCTTTCCCTCAAGTGATTGCAGGACATGAAGCTGCAGATGTGGCACCAAACTGACTGAAGGGTGGTAACCATCATGCTCTGGGCCAAGAATGAAGGTGAAATGGTCAGAATGGATGTACTGAGACTAACAGGCTCCTTCAGCGCTGTAAAACTCTTTGATTCCGTGGCACTCAATCAATGACAGCACTGTTTGCACAGCAGTCAGCTCAACACTGTTACAGCACCAGCGATTCAGGCTCGAATCTGGTGCTGTGTGTAAGGAGTTTGCACGTTCTCTGTGACTGGTTGGGTTTCCTCCAGGTATTCCGGTTTCCTCCCTCCAATCAAAATGTATGGGGGTTGTAGGTTAATTGAGTGTAATAGGGTGATAAGGGCTCGTGCTGGATGTCTAAATTTAAATTTAACCTCCCTTGGACAATTGGACACTCCTTTTTTTCCCCTCTCTTCCTCTTTCGCACTGCACTCTCTAGAAACTTGTTGTTTGTGGTCAATACAGGCATTCACACCTTGATGAGTAAGGAGATCATTCTCAGCTCTTCACAGTGAAACTCAATGTTTAAGGATAATGAATAATCAGAGAGCTTTTGTTCACTGTATAAAAGGTGTCTTGACACACATGATCAGTTACAGGTGGGACTTCACTTATACTCTATTATGTGTACAAAACACCACCAGAGAATAATAACCTTTGTCATTGCTTTTTGTTTTAGAGATTCATGGCACCACAGACCTTGGAAACTGGTCATTTAGCTCAACTTGTTCATGCTGTGTAAGTTACCTTTCTTGTGCCAGTTAAAAAAGGTAACACTCCAATTTCAATCTCAACAACTTTCATTCCTATGCTAATGTCACTCTTGCAGATCCTGTCCATCCCACTGATGAGCAGGGTTGCCCATCAATGGGGTCAATATATTTAAAAGCTTTTTAGTATGAATTCCCTCTGGTTATTATTCAAGGAAGCGTTTCTTTGAAGAATGGAAATGATGCAAATGACTGCAAATCTGTTTCTTCACTAAGCAGAAAGCTCCCTTTAAAGCATCCTCTTGCATGGACTTCTATCAAATAAACCACTTTTCAGTAATGGAATGAGTTTGCAGCTGGTCATACTTGCCTTACGTTTCCAGGGTAACTCCCATGGCAACATCAATGTTTAGAATTTGTCTGAAGTCTATTTGTGATGTACAACCCGGGTACTTTGTTTTATCACCATGAGGAGGGAGGACATGCAGAATGAGGGGTGGCGCCGTTGATCAGAATGCGATCTTTACATCCCTTTGGCTTTTGATGAGGAAGTTGGGCATGAGTCCATCACAAACTGATCAGATAAACATTTCTTTTCTCTTATAAGAGCTGAATTCTCTCCAAGATAACTTTGATTCCTTTACAGTCCCCAGAAGGCCTGAATCGGGATGACAACATTGTACATAATTATTGGTCTCACTTAGCGGGATGACGGCAAAAGAGATGCAAGTGTACATGCAAGCAACTATATCAGAGAGAGTGTTTAGGGATTGCGATGGGATTTTTATCCTGCACCTAACATTATCTGTCCTTAGAGTTTCTAATGCTAACACTCAGTGGAAACTAACCATTCCACACCACATCAATGTTGCTTTGAAGGATATGATTTTTTTTTAAATTGTAGAGATCATATACAATCAGTGTTCTCCCTTTCAATTTGTGAAGGTTCCAGCAAATACGTCTTAAGTTTGAACCAATTTCCACCATGGGTTTTTTTTTTGCTGCCAATTTATGTTCTGGGTCCAAATTTTCTTTTGTTTCCTGACACTATACTGAGAAATAGGCTTTAAGCGAATGCCTATGAGCACAGAGAACCTATCTGCCCACTTCAACAAACTGTGAAAACTACAATCATGAATTTGTATTATTTTCTCCATGTAGCATGCACAAGGGCCAGGAGCTTCTGCCAGGATCAACAATAGTTAGTGAATAGACAGTTACGCTACTATCATTGGGTGACAAATCAATATCACAGTTTCTTAGGAATGTAGTGAAAATGTGCTACAATAAACAGAGAAGGGATTTACAAGAGAGAGAGGCAACCCTCATACACATACAAGGTACTGAGGTATAAGATAAAATGGAACAATTGCCTCTTCTACACAGACACATTAAAGCTTAAATGACTCCAACCTGAAAACTTGGGACTAAGTTGTAATTTCTATTGACAAAACATCTGAATCAAATGTAGTTTGGTTGATAAGCTTGCATTAAAACACCAGCCCCGGGGAGATGGATCAGCACCAGCTTCTCAAAACTGACAAGAAACGGGATCAATGCAGGTCTTACCAGAGATGATGATGTCCTATGGATGTATAGTATTAACAATACATCATGTTATCAAGTCAAAAGAACACATTATAAGGCAAAAATAGCCAGTATGGGTTTGTGTGGGATGGATGTGCTTGTGGAAAAATATCTTGCAGGCCTGTTGGTGTTTTAACTGGTATTTAACATTTTAATATTGTAAACTGAGGTCCTCCATCAGCCAGCTCCCCACCATGACTACCAGCCCCCCCACATCTCCATCGGGCACACAAAACTCAAAACGGTCAACCAGTTTACCTATCTCGGCTGCACCATTTCATTAGATGCAAGGATCGACAATGAGATAGACAACAGACTCGCCAAGGCAAATAGCGCCTTTGGAAGACTACACAAAAGAGTCTGGAAAAACAACCAACTGAAAAACCTCACAAAGATAAGCGTATACAGAGCCGTTGTCATACCCACACTCCTGTTCGGCTCCGAATCATGGGTCCTCTACCGGCACCACCTACGGCTCCTAGAACGCTTCCACCAGCGTTGTCTCCGCTCCATCCTCAACATCCATTGGAGAGCTTTCATCCCTAACGTCGAAGTACTCGAGATGGCAGAGGTCGACAGCATCGAGTCCACGCTGCTGAAGATCCAGCTGCGCTGGATGGGTCACGTCTCCAGAATGGAGGACCCTCGCCTTCCCAAGATCGTGTTATATGGCGAGCTCTCCACTGGCCACCGTGACAGGGGTGCACCAAAGAAAAGGTACAAGGACTGCCTAAAGAAATCTCTTGGTGCCTGCCACATTGACCACCGCCAGTGGGCTGATAACGCCTCAAACCGTGCATCTTGGTGCCTCACAGTTTGGCGGGCAGCAACCTCCTTTGAAGAAGACCGCAGAGCCCACCTCACTGACAAAAGGCAAAGGAGGAAAAACCCAACACCCAACCCCAACCAACCAATTTTCCCCTGCAACCGCTGCAACCGTGTCTGCCTGTCCCACATCGGACTTGTCAGCCACAAACGAGCCTGCAGCTGACGTGGACTTTTTACCCCCTCCATAAATCTTCGTCCGCGAAGCCAAGCCAAAGATTGTATTTTAGACACCAGTAAAGATATTGATGGCAGATCACCTACTGAGTGATTTACTGCTTCACTGAGTTCAAGTTGAAATTAAATAGTTTAACTCCATTATTATATGTGCTGAAGTACAGTGAGAAACTTTGTTTTACATGCAATCTAGCTAGTCAACCAATATATGGCACAGATCTCTTAGAACTGAATAGGGGCTTCTTTATTTTACTGGTGTGTGGTTTGTACAGGAACCTGATAGCAGACAGGAAAAAGCTGCCCTCAAATCTGGTGATTTTGTGTCTCACATTCGTGAATCTTCTTTTTTTTAATTTTTTTTATTTTTCACACTATGAATCATACTGACCAAAATGCACACAAACATTTCCCTCTTGAATATACACAGTGTCATTTTCTCCCCTTTCCCCCCTCCCTTTCCTCCCTCCTTCACCACCCCTCCCCACCCAGTCAACGTTCAACATATATGATGCATTAAACCCATTAAACAATGTCATCACACAATGAAAATAAACAAGAAATTTGTTTCTTCTACTTTTACACACTGGGTCAGTTTATTTCGTCGTCTTCTCCTTCTGTCATTTTAGGGGGAGAAGGTCCTTGCTAGGACTTCTCTGTTGTGTTCCATGTATGTTTCCCAAATTTGTTCGAATACTGTGCTGTTATTTCTTAAATTATATGTTATTTTTCCAATGGAATACATTTATTCATTTCTATGTACCATTGCTGTATTCTCAGGCTATCTTCTAATTTCCAGGTTGACATAATACATTTTTTTGCTACAGCTAAGGCTATCATAATAAATCTTTTTTGTGCTCCATCCAAATCGAGTCCAAGTTCTTTACTTCTTATATTACTTAGAAAAAAGATCTCTGGATTTTTTGGTATGTTGCTTTTTGTGATTTTATTTAATATATATATGATGTTTTTGCTGTAAGAAGGAAACGGGAACAACAGTACATGCAATTTGGACGTGTGAGAAAGTGGAAAGGTTTTGGGAAGATCTAAACCGTGAATCTTCTTCGTGATGGGAGGTGGGTGAAGAGAGTGCAGCCAGAGTGAATTAAGTCCTCGAATATGTTGGCTGGTTTTTTGAAGCAATGAGAAGTGCAGATGGAGTTGATAGAGGGAAGGAGGTTTGTGTTATGGGCTGAACTGCATTCATAAATCTGCAGAGACTTTTTAGTCTTGGGTGGAGTTATTCCCATACCATATGGTGATGCAGCCTGGCAAGATACCTTTTTAAAAAATGCATCTGTAGAAGTTGTTGGGGATGCAGGTAACCAGCAGAATTCTTTCATTTCTGAGTATGTAGAGCTATTGGCTCTATTTCTTGGCTGCAGCGTTGACATGGTTGGACCAGGACAGATTGTTGGAGATGTTTACAGGCAAGAACTTAAAGCTTCTACTGTCTCCACCTCAGCACCATAGATGCAAACGGGGAAGTGAGTTCCATCCTTCTTCCAGTCATCTATGACCAGCTCCTTTGTTGCGCTGACATTGAGGGACATCTTGTCATCCTGGCACCAAGCCATGAGTCCCTGAATCTCCCTTCCATATTCCAATTTAAATTTTTAATACAGCACTGTAACAGGCCCTTCTGGCCCAAAAGCCCATGCCGCCCAATTACACCTAATTGACCTAAAACACCTGTATGTGTTGAAGGGTGGGAGGAAACCAGAGCACCCAGAAGAAACCCACGCAGACAAGGGGAGAATGTACAAATTCCTTACAGACAGCAGCAGATTTGAACCTGGGTCACTGGAGCTAACAGTATTGTGTTAACGGCTATGCTAACAGAGCCACCATTTTTTCATTGCTTGAGCTAAGTTAAGGTCCTCCGTCATTGTTTTGTAAGAATCTAAGTGACTACGGCCATCACGACGGCATTGCACGGGACACTTTGGGTCAGCTTACTGCCTAACCTCATCAGCTGTCAAGCCCCTGTGCTTTTGTAAACTGATTTTGGATGAAAATACTGGCCAAACTGAACTCTGAACCAAATGGTATAGTTGAGCAGGCCACTAGCAGCAACTGAACCTCGGTAGGTGGATCCTAAGCTGTAGGATAATCCTACAGCTCAATGGTGTCAAAAACCTCTGAGCTACTATTAAATATCTGGTATAGCCACAGGCATTTAAAAGCAGTTCAAGTAGACTTAAAATAATGAAAAATAATTTTTAACCAAATTAAAAAGGTTTAAAAAAAAGCATGTTTTAGTGCTAGAAATTAATTGGAATCATTAAGATTGAACAAAGTAAAATAAAATTATACTTATCTTTATTCTCAATATCATCTCATCTAGTAAACAAATGGGGTTTAACTTCTATGCCTCATCTTGACCGATGTTAAACTGAGGGGTCCGATGCACTTCATGTCCCAACCTCCACCCTAAACCCCCCCACCCCCCATCCATTTGTACTTTGGTGAAATCTGACCTCCAGCCTATCTCCAACTTCATCACGGGTACCTAAGTTAAAGGTGAGCTGAAGACAGAGCGAAGGATAGAACTGTGACCAAATGATGAGGTGAGTCAATTAATTGAATCTCCCTATTGTTATAGGTAGGAGAAGAGGAAACTCTAATTTTTTTTTTGTCAGGAGATTGGGTGGAGCAGTGTAGGAAGCATTTGTGCTATAATTTCTTGGAATGTCTGCACTATAATTGAGGCAAGTGCTTCAGAAATCCCATTGGCTTTTGGCAATTTTTTTGGCAAATTCCAACATGTATGAGCCAAAAGCAAAATAATACAGAATTCGAAATTTAAAGAAGACACTGATGGAAATGCACAGCTGAATGTTTCAAGGCTAGAACTTGAGTTTTGATGAGAGGTAATTAAACTCTGCCTCTCTCTCTCTATAGGCCTGAGTTGCTGAGCACTTCCAGCATTTCTCTTTTTATTTCTGGCTCATACAATTTCCCTCTTTGGTGGTTGCTCAGAGTCTGTTGCGCAAGGCAGACTCTTAAAAGGCTCTTCATCCATTTGTGTCAAGAACACCATTATATGTGAATGCAATACATGTTTCCAAGCCTTTAAGTGATTTTCTGTGGCTAGTTCTTGCAGAAATGATGCTGACACATACAAATAGCCCCCTTTTAAACAGGAGATAAAAATGGAGGTAAAATATGCATTTCTATAGGTAAATGATACCAAGGTTGTCCAAAGTTTGTAGAAGCATTATCCAGTTTTGTGTGAGACTCTTTCAGAGAATTCATGCTGGATAGGCATAAAATTTAATTGTCTTCATTGTCAGGAAAAAATAAACATTCTAAACTTTACCTATGGCATGAAGATCCCCATCTAATTTTGTAAGTATTTCCATATATTGCAACTATAAGTTATGTCCTCATGTGAATCCCACTTTGGATGTGTAGTTGTCTAATGTAGAGGTAGAAGTAAAGGATAAGTACATTGATGTGATCTGTTTGTGCCATTAATGATCTCAGCCACTTAGATAGATCTTACCTGATCAGATCTTGCCCAGTGAAACACATAAAGGTCTCACAAAGGGTCCCAACCTGAAAAGTTGACTGTCGATTTCTCCCCGTGGATGCTGCCTGACCTCATGCTTCTCATTGTTTGCTCGTGATTGCAACTTCTCTGCTTTACTAATCCACTGTGAATTCTTGCCTACTTCAAAGAGCTTTCCTTCCTCCCTCTGACAGGAGTTCTGTGAACTTCTTTAACACTGGTCCACACATCCCCCACCTCATACATTCAACTACTCTCCACTTTCTCACCAAGACTCCCACCACAGCCATGATTCCTTCCTCTCAGCTTTGTCTTTGACCCCCCCCCCCCACCAATCTCTGATTAGAATTCCAACCCAAAACACTGACTGTCCCTTCCTCATAATAAATATGCTACCTGGTCTGCTGAGACCCTCCAGTTTCTCGTTGTTTGCGGAACATCCAAAATCAGGTTATCAAGGCAAATTCTGAACCTTCCAGTTGAGTGAAGCAAGGGATTATATTACAGCACCTAATACAAGAGTGAAAGTAATGAATATTAATGATTGAGGAGAGAGTCAGTTCTTTTGTTTCACTTCATGTTTGAATACATTCAAGTTTTGTTAAACATTTGCTATACATTGTTCAGTGAATAGATTAGATATTGTAATGAATCAGTCTACTATGGAGAGATAGCACTAGCTAAATAATGCTTGAAATAGTTTTCTATAAACTTCACATGATATAGCCTAGTTAAATATTTGTCCTGCGATGTATTCAGTCAGCCGTTTAATTTAAGTAGAACACAAATGTACCTCGTCAAAACAAATATCGGAGTTCATTAATTGGTTTCCAAAATACGTAGTTATGACAAAAATGGAAAATGCTAGAAATACTCTACAGGTCAGGCTGCATTCATGAGAAGACAAAGTTAATGTCAGAGGTCGAAGACTCTGACAGAACTGGGAAGCACAAAATCTCAGTAAAGGATCCCGACACAAAATGCTGACTGATCATTTCCACCCAGGGATGCCTCTTGAGTTCCTCCAGCTTCTGGAGTCACACAGGAGATTGCAAATGCAGGAATTTGGAGCAAAACAGCTGGGGGCACTCAATGGGTTGAGCAGCATCAGTGGGAGAAAAAGGATGGTCAACTCTCGATGAAGGGTTCCAGCCTGAAATATTGACAATTTTTTCCCACTGATGTTGCTTGACTCATTATTTTCTTCCAGCAGATTGTGTTTTCCCCCAGCAATTCATTGTTTGCTCGGGAGATAAAAGAAACATGTTAAACATCAGGGAGGATGAGAGTAGATATTGTCTCTTTGCTATTGCCTCTCTGTCAACTCTAAAGTAACAATTCATGAGATTTCCCCTTTCGGGTAATCCAGAGGGTTATCACTAATTATCACTAACTCTCTTTTGATTCTCTTCCACTGACTGTAAGAGGCACCCATCAATTTCTGTTGATAGTGACTCTGTCTGCCTTAGAGCAGACTAAAGTAAATTTTGTGTAATATTACACTAGTTTTATCACATGACAATAAAGAAATCTTGAATCAAGCTTAATTGGACATAATATAGTCAAATTGCTATTGTGTCGACCTATTTGAAGTTATTTTGACCAGAACAATGTATCTTCCCAAAGGCAATACTTCACAGGTTGCTCATACTCCTCCTTTGATGTATTAATTTGAATAGTTTATGATCATGTGAACAGTATTACAGTGAATAGCTTAGCTTCACATGACATATAGAGAGCTTGCAAAGTCCCCACACTCAGACGCCATTTTGGATCCACAATAAAAAGTTCTCCAATCAACCTTCACTGTGTGAAGTTAATCACCATGAGCTGGCTCCCTTCACTTTGCTTGACTTCTAGTCTTGCTATCCACATTCTAAACTCCTACGTCCACTCCCACAAGATTATACACCATTCCCAGCAGCAGTCGATCTTTCTTTCCAATGGTAAAATATATCTGGAGTAATGGTCTTGGGAGAATCTGACAACTAAAAATCTGTGAGTCCATTTATGTCAGCTAGTTACGTGAACAGTCCAGGATGCAGATCCTGAACACTGTGCTTAGTGGAGTATATTGAGAACAACTTTGAAGAAACCATTTGGTCTTTTAATATTTTATTTTAATTTTATGATCTACAAGTATCAATAATTAACCATCACAAATATATACATAAATGAAAAGGAATCACAGATAGAGATTGTTCAAATTTCCATAAAAGTAAAGACCCCATCCCTCCTCTCCCAAAAAAAACCCTCACAAAGAAAGGAAAGAACAGAAAAAGAAATGAAGAAAAAGAAGAAATAAAAGATAGAGGAAAGAAGAAAAAAAGAAAAAGGAACTGTTGGGATCCAGATTCCAGCTCAGTAAGTCCAGTTCTTTTTTTACCTCGATCACAAATATGGGAGGAAAAGGATAAAAAAATTCAAAACTAGTGCGAGTGCCTCGAGTATTCAACCATGTATTTGTAGATATGGCTGCCATACCTGCAAAAACATGTTGTATTATTTTTCCTTAAATTGTAAGTAATTTTTTCCAGTGGAACATAACTCTGCATTTCTGCATGCTATCGGGAATGTCCAGGAGGGAAACAGACTTCCAGGTAACTGCAATACATTTCCTGGCCATTGCTAATGCAATCTTAAGAAACTCTAATTGGTAGCTGGACAGCCTCATTTTAGTTCTTCTGTCCATAATATTTCCTAGAAGAAACAATTCCGGACTTAGTGTTAATTGGTTCCCAATAATCTGGTTTAATAAAATTCTTAAGTTCTCCCCAAAAGATTTCAGTTTAGAGCATGATCAGGTAGAATGTAAAAAGATATCTGCTTCTTCCCCACATCTAAAACATTTACCAGATATATTAGAATTTAATATATGCAATTTCTGTTGGGTAAGGTATAGCTGATGCAGAAAATTATATTCCACCAGTCTACATCTTAAATTAATTGTATTAGTCATGCAATCGTGACATAAATCAGACCAGGTCTTATCATCGTGCATAGCAATCTTAACATATCTGATTGCTTTACAGGACCAGGCATGTAGAACCAAATTGTCCATAGTTGAAGGAATTATTCTGTTATGAATCAAGGGTGTTTTTGGAGTAATTTCTTTCCTTGAACCAATTAAATTATTCACACATGCCACATACTCCATTTCATCAAACCAGCAGACCTCTGCAGTTCCAAGTGGATTGTAGAAAGATAGTACTTGGGCAAAAAATGTGCATTTTGCCATTTTAACTACTTGTTTCTCCACACCCCTACCCCAATGGTTGTTTTTCAAAGACCCAACACTGAGAAATTCGGTGGTACTTGAGACCCAAATTCAACGAGGGGGGGATTCCAGAGTAGTCAGACAGGAGGTCCATTGAGGACGGGTGGAGTTGGGTCTCGAAATGGAATCAGGGCTGATCTATGTGTCGGGGGATGCAAATTGGGTTCAAGTGGTCAGGCTCTGAGAATGGAAAAGATCAAGGCAAGTGATGCTAAGGAGGCAGATTTAGAGTCAGCTGCTGGGAAACACAAAAGGGAGGAAACATTAATGGATCCATACGTGAAGCATTGACTGATTGTTTCTAACTGGCCTGCTGAGTTCCTCCAGCAATCTTTATCTGCTCAAGATTCCAGCATGTGCAGGTTTGTATTTCTTCATTTCCATATGAACAGTTTGGTTCTGTATTCCCAATGTTTGCCCCAGCCCAGTTCAGGGATGGATACACTTGACTGCACTGATTTTATCATAACTATGCGTGCATTTGCTTTCAATGTACCCAGTCTGTTACCCAGGTTGTGAAATCTCTTGAAATGTACTAACAAATTATAGCAAAGGAAGATGTGTGACAGCCACACATCAGGCAATATGTTCAAAGAATTGCAGAGATTAACTTTTTTTTGTTGCTTTCAGCATACTCAACATAAAGAGCATTGAGGCGATAAAATCCTTGTGTTGCTGTATTTTGTTTTGTAATACTAAATAGACAGCGATACAAAAAAAACTGGTTTCTTTTGCATGGTGCTGTCTGATTTGGCTGGAATGCCTTTCAACCTCCTAAGGGGGGAAAAAAAATAGAAGAGGAATCAAATCACCTGAAGCGTTGCTTTTAATATGTCTCTGTTCCTCTCTCTGAAACCCAATGTCACTTTGAATTGATATCAATGACAGGCTGTGTTTTTTGGACCAATGGACTTTTGAGAAGTAAATTATATACCGACTCAATGGATCAAAATTTAATTGGCATTAACCTGGTGCCATTATAGACACATTGGTAGAGCTATTTCCTGAGAATCAGTGATATATTTGATGGATGGTGTGGTGGAAACTTGCTTGTTGACAACAGCACATCACAGCGATCAGAAGAGTTCGACTTAATGTTTGTGGATCCATTGCAGTTTGAACACTGTTTGGATGTGCTGCCACTTGTCCATTGGGGACTGTTGATTTGATTTGTGCATGTTTGATGCTTAAGCTCAATGGACGGTGGATGGAGATGTGTAACATAGCCACTGCTGCCACCGGCATCGCTATTGAGGTGCAATGTATTGAAGGCGTGGGTCGCAGAGCTCAAAGCAGAACTGAAGCAATGGAATCTAGATACAAGTGGTGTCAAATGCAGTCTCATTGAGAGACTAAAACTGGCAATAGAAGAAGAGGTGGTTCTGGTTGATGGAAATGAAAACCTTGTAAAACCATTACAGGAGACATTGACTGAATTTGAAGACAGCAACTTGGAAATGGCTGAAGGTGTGTCACCAAATGGTGGCGAAGAGGATATAAATGCAAAGGATGTGCAATTCAGACTGGATAAAGAGTTAAATATTAAAGCAACATCTGGCATGGAGGATGAAATTCAACCAGGTGAAAGTGTGTCAAAGGTTGGAAGCAGGAGAAACAAATAAAGTTCTTCCAGAACAAGCTCCAGTGTCCAGTTCTGCAACTACTACATCTGCACGTATAAAGGCTGAGGCTAAAGTTGCTGCTCTTGTTGCACCACAAGAAATAAATTTGCCTTAGAAGAGCAGGAGTAGCAGCTAAGGGGGGAAAAGGAGCAGCTGGAACTGGAAGCAAACATTACTGCTAAGATGGCCACGATGAGAGTACTACGAGGCTCAAAGGGATCTGGTGTTGGAAGTAACTTATCTGGTGTCTGGTGGTATGCATCATATTCTAAGAAAGGACAAGAGGAAAAGAAAACACAACGCTAAGGCAGATCCTCTTGTATCACAGTTACAAGACATATGTCCACATGGACAGGTCCTTCCAAGGCACATTGTTACCAATCTACAAGCACCAGTGATAAGAACTGCAGACAGAGCTGCAGCCCAGGTCTGGTCTATTGCCACAGCTCCCTGGACATTCCAGTTAAGCATCAGAAATCTGGGTGTACAAGCATATGTGACATCTCCAGTTACGTTACCTGCTGCAAGCAGGGGTGAACAGAGCAACATATTTTCAGTCAAGAAAAGGCAAGATGAAATCTCTGTAATATTAATCCAGCTGCAGTATTCCCTCTTCTATGCCCAAGGAGGGTATTCAATTTTTCAATGGTGACCCTCTTCAGTACCAAGCATTCATTAAATCTTTGAACACAGTATTGAAAGCAAGATCAAAAACCCAAGAGATTGTCTCTGGAATAATTCATCAGAGGACAGCAAGGGAACTTGAAAGAAGTTGTCTACATTTGGCCTCAGACAGAGGATTCTGGAAGGCTAAGTCTTTACCACAGGAGCATTTTGGGAATGAGCACAAAATTGCTATGGCTTATATGGAGAAGGTTCATTCATGTTGTCAATAAAACCAGATGACATAAAACTTCTATAAGCATACACCATCTTTCTACAAAGATGCAAGAAGGCCCAACTCACAGTCTCATCCAAGATTAAAAGAAAGTATCTTTGCTACAACTGTGACAGTTGCAGGTAAGGAAAATGACAAAGGAACTAAGGAGAAGGAGAGTTTTCCTGCTGTGAAGAGCTGTTTGTTCCTTGGAGGTGGACATACCTTGGAAATGTGAACACAGAGAGAAAATTGCTTTCCTAAAAAAAAACAGAGTATATCCGTGTAGAGGGCACAGCAGCAAAAACTGGAGGAAATTATCTAGCTGCAACATATGTAGTCCAAAACATCCCAGAATGCTTCATATTCATGAAAGTAAGAAAGAAATAAACAGAAAACGAGCAAGCAGAAACAAAGGAAGTTGCTGAAGACAGTGGTATAGTCTCAGTTCAGACAGGTGGTCTGACTTGGACTGGTGAGAATAACTGCAAACTCTCAATTCTGCCTGTACAAGTCAAGGCCAAGAAGGGGAATGCAACTGTGCATACATTTCTTGTCCCAGGTAGCACTGTGTCATTTTGCATAGTCCGGCTAATGAATAAGCTTAATCTTAAGGGAAAAAGGTTATGTATTCTATTGAGAACTATGGATCAAGAGAAGGTTGTTGAAACCAGCATTCTTTAAGGTTTGGGAGTTGCTGAACCGGACAGCAGCGATTTTTGTGATCTCCCAGACATAAACATTCAGAAGGCTATGCCTGTGCACCAAGGAAATATCCCACATGAAAACGATATTGATCGGTGGTCTCATCTAACAAATTCCCTACATGAAATTGTCTCTGAGATAGAGTTACTGATTGGCTCTGGAACCATTAGATGTAATACGGAGTGTGGGAGATGGACATAACACTGTCAAAATCATGCTTGGTTGGATGATTAATGGACCATTAGGAGGAAATAATGATATCGCTCAGGAGCAGTTGGCGATAAGTCTCAACAGGATATCGGTTGTGAGGACCATTAGGAGGAAATAATGATATCGCTCAGGAGCAGTTGGCGACAAGTCTCAACAGGTTGTGAAGCATGAGGAGCTGTTGGAACAGCAGTTCATGACTTACTTTCCTGATGACCAAGAACATTCAAAAGAAGACAAGCAGTTCTTGGATTTAGACCCAAAATCAGCCAAGCTAGTTAGTGGTCATTATTCCAATGGGTTACCTTTAAAGAATGGAGAAATATGCATATCTGAAATAGAGAGAACAAAAGAAAATAAAAAGCAGAAAAATAGATGTTCCTTCTGTTTACGTCGAGATTGCTTCAGATTCTTCTGGGAGCCTATATTCAGAATGCATGTTAAGGAAAAGTAAACACTCTACAACAAAAGACTGAATGAGAAAGCCACTTCTGAGCTGGTGATTTATTCCTGTGAAACTAAATTTGAGGCAGCACTAAAATAAATGACTGAGAACAAATCTGAAAGTGACTTTTGTAGCTGCAGTAGAGAAGGTCAATGCTGCAAAACTGGTGAATACAGAAAATTGCCCTGATGGAATAATAAAGGAGCATTTGGGCTGCAAAACTGGTGCAACTGCATTCAAGAGAACAAAATGTTGCAAATGTTGGATTATCTCGTAAACAGTAACCAGAAAGATTTTAACTTTGTACTTGGAAACAAAACTGATTTTCAGGAAAAAGGGAATGAATCCAATGATTCTTCAATTTTGAAAGTGGCCTGGAGAAAAGATCAAAGAGCATTCGACAAGAATGGAGATTTAATTGTAGATAGTATTCACAAAGCCAGAGCGGATGTAAAGAAGAACTGCTGAAGAAATGAATGCAGTTATTGGGGAAAGCCTTATCAAGTTGGAGGAGGAGAGATTAATCTTTTGAAAGAGAATAAGTAATTGGTTAATAGTACAGCCAGGTGACTACAGGTACCTTGAAGGCCCAGCTAATAACAATGCAGAAAAAAAGAGATATTGCATTTCAGCAAAAGTAAGAAGTAAGATGAAGAAATTCAGACATTTCGAGCTTACTGCAGCAGGACTAAAAGCAAAAGTACCAATGCATCATATGACCCTTTCACTCCAGGTCAAGTTACTAACTTCTCAGAAGATAACAGGAGAATTAGCTTAAATGCAGAGAGGGAATCTAATAAAAGCCCTCAAAATAAACTGTCAATAAAAGAAACTGAATTGGTAGTTGCAAAATTGGATCTGGAGTTGCAGGAAAAGGCAATGGGAGCCAGAGTGGCTGAAAGGGCTGCAGTTCTAGTTGAGCCATAAATGGAGTCTGTCTGCTTCTTTACAAAGGATTCTACAAATACCGTGGCTGTTGATAAGTTTGAAGAACCAATGTTGTTTGAATCTTACCTTATCTATGACTAACTGCAGTAAAGGAAGAAAAAGATGAGCAAGTCTGTTTCTGGGAAGGTTAAAGAGTCTCGTCCATTAACATCAACAAGATTAGAAAAACCTCCTTCAATATCTGGTTCTAAGAGATCAGACTCTTCCCATGAGGAGCAGAATGCTGAAGAACTGAAGAAAGCCAAATATCATGCTGAAGACATGCCTCGTGTTACATCCAAAAGGGGGCATGTACATCATGTTCAGATCAAGACCAAAACTGGCTTTCTGAACAGACCAATCAACAACGTGTGCCTTTTACAGGAGACTGAGGAACTTTGACAAGACCAAACTGACTATTTTATTGTGTTTTGTACCTTGCCCCTGTTCACTACACAGGCCGCAGATTTTACTGGTCCATAATGGAGGTAAAGATCACTCTTTTTCAAGGCTATATGCTGGTAACCTCTGGCTTTATGACAAATGAAGAAAGAAGATCTGTTATGTGGTTGATTATTATTTATATAATGGTGTCATTATCATTTGAGATATTGTGTCTCATTATAATAATTAGGGGCTGGTATTGTAGGAGCCAAAAGTGCCCAACTTACTTTTTTGGGCCTGTTGTGAGGTTCAGCAGTGCCCTGAGGTTTTCTAGTGCCGTGTTGTGTCCGCGCATGCGCGATGGGTTTCATATCCTGGGGACGGTTGACGCATGTGCGGGAGTCTGGGCGCGATCCCTCGGAGTTTGTTAATCTGCTAACTGGTGTTGTGGGTTAAAGAATAGGAGGGTGAGTGAGGCTTGCATATTTTTTGTTGACTGTTACCATGGATTAAACATTAGTTATTATAGATCTTTACCACAGATCATTATTTATAGATATTCCATAGAACGTTAAATCAGATCGTTACAACAGTCCTTATTATTGGAATGTTACGTTATTATGGATCAAAAGTCTTTTGTATGTTGATAAATTAAAACATTTGAAACTCATCTGGACTTCACAGTGAATCAATCAAAACTTGTCACAAACAAGAGCCATACCTAGTCTGGATAGTAGTCGCTACACCCAGTCTTAAACGGCCTGTTAAAGAAACCAATAGAATTTATAAGGCCAAGAGAGGCGGAATGGAAAAGATGTTCAGGAAATGCAATACTTGAGCCCACACCTTCTCCAGCACCACAGTCCAGGGCCCCAATCAGGACCAGACGCATCTCCCCACTCCTCCTCACTCAGCTTTCCACAGAGACTGCTCCCTCCGCAATTCCCTCCTGCGCTCATCCCTCCCCACCCATCGCATCTCCAACACCTTCTCCTGTGCCCGCAGGAGGTGCAACACTTAAGCCCACAACTCCTTCCTCACCCTGGACTGGGACCTCAAACAGGCCTTTCATGTGAAGCAACACCTCACTTGCATATCCGGAGGTCTTATCTACTGCATCTGTGTAGTGATGTGATGTATTATGCTGACTGCTTGCTATTGGTTATGACTGCAGATTGGCTCCACCCTACTGGTATAATAGATGGTGTAACTTATCCTACTGGTCAGTAGAGGTTGGCTTCTTCTCTTAATAAAAGCCTATAGAATGATATAAGTCTGGTCCTTGCTTATGGCGTATCAATCTGGTGTACCCTTTTGGCATTCTCTACATCGGCAAGACCGGTCACAGACTTGGAGATCGCTTCACTCAGCACCTCTTCTCCATCCACAACCACAGCAACTTCCCAGTGACCAACCATTTCAATTCTGGGTCACAGTCCTGCACTTACATGTCTGTCCATGGCCTTTACATATGTACTGTCTCACCCTGACCACCTGCAGATTGGAAGGATAACACCTTATATTTTGTCTGGGCACCCTCCAGCCAGATGGCATTAACATTGACCTTACTGCTTTCCATTAAATCTGCTTACCTTTTCTTCCCCCTCCCCCATCTCTTGCCTTTCCAATTTTTTCATCTACACAGCCCTGCATTCCTCCCCCTCCTCCTCAGTGCTGCTTTCCCCACCCACTCTTCTCTACCTATCATATCCTGCCCTGCCACCCCACCTCCCCCTCCCACTCTTTTGTTCTGATGCTCACCGGCATTTTCTCGCAGAGAACAAAACAAAGGACTCTACATCACCTTTGTTGACCTCACCAAAGCCTTCGACACCGTGAGCAGGAAAGGGCTTTGGCAAATACTAGAGCGCATTGGATGTCCCCCAAAGTTCCTCAACATGATTATCCAACTGCACGAAAACCAACAAGGTCGGGTCAGATACAGCAATGAGCTCTCTGAACCCTTCTCCATTAACAATGGCGTGAAGCAAGGCTGTGTTCTCGCACCAACCCTCTTTTCAATCTTCTTCAGCATGATGCTGAACCAAGCCATGAAAGACCCCAACAATGAAGACGCTGTTTACATCCGGTACCGCACGATGGCAGTCTCTTCAATCTGAGGCGCCTGCAAGCTCACACCAAGACACAAGAGAAACTTGTCCGTGAACTACTCTTTGCAGACGATGCCGCTTTAGTTGCCCATTCAGAGCCAGCTCTTCAGCGCTTGACGTCCTGCTTTGCGGAAACTGCCAAAATGTTTGGCCTGGAAGTCAGCCTGAAGAAAACTGAGGTCCTCCATCAGCCAGCTCCCCACCATGACTACCAGCCCCCCCACATCTCCATCGGGCACACAAAACTCAAAACGGTCAACCAGTTTACCTATCTCGGCTGCACCATTTCATCAGATGCAAGGATCGACAATGAGATAGACAACAGACTCGCCAAGGCAAATAGCGCCTTTGGAAGACTACACAAAAGAGTCTGGAAAAACAACCAACTGAAAAACCTCACAAAGATAAGCGTATACAGAGCCGTTGTCATACCCACACTCCTGTTCGGCTCCGAATCATGGGTCCTCTACCGGCACCACCTACGGCTCCTAGAACGCTTCCACCAGCGTTGTCTCCGCTCCATCCTCAACATCCATTGGAGCGCTCACACCCCTAACGTCGAGGTACTCGAGATGGCAGAGGTCGACAGCATCGAGTCCACGCTGCTGAAGATCCAGCTGCACTGGATGGGTCACGTCTCCAGAATGGAGGACCATCGCCTTCCCAAGATCGTATTATATGGCGAGCTCTCCACTGGCCACCATGACAGAGGTGCACCAAAGAAAAGGTACAAGGACTGCCTAAAGAAATCTCTTGGTGCCTGCCACATTGACCACCGCCAGTGGGCTGATAACGCCTCAAACTGTGCATCTTGGCGCCTCACAGTTTGGCGGGCAGCAGCCTCCTTTGAAGAAGACCGCAGAGCCCACCTCACTGACAAAAGGCAAAGGAGGAAAAACCCAACACCCAACCCCAACCAACCAATTTTCCCTTGCAACCGCTGCAATCGTGTCTGCCTGTCCCGCATCGGACTGGTCAGCCACAAACGAGCCTGCAGCTGACGTGGACTTTTTACCCCCTCCATAAATCTTCGTCCGCGAAGCCAAGCCAAAGAAGATGAAGGGCTCAAGCCCAAATCATCAGTTCTGTATCTCTGCCTTTGCTACATAAAGGACACACTGTTTTACCTGCTGAGTCTCTCCAGCATTTTGTTTTTACTTCAATCACGGTGTCCACAGAATTTTGTCGTTTACCTCTGTCTGCCTTACAGCAGGCAGAAGGCAATTTTGTGTAATATTACATGAAAATAAAGGAATCTTGAATCTGCCTGAAATTTGTCCAGGTCCCGTTAGAGTTTTGAGGAAAGTCTGGTAGTTCCTTGAATTGATTCATTTCTCAAGCATCAGCTCCTCCTTATCATGGATCTATTGTGTTAGACCATTTTTGTTCATTTGTTCATGTATTTAAGAGCATCAAACAGAATGTCCTTCTCGATCCTTGTTTGGCATTTGTCTGATTGGCTCACAAATATACTAACAAAGGGCAGTAACTTGTTCTGATAAACCATCAGAAGTGTTCTACTCCTGAAACATCTATCAGACTTTGCATCTTCTTCAGTATCAGGCTTCAGTCTTGCTCTGGTAATCCGGTGTCTCATGAAGAAGTCTTGCTTCATTTTAAACTTCCATATTTTCATTGTTCAATTTCAACTTCTTCTCCTTGTATCTCTTCACCAAGCCTGTCATCAAAGTCTAATTCTATCTTCTTCCAATTTCTCTGTCTCCAGAGACCAAGAATGTTGTCTCCTGTAGTCTTAACCCCAATGACACCTTCAAGTTCTGCATCCAGCCTTCTCTGAAGTTGTAATGATTCCAAACAGCATTATTTTCCACTGGTTTTGATTCTTTGTACTGAAAGAAGATATGCCACTCAATTCTGCAATCCTCATCACAGGATATAAAGAGATATCCTTAGCACATAGGAGATTATTCTTCAAAGTATCCCTCAGGAGTCTATGGAGATTCGCAGTAAATTCCACCTTGGAAATCCAGAGTTGACTGGAGCTATGATCTCTGCTTTAGTCAGATTCTCCAAGGTGGCTTCTCATTGAGAGTTTCTGGGATATGGCTTGGTGAGTATTCTACCAACTAGTTCCTTCTATCTACAGCTGCATGGCATTTACCTTCAAGTTTCCCAGTTGCATTAATTTATTTTTTTGTAATCATTCCATTATTTTAACCCAGTAATTATGGAGCAACTATGTATTTCTGAGTCTGCATTATGTATGATATGGAGGGAAACTTGCAGATTGTTTTCTTCCAATGTGTTTGCATCCATTGTTTTTCTGACTGGATGTGATGGCAGATTCAGGAGGTCATGTTGAAAAAGCTTATCAGTTGATGGTGAAATACATTTTGTGGAAGGAGCATACTGCAAAGAAGAAGATGAATAAGAATGAGAAAATGGTCCTAGTGCATTGCTGCATCCTGGATCATGCCTTTGGATTTGTAAAAATCCATGCATGTGGAGAGTATAGATTCCTCCGTTATACATATGTAAAAGAAAAGTCACTTGCTGCAAAACATTTTGTTTCGGGTTTAATTTCATATGCATTTTATTTCTTTGGCCAGTCCATTTAAATTTCCAGTTCACTTTAACCCTTAACATTAGTGAGGCAAGCTAATTGGCAATATTAATACTTTGAATTTTAGAGACACGCCTATGGAAATTATCAATTTTCTTTGTCATTCTGTGGTTGTCACTGTACAACGTTAGCTCATAAGTTTTGTGACTGAAGTCTGATGCCACACACTATCAAAAATCCTACATATGGTCCATGGCCCAATAGCTACATTGCTGGCTAATCAAAGTAATATGACACTTTTATGCAAGAGACCCAAGTTAATTCTATCTTGCCAGAAGGAACGAGAGAGAAACAGAATCTGCTATGGAAATTAGACTAATTAGAATTCCCTGGCTTTCTATTGGTGATCAACTGTATTTAGTCAGAATTTCTATAATAGTCAGAATTATATCAATGCTAATTTTAACATGGGTTCTTGAAAGGCAATATGAATACGCAGCATTACATTGCACAACAATATTCTTTTCTTTCTTTGGCTTGGCTTCGCGGACGAAGATTTATGGAGGGGGTAAAAAGTCCACGTCAGCTGCAGGCTCGTTTGTGGCTGACAAATCCGATGCGGGACAGGCAGACACGGTTGCAGTGGTTGCAAGGGAAAATTGGTTTGTTGGGGTTGGGTGTTGGGTTTTTCCTCCTTTGCCTTTTGTCAGTGAGGTGGGCTCTGCGGTCTTCTTCAAAGGAGGTTGCTGCCCGCCAAACTGTGAGGCGCCAAGATGCACGGTTTGAGGCGTTATCAGCCCACTGGCGGTGGTCAATGTGGCAGGCACCAAGAGATTTCTTTAGGCAGTCCTTGTACCTTTTCTTTGGTGCACCTCTGTCACGGTGGCCAGTGGAGAGCTCACCATATAACACGATCTTGGGAAGGCGAGGGTCCTCCATTCTGGAGACGTGACCCATCCAGCGCAGCTGGATCTTCAGCAGCGTGGACTCGATGCTGTCGACCTCTGCCATCTCGAGTACTTCGACGTTAGGGATGTAAGCGCTCCAATGGATGTTGAGGATGGAGCAGAGACAACGCTGGTGGAAGCGTTCTAGGAGCCGTAGGTGGTGCCGGTAGAGGACCCATGATTCGGAGCCGAACAGGAGTGTGGGTATGACAACGGCTCTGTATACGCTTATCTTTGTGAGATTTTTCAGTTGGTTGTTTTTCCAGACTCTTTTGTGTAGTCTTCCAAAGGCGCTATTTGCCTTGGCGAGTCTGTTGTCTATCTCATTGTCGATCCTTGCATCTGATGAAATGGTGCAGCCGAGATAGGTAAACTGGTTGACCGTTTTGAGTTTTGTGTGCCCGATGGAGATGTGGGGGGGCTGGTAGTCATGGTGGGGAGCTGGCTGATGGAGGACCTCAGTTTTCTTCAGGCTGACTTCCAGGCAAATGTAAAACTGACATATTGTTTAAATGTCATCACAAGTAGAAATTGTTTACTGTCTATCATCTGCCATCAAGATGAGTTCAATCCAAGTTCAATTTTTGACTGAAATAATGTGTTTTTCTCTGGGCTGTTGAGTGCATTGACTTCATGGAAGCCGTTTCTTTGCACAAGTTCCACCTGCTTGAAGGCCATCTGTGGTGAATCCCTTTTTATATGTCCTTGCATGACACCCTTAGCCTGCTTCGTTCCCTGGTCGACTGCTTCGCAGTTTGTTGAATACGTTATTGTTCCTCATTCTTTTCTTCATGATTATGGTATAAAATGAAATGCAAATACGATTTGTACTCATTGTTGCTAATGGGATCCTAATTGGGTGCTACGTTCCTGTAAAACGTGATCCTTTCAAAAAATATTTAATTGGCTGTAAATTGCTTTGAAATAACCAGAGGTCATGCAAGGTGCCACCTAGAGCTAAGTTCTTGTTTACCCAGTTTAATATGGAAATTATCAATCATAAAATTTTAGATCTTTTCCTCAATATATTCCAACCTGCTGGGTTTAATTGTCCAGACTACTATGAAGAAAGCTGATCACCTGAGAAAGAGCTTAACTCTTTGAACTTTAATCCTATACCCAGAGTCAAGTGTTATTGTCGAGCATAATAGAATTAATGGAATCGGATGAAAGCTGAGTTCAGAAAACTGTGGATAATGAAACTTCTGCACATCCGATAACTACTCGTATTCAGAGAACATTATTTTTCTTCCAGGTTTTTATTAGCTCCAGGATTAAGTCTTACCAGACAGCTCCACCAGACTTCCATAATTTAATTCCATGAACACTTCACCTTATGACGGCTTCCTAGAAATCACTGCTACTCTGTAGTGTAGCATGACATCTCTTACAACAGAGTATACAGGAACTCACAATATTTAATCCAGTGAGGATTCAATAAAGAGAATGGGAAGTTTGTCTTGAACAAAGTTATTTTACTTACAATTACATTTTGACCAGCACCATAATAGATGGCGAGCTTCCTTTAATTTCTCTAAAATATCTTTCTACCCATACTTTGGCCATCAATCCATTGATGTTCTGTTCCATTACACAGATTCTCAGTAATTTGCTGTCAAAATTAATTCTGAAATCTGAAGTCTAAAATATGAACAAGGCATGTAGACTTTCAAGTCCACTCTATAATTCAAAAGTTTAATGACCCAATCCTGTATCTCTTGGGTAAAACACAGGATTCTGTTGACACCGTGGTATTTTTTCAATCCTGTATCTTTTGATTTACTTCATAAATTGAGGTCTCTCATCCTTATTTTTCAACATATTCAGCAATTGAGTATACGCAGCTTTTGAAGTTAGACTTATCCAAAAACCCCACAGCTCAATGAGTAAAGAATTTTCTCACTTTTATAACTGAGACTATGATATCTTATTTTGCATAAATCTCAGAGTTCTCTACCTTCAGCCAGGATGGGCATTGAAAACTAATAATGATAGGTTTTGAGGTACAAGGAGAGGTTCAGAGCCCTCCTCCCTCCTGTCCCAAGTAACTATTCATTACACAAGTGGAAGGGAAAAAATTGGAGTGGATCTAAAAACAGAATTGAAAAAAAGAATGGCACGAACCATCTGCAAAGAGATATTGCAGTGTTGTTTGCCAAGGGATTGGTATGAAACATTGAAAAGCATAAACAGAGCAAGAAAGGGAATAAACAAAGAAAAACTAGCATCTCAAAGCATTTTATGTTGTGTGAGAGTGAATGGACATACTCAGAAGGGAGACATGCTCCAAAGAGTCAATGCAGTTGTGTGTGCACCATCTGGTGAAATTTAAGCCTAATGTATCATTTATACCTCAAAGGAAAAGGCAAGTGATTTCCTTTTGTTAGGCTTGAGTTTTATTGTCTCCATTAATTCAAAAAGATTAGTTAAAATAATCCTTTCTCAAGGACTTCTGAGAAGTCCTCGCTGTTCTTTATCATTCAAATAGTAAAGCAGTCACCCCCTCATTTAAAAGAATGCTCTTAATAAACCCAGAGATTAAGATTTCTTCAAAACCCATTATCTATTGGTAGAAACCTTAAAGTAATACACAAGTTTAGCAATCTCAAAGTTTAGCAATCTTCAAAACCCATTATCTACTGGTAGAACCCTTAAAGTAATACACAAGTTTAGTGATCTCAAAGTTTAGCAATCTTCAAAACCCATTATCTACTGGTAGAACCCTTAAAGTAATATACAAGTTTAGCAATCTCATAGCCAGCTAAAAAAAAGGAAAATACATTAAGCACAATCTGCAAAATATACTCTTCAGTTTAATATCCTGCAAAATTCAATTGTTATGATGCACTCATTGATGCAGAAACCAAATAAAGTATATACCTACAGAGTTGTGATATTCTGATAAAAATACATATTGATGTCTTATTTGGTGAACATTGTGTTAAACAGTAAAAGAAACGTCCGGTCAGACCTTTGAGATATCAACCATCTTACAGACTATGATTATCTCTCAACTCGCATCAGTAGCTTGCTGCAAGTCGCATGAATTGTGCAGAACAAATATGATTCCAATGAATAATGATTGCTTTGTGAAGGAAAGTATCTATTAAATAATAACATGACGAATATTCAGTATAAAGACCATTTGCTAGCAGTTTCCTGTAATGTACATGTTCAGAAAGGCTTTAAGATGTACTTTATAAAGGCAATGAAATGGGCACAATGACATTATTTTGACAGCTATTTTGTTGCAGTGCTCACCCAGTTCAATTAGGTGGACTCGTCTCACTCCTTGCCTCAGTTGACATTGATCTGAAAGACTTCATCTAAAAAGGGGACTCTGAAGGCTAAAATTATTTTTTAAAGGGCATTCTAAAGGCGATATTCATTTTTCTTGCGCCATTTGAATTACCTTCATTAGAAAATGTTGCTTCTCAGTTTTGATCCCCATTTTTGCACACTGATTTTCTTTCACAAGAAACACTGCAAATCTAGAAGAAATGAACAGGAACAGATATTTGTTTGATAATAGTGACCTTCAGATGTAATGGATGTCTGGTTATTCTTGCTTATCACATTAATCCAAAAATATGATGTACAAAGTGAAAGGTAATAAAATTGAATTTAAAAATAATTAGAATCTTGAGAGAAATTGAAACTTTGTTCCATACACTGGACGTTTGTGATAAGGGAATGCCAATATGTGCGAATGCAATGAAAGACATTAATTAAGAATGACCGTCAGCATGAACAGATAGAGGTTATAATTGAATATAAAATAACTAAAATGACTTTTATTTTGAAATGAAAAAGCAGTCAATTTGAAAAAATCCATAATTGTGTCTTTTAAGTGTGTTGTTTTACAGTATCCCGTCTTAAAGCAGGAAGCACCTACTCCACACACTTTACACCTACGATTGTGTAGCTCAGTACAACAATAGCACCATCTATAAATATGCTCATGATATAAAGGAAGGCGATGAGTCAGCATATAGGATGGAGATCGAAAAATTGGATGAATGGTGCACCAACAACAGCCTTGCGCTCTGTGTCACCAAAACTAAGGAGCTGATGGTTGACTTCAGGAAAGAAAAGCCAGAGATATACAATCCAGCGATCATTCGGGGAGCAGATGTGGAGAGGGTGAGGGTAAGTTCTTGGGTGTCACTATCTTGGAGGATCTTTGCTGGATCCAACACACCAATGGCATCATGAAGAAAGCACATCAGCACCTCTACTTCCTCAAGAGTTGGCGGAGGTTTGCTATGACATCAGAAACCCTGGCAAATTTCTACAGGTGTGCGGTGGAAAGGGTGCTGACTGGATGCATCACGGTCTGGTATGGAGACACCAATACACCTGAGCGTGAAACCCTCCAAAAGGTAGAGGACACATCCCAGGACATTACAGGCAAAACCCCTCCTACTATGGAGTACATCTACTGGGAACGCTGCCGTCGGAGGGCAGCAGCAATCATCAAAGATCCACACCACCCAGCTCACGCTCTGTTCTCACTGCTGCCATCAAGAAAGAGATATTGGTGCCACAAGACTTGCACCACCAGGTTCAGGAACAGCTGCTACCCCTTCACCATCAGACTCCTCAATGACAGAATCAATCAGAGAATCATTTAGTAAAGTTGTCGCCTTTATTATGTAACAAAAATCTGAATAGTTGTTGGGCAACAGTGGTATTTGGCTGAATAAAAATGGATATAAATGGTCCTCAGAAATTAGACCATTAATCAACCCCACCTGATGCGATTCTTTCGGTATTAATATACTCACACGGAAAAGACAAGATAACGTTTCTCCAAGACCACAGAGCAAATTTACATAAATGTAGATTAGAATAGAAGTTCAACACAGTAAAATATTAAGACATATACAGTAAAAGTTCATGGTACACTATCCGCATATGTTCTGATAATTCAAGAGTCTGATAGCTTGGGGGGGAAAAAACACTGTTGCCCAATATGGATATAACAACCTGAGGGGTCAGTACCTACTACCAAATGGCAGAAGGGAGAACGGTTTATGTGAGGGCTGTGTGGAGTCCTTCACAATGTTTATTGCCTTTCACCTGCATTGAGTGTTGTAGATGTCCTTTATGGTAGGAAAGGGCCCTGAATGATCTTTTGATCTTTTCCACTGACTTCACTACCCTCTGAAGGGTCTTGTGGTCCGAGGAGGTACAGTTGCAAAACAGGTGGCGATGCAGTTGCACAGAAAGCTCTCAATACCTCCTCTGTAGAATGTAGTGAGGATGGAGGGTGGGAGATGAGAACTTTCCTCACCCTTCACAAGAAGTAGAGGCGCTGCTGGGCTTTCTTGACTTTGGAGCTGGTGAGATTCTCCGCCAAGCGTACCCTAAGGAACTTGATAGTCTTGACGATCTCAACGGTGGAGCCATCAATGATCAGCAGAGCTTGGTCCCCCCGGGCCCTGATAAAGTCGACAACCATCTCTTTCGTTTTATTAACATTCAGATACAGGTTGTTGGCTGTGCACCGGTCCGTTAGGGACTGCACCTCATCTTTGTCCGCTCACTCATCATTCCTTCTGATAAAGCTCACCACAGTCACGTCATCAGAAAACTTGATGATGTGGTTCAAGTTGTGTTTAGATGCACAGTCAGAGGTCAGCAGAGTGAACTAAGCACGCAGCCCTTGGGGGGCCCCTGTGCTCAGTGTGATGGTCTTGGAGGTGCTGTTACTGATCTAGATGGCTTGAGGTCTCCCCGAAAGGAATCAAGAAACCAATTGTAGAGGGAGGCGTTCAGACCCAACAGACTCAAAACTTCCTTATCAGGTACTGTGGTACGATTGTGTCGAATGCCGAGCTGAAGTCAATAAACAGCATTCGAACATACGAGTCCTTATTTTCCCGGCGGGTGAGGGCTAGTTAGAGGAACTTGGCAATGGCATCATCTGTAGAGCAGTTGGGTATGTATGTGAACTGCAAGGGCTCTAGTGACAGAGGCAGCAGGAGCTTGATGTGCTCCATGAAGAGCCTCTCGAAGCACTTCATGAAAATGAACGTTAGAGCAGTAGTCATTGAGGCCAGGGCATAGACAGTTTCTTCAGCATGGGGACAGTGATGGCAGCTTTGAAGCACGTTGGAACATGGCATTTCTCAGGGAGATGTTAAAGATTTCAGTGAGAACATCTGCTAGCTGTGTCATACATCCCCTGAGCACTAAGCCTGGGATGTTATCCAGTCCCACAACTTTCCGCGGGTTGACCTTGCCTAGTTCTCTCTTCTCATCGGCCACCAAAAGACACGACACCTGGTCATTTGGAGGCGAGGCGGTCTTCTTCGCTACAATGTTGGTTTTTTTTTCCTCAAAGCACGGATAGAAGTTGTTCAGGGCGTCTGGGGAGGGAGGCATCACCACCACAGGCAGTTGGTGTAGTCCTGTGGTTGGTGATATCTTGGATGCCCTTCCACATGCGTGGCGTGTCCTTGCTGTCCAGGAAGTGACTGTGAATGCGCTGGGCAAGTGCAAACTCAACAGTTATGTCATGTTTAAATCTGGAGAAGATTTAATGCTCAATATCTGATTTGAATTCAAATTTTCAAACACTGTGGGGCCCTTTTTGAATTACTTTCAAAGTCTCTGATTTGGTTTTAATGTAGAGGCATTGACTAATAAGGTCATTTATTACTGCGACAGGGAATTCTTTTTTTCTCTCTCTTTGCCAAACATCTTCGGTTTTGGTAGTAGGATTAGATTTTTTTTGTAACAAAATATTACTATAATATAATTAGTTTGATTAAGAATGCGGGGCACTGCGGATGAAATAGTATGATCTGTGTGTAGTGTACTCAGTACTTTTGTATTTTTAATATGCATTCCTATGTGCTTTTTTAAATTTCAAGTTAAATAAAAATATTGAAATGGAAAAAGAAAGGAGGGTAAGTGTGAAAAGACCTGGGTGGACAAAGAGAGGAAAATGAACGGGGAGAGGAAGTGAAAGGTGTATTTACCTTTCCACTGCACTGTTTATGAGTATCAAATTTGTAATATTTTTTCCTGGAACTTACATCCAATTTTTTTTTTCTGTGCATGGAGCAAGTATAAATGCCTCTATATGGCACAAATACAGTCACAGGCACAATCTTTCTGGGCAACTTTTCCCAAAGTATAAATGTTCTCTATGTTTAAAACAGGTTGTGATGAATGTGTGCAGAACATACAACGAAGGGTGTCTTTGCACAGGAGGGATGCATTTTGTGTCTGCATTTAGAACAAGGATTGATTGAGTAAATTAAATAATGTTACTATCTATGCAGAATATAGAGGCTGACGATACATAAAAAGGCATTGTTGTTTATGTATATAATATTGTCAAAATGGCCCTGTTTCAATGTAGTTATATAGTGAGTAAAAAAGCATGATTTAGCAGTCATCTGCCATTTTATGCAAGAAGCGATTTTTATATTTTCACTCATTGATGATAAGCTGTTTATTTTTGTATATAAATTTAGACATGCAGCATGGTAACAGGCCATTTTGGCCCACGGGTCCATGCCGTCCTATAAACACAATTAGCCTACAAACCCGGTACGTTCCTAACAATGGGAGGAAACCAGAGCCCTTGGGAAAAACCCATGCAGACACCACGAGAACATACAAACTCCTTGCAGGCAGCACGGGATTTGTACCCCTGTCCCGATCGCTGACGCTGTAAAGGCGTTGAACTAAATGCCAAGCAAACCGTGCTGCCCTAAACAATTCTCTGATAAACAGTAGGATCATAACTATACTCTGGTAGTTTGACTGGAACTTGCTTGCTGTTTATCTGCAGACAGAAGCGGTACATCTTGTATTGTGTCCAGAACAGTAGCAATACTATCTGTATTTAGAGCAAACACTTTTTATAAGTCTGATTTAAGAAACACTGTACTGAAAAGATCATTTAACAGTGCTCTCTCTAACTGCAAACATTCTAATGCTGAAACACACATTTGAAACGATGGCAGACATGGGGCAGGGTTGGCACCAGAGCTAAGCCATGGGCACAATCACAAACTTACATTGCAATTGATTTTGTCTGATATCCATCCCCGGGCAGCAAGAGAGCGTCATCAATCTGTCTCTTGGTTTGTACGTAATGGGGTAATGAAGGTTAGTATGGTTTGTATCCCATCAGTATTCATTGTGGTTCCACCACTTTGAGATTACACTAAAAATCAGGAAGTGATTACCTGTGAAAATCTGACCAAAAGCAATGCAAATCACCAGACTGTTGTTCCATTCCCAAGTGTTTCCATCCAATGAATTTTCGTCCAAAGCATGTTATTATTTTAACTCGGAGACTAAATCAATGAATATTGTATATATGTTGAAAGCTGATAGTCAGTAAAATGGAGGAGAAACTTCAAGTAGACGCCTACTTATGATAGGGTTCCACCCTAGACTCGCATCGTAAAGTTAAATGATCGTACATTGAAACATTATTTTTATTGAAATTTAATTTAAACACTGAAAATCTTTTATACAACTCAATTTAAACTGAAAAAACCATTACTGCAATGCACACAACCTTTTTTATTTAATTTTTATTTAAATGCTGAAAACCTTTGTTTTTTTTATTTTAATTTTGTTTTATTTTTCACACTATGAACCATTTTAACCAAAATACACACAAACATTTCCCTCTTGAATATACACAGTGTCATTTTCTCCCCTTTTCCCTCCTCCCTTCCCTCCCTCCTTCACCCCCCGTCCCCACTCACTCAACGTTCAACCTATACGATACATTAAACAATGTCATCACACAATGAAAATAAACAAGAAAATTGTGTCATCTACTTTTACACACTGGGTCAGTTCATTTCTTCTTCTCATTCTATCATTTTAAGGGGTGGAGGTCCACAGTAGGACTTCTCTGTTGTGTTCCATGTACGGTTCCCAAATTTGTTCGAATACTGTGATGTTATTTCTTAAATTATATGTTATTTTTTCCAATGGAATACATTTATTCATTTCTATGTACCATTGCTGTATTCTCAGGCTCTCTTCTGATTTCCAGGTTGACATTATCCATTTTTTTGCTACAGCTAAGGCTATCATAATAAATCTTTTTTGTGCTCCATCCAAATCGAGTCCAAGTTCTTTACTTCTTATATTACTTAGAAGAAAGATCTCTGGATATTTTGGTATGTTGCTTTTTGTGATTTTGTTTAATACCTGATTTAGATCTTCACAAAACTTTTCCACTTTCTCACGTGCCCAAATTCCATGTACTGTTGTTCCCGTTTCCTTCTTACAGCGAAAACATCTATCTGATACTGTTGAGTCCCATTTATTTAACTTTTGGGGTGTGATATATAGCCTGTGTAACTACTTATATTGTATCATGCGTTAACTCGTGTTTATTGTATTTCTCATAGTTCCAGAGCATAGCTTTTCCCATATTTCATTTTTTATCTTTAATGTTTAGATCTTGTTCCCACTTTTGTTTGGGTTTACAGCTTGTTTCCTCGTTCTCTTTTTCTTGCAGCTTGATGTACATGTTTGTTATAAATCTTTTAATTATCATTGTGTCTGTAATCACATATTCAAAGCTGCTTCCTTCTGGTCACCTCAGCCTGAAAACCTCTGTTGTAACGAATTAAACTGAAATTTAAACACTGAAAATATTTGATACAACTCAATTTAAACTGAAAAAAAAATACTGCAATGCACACAATCATTTTTTATTTATTTTTTATTTAAATGCTGAAAACCCTTGTTGTAACAAATTAAACTGAAAAAAACTTTTACCAAGCTGCGCTGCATATCACAAGTGCGGGAAAACATCATAACTTGAAACTGAAAGGACCTGATTCTGACTATTGTAACTGCAATATCGCAAGTCGGGTTGCCTATCTAAAGCCACACCAGAAGATAGAATTTCAGTTCAAGAAATTTGGTTTAATTCCTTGTTTGACGATGCTCTTCGCCTATGAAATTTTGCACTGTGGAAATAAACTGCACAATTTAAAACATTTCACAAGAGTGCAAAGTCGTGTTTTTCAGAGTTTTTTTAGAGCAGTATTATCTCTGAATAACACAAAGACCATGCTGGTCGAAGCTGAACTTCTCTCCCTTCCCCAATGTTTGGATGTAGCTTGATTTAGACAGTCGGAGCTCTGGCAGGAAGTCAGTGGGACGTCCTTAATAAATGCAGATTGAATTTAAATGATGCACTCAAGAGTTCAACACCATTTCCTACGTTCATCATTATGGCTCATTCCTTCAGAGCAAAAATCAATTAGATACAGAAAATACAAGTCTGGTAACAATCATCATGTTCAACAGCCAGTTAATGTCAGTGAGTTTTCGGAAGGATACTAAAAAAAGGCTTTGTCTATGTGAACAGAGGCTCCTTTGCAAAATCAACATAATGCTGCTTTGAATGGGTGGACCAATTCTTATGCTAAGTGTTGTGAGAGAATTCTATTCACTGGTAGACAGCTAGAACAATTTGTTTTAAAAATTCTTCCAAGTAAATGCCTGGTCCCAATGAAGTTAGTTCAGGGACTGTGGAAGATAAAGATTGAACCTGGCACGTAAAATCCAAAATCAGCTTTGCTCTTTCTGCTGACAAATACAAGGGCAACTCTGTGACACTGATCACTGAGGCCCAGGTTTGATTATGACTTTTGCTTGTGAGTCGGTTCTCCTCTCCACTAGCCCCCCCTCCCTCCACCCCCGCCACCGCTGTGCTCAAGATTTCTCTGACATCCGAACCATGTGGCTGATTTAGGTTAATTCACCATGGTAATTCGACTCTTGCAGGAGAAAGGTAATGAGAGAGGGGATATTAATGGGCACATGAAGGAGTAGGTTGCAGAAAGTAAGTGTGAGAATGGGATTGCACTGTGTTGACACATACTCAGTCAACCAATGGAATGTAAAAGAGATATATAAATGATATTCCCTTTACCCATCTTTCTGATGCACTCAACCATTCCGCTCTCCATCTAAAGGCTCGCCACTCATTGTATCCATCATGGAAAGCAAATTGACTGTGAAGAAATAATAACATGGCTCCCTTACACTATCAGCTCATTAAATCTTCCACATCAGAAAATATAATGATATTATCAGCACTTCTGCTTTAATCAAAGTGTCGTTGAAGAATACCGAGGTGATTCATCATAGTTCTCTGCAACAGTTTAATATTTAAATGAACTCCTAGTGCCAAGGTCGTCTTTATGTTGAACTCCTCAGAAGATACAGTAAATGGACAATTTGACAAGCTCATTAGTTTAGCTGGCATCCAGAGCAGTAAGTGAATGAGAAGGTTACAAATAGGTGTAGTTTGAGCCGCTATAATCTACAAAGGCTGTAGCAAATGAAATACTTCGAAACAGAAGATTGCACCTTCCACACACTGCCATACGTGAAGGATATTAATATGGTAAGTACTGTGTATATGGAATCATTTCCATCACAGCGGCAAGCTGCATGGAGAGAGGTAGAATGGAAGAGTGGGGAAAGGTTTCCCATCTATTTTCATTCAGGCTAGGGTTTGTGGCATAGCTGTAACAATCCCCACACAACCACCCCAAAACTGGACCATGAGATGGAAACCTCTCTACCTCTCACACCTTCATTTGCCTGTTGGTCTATAACCTCTGGTCCCTTTTGTGCTTGATATCTCAAATAAGGGTCCTGACCTGAAACATTGAACCTCCATCTCTCTCTATGGACCTTTCCTGACCTGCTGAGTCCCTTCACCTTCTCATCGATTCCTCTTGATTGCAGCATCTTCAGTTCTTGTGTTTCTCCAGTTGTAATAAGGAACTCATTCAGAGAAATATGAGATTAGATGGAATTTAGGAAGCAGGGGTGAGAATTTCTGGCAAATGTCTACAGAGGTGTGGTGGAAACTGTGCTGACCAGCTGCATGAAGGTCTGGTACAGGGATACCTAAGCAAAAAGGTAGCGGGCACAGCCCAGGACATCACTAGTAAAATCCTCCCAACCAGAGAGAACATCTACAGGGAATGCTGCCATCGGAGAGCAGCAGAAATCATGGATCCACACCGCTCAGTACACATTTTTTTCTCACTGCTGCCATCAGGAAAGAGGTATTGTTGCCACAAGACTTGCACCACCAGGTTCAGGAACAGCTGCTACCCCTCCACCATCAGACTCCTCAACAACAACACAATTAGGAACTTATTTAAGGACTCTTACCTTTGCACTTAATTGATTTTTTTTCCTGTTTTGCACAGTCAGTTTATTTACATGTGTACAATGGGTTAGTTTTTTTCTTCCACACTGCTAATAAGTGGTAATTCTGCCTCGCCTGCAGGGAAAAATAAATCTCAGAGTTGGATGTGATGTCATGTATGTACTCTGACATAAATCTGAATCTGAGAAGCTTGTAAGCTTTACTATTTTCCTGTTTGCAATGTAAATGTATCTGAGATGTTGCTGTATGACTAGATTAAAATTAAAGGATTAAAATTACTGCTAGTAATGTTTCATTTAGTGTTGCAACAGAGATCTTAAAGCTTCCAACACCATCTGGTGCAGAGCAGTTATTTTTATGGACTTGTTCACAGTCTGAGGGTAAAGTGGAATGAATTACTGCCAACAGAATGAGAGTACAAATTGATTAGCTGGTTCATCTATCTGGGTGCAACATTTGAAGCTTTCACTGTTTAATTTGTAAGACTGTCAGATAGGAAGAACGTAGATATAACTTAAAATATAATATTTCAAAAGCTGCACTTTGATCATCTAAATAGGAGAGATTCACTTTTGTATTAAACCTTAATTTAGTATTGAACATATTTTAATCTGCAGGTAAAATATGATCCAGTGATTTAATAAAACATATGAAAATATTTCTTATACACATCCAAGTAGCAATAGATATTCATGAGCACTGAACAGAAGAAGAGAGATATTAAGTATTATTCGAATAGAGAAGAAATAATTGACATTCACAGTAATGCATTGTCAAAGATTAGAATCCCATTATCCCAATCAGATTACTTTATCAAAAATAAATTGACTCCCAAGAGTCTTTGCAAAGTGAAATGGTCCAGACTGTATGTGTCTTTAGTTGGCAATTCCTTAAGAACCACTGGTTATTTTCAGCTGACTGTTCAGCTCTTCTATAACTGCATACCTGACTTGTTTCTCACTTGCTGAACTGAGATTAATTTTGGTGAACAGGACATTGCCAACACCATGGGATTTTTGGTCCAGCCCTCATTGGCCTTGAGAAGGTACTGGAGGGCTGTCTCCTTGAACTGGTAATAGCCCGTCTGGTAAAGGTGCTCCCATAGTGCTGTTCAGTGGGGTGTTCCAGGAATCAGACCCATTGACAATGAAAGACTAGTACTTTATTTCTGAGTTAGGGTGGTGCACAGCTTGGAGGGCAACCTGCAAGTTCTCTGTCCCTATTCAGCCACTCATCTTGTCTATTTTACTTGTAAGAAGTCACGGGTTTGGGAAATGTTGACAGAGCAGCCTGGGCAAGTGACTACAGTGCATTTTATAGGTTAGATGGTATAAATGGCAGCCATTGTGTTCAGGTGACTCATGACAGAATTTGTCAGTGGACTTGTCCAAGCAAAGAGAAGTATTTCATTGCCCTTCTGTTTTGTGTTTTGTGCCTTGTAAATGTTAAAAAGGCATCTGGTCTCCATAGGATTCCATGTACACACACACACACACACACACACACACACACACACACACACACACACATATCTACACATACACACACCCCACACACACACACCCACACCCCCCCCACACACACAACACATACACAGACACACACCCCACTCACACACACCCACACCCCCCACACACATACCCCCGCACACACACATACACACACCCACACACATACACACACCTACACACACACACCCCTATGCACCATCCTAATTAGTACCAGTCTTTCATTGTCACTGGGCCTATATCCTGGAACACCCTGCTGAACACGAAGGACTATGAGAGCACCTTCACCAACTGAGTGTTGGTGGTTAGACTTTCATTCTTGTTGGAGGCAATCAATTGCTTGACACTTGTATAGTACATTTGTTGCTTGCCTATTATCACCTGAACCCTTCTCCATTAACAATGGCGTGAAGCAAGGCTGTGTTCTCGCACCAACCCTCTTTTCAATCTTCTTCAGCATGAAGCTGAACCAAGCCATGAAAGACCCCAACAATGAAGACGCTGTTTACATCCGGTACCGCACGATGGCAGTCTCTTCAATCTGAGGCGCCTGCAAGCTCACACCAAGACACAAGAGAAACTTGTCCGTGAACTACTCTTTGCAGACGATGCCGCTTTAGTTGCCCATTCAGAGCCAGCTCTTCAGCGCTTGACGTCCTGCTTTGCGGAAACTGCCAAAATGTTTGGCCTGGAAGTCAGCCTGAAGAAAACTGAGGTCCTCCATCAGCCAGCTCCCCACCATGACTACCAGCCCCCCCACATCTCCATCGGGCACACAAAACTCAAAACGGTCAACCAGTTTACCTATCTCGGCTGCACCATTTCATCAGATGCAAGGATCGACAATGAGATAGACAACAGACTCGCCAAGGCAAATAGCGCCTTTGGAAGACTACACAAAAGAGTCTGGAAAAACAACCAACTGAAAAACCTCACAAAGATAAGCGTATACAGAGCCGTTGTCATACCCACACTCCTGTTCGGCTCCGAATCATGGGTCCTCTACCGGCACCACCTACGGCTCCTAGAACGCTTCCACCAGCGTTGTCTCCGCTCCATCCTCAACATCCATTGGAGCGCTTTCATCCCTAACGTCGAAGTACTCGAGATGGCAGAGGTCGACAGCATCGAGTCCACACTGCTGAAGATCCATCTGCGCTGGATGGGTCACGTCTCCAGAATGGAGGACCATCGCCTTCCCAAGATCGTGTTATATGGCGAGCTCTCCACTGGCCACCGTGACAGAGGTGCACCAAAGAAGAGGTACAAGGACTGCCTAAAGAAATCTCTTGGTGCCTGCCACATTGACCACCGCCAGTGGGCTGATAACGCCTCAAACCGTGCATCTTGGCGCCTCACAGTTTGGCGGGCAGCAACCTCCTTTGAAGAAGACCGCAGAGCCCACCTCACTGACAAAAGGCAAAGGAGGAAAAACCCAACACCCAACCCCAACCCACCAATTTTCCCCTGCAACCGCTGCAACCGTGTCTGCCTGTCCCGCATCGGACTTGTCAGTCACAAACGAGCCTGCAGCTGACGTGGACTTTTTACCCCCTCCATAAATCTTCGTCCGCGAAGCCAAGCCAAAGAGAAGATTATCACCCATGTTTCCATGTGGCCTGCCAAGTAGAGCCAAGTGTAAGAAAGGCCATTCCTTCTCCATCTTTGGCCCTGCCCTTTGCCACATTGCAGCCTTGTACTGAAAGTTGGCTCCCAAAAGAGAGCAAAATGTCTTCAATGTGGGAGACCCTGGAGGAGGAAAAAAGCAGTAATCAGAAACCAAAACTCTACAGGGTGGCACATGGTTAACACAACACTATTACAGCACCAGCCAACGGCTTTGAATTTTCTGTAAGGTGCATGTATGGTCTCCCAACGCCTGCATGGGTTTCCTCTAAACTCTCTGGTTCCTCCCACCTTCCAAAATCGTATGGGGAGTTGTAGAGAGTTGTAGGTTATTTGGTGTATTCGGGAGGCATGGGCTAGTGAGCCAGAATGGCCTGTTATCATGCTGTATTGTTCACAAAATCTGACACAGAGATAGAGAATGATGGTAAAATAGCTTTGGTAAGAGGTATGAAGTTAATTTTCAGAATTGTTGAAAACTCAAGGACCTGAAAAGTTAATTCTATTTCTGTGCTCAGAGCTGCTACGTAATATGTTGGGCATTTCCATGATATTCTGTTTTTATTTCTGATTTCCATGATCTGCAACCTTTAGTTTTGTGATGAAATAGTTCTGCTATACACGAGTGAAGAATTACAGGATACTCATGAAATGTTATCACCCACAACTAATGATTACAAAGGAACAACTGTGATGGGAAGGACATCAAGCTGTTTAGCAACTTGAGTTTGGAAAATTATTGTAACTGTCAAAGAAAAGAGCAGTTGTTGTAAAAAGACCATGTAACTATTATGAATTGGAATCAACGGAAAAGAAATAGAAGAGCAGAACTTTTAAATTCAAAACTGCCAATAGAGAATGATCTGCAGCATCAGTGAGATAAACAGGGCAACCTTACCACCCCAAAACAAAATGTACTTCAAGTGTTAAAAATATATGGTGTGCAAAAAAAACTCAAGAACTTTGCTTAAGGCTGTCATTCAGCGAACACGGTGCATCAGAAATCATCAAAATCAATGCCTTGATCAAGAAGTCTTTTAAATTCCTCTGCATTCAATTGTTGGTTATTGTTGGTCAATTGTTCTATCTTGAGTAGGTGTGAACATTTGCATCTCATGAATTATGATCCATGCAGACCCATTGTCAAGATGATGAGGGAGCAAACCATGAACAATCTCACCGCTGCCTCAATCCGAGTATCTCCAGGACATTCTTCACATAATGGGCATTGCATATTCATTGCCCGTGCCAATCACACCACTTGCAAAGCAAAGGGCGTAGAAGAGATCAGGTATGTGTGAATGAAATCAATACCCAAAATGCTCAGACAAAATTGCAATGGCAAAATTCTGTTTTATCATCATGTTTGACAACAATTCAGCCACCAAAATGGAAGAAAGCGATGGAAATGGCAGCCTCTTGGGATATTACGGAAACACTGCAAAGTTCAGATTTGTACAATGAGATCATTGGGTTGTCATCACACCACCATCATGGAACACATTCAAAAGCTGAACAAGGAACTGTGAAAACTGAAACAACTCTCAACAGAAATAGTCAGATTTCCAGGAATAGATTATTGAAAACAAAATCACCACGGGTCTCATGTGCTGGGCTACCTCAAGATCAAACCTGCAAGACCCAATGGAAGATTTTTTAACTTCTTAAATGGGCCATGAGAAAATATTCATGTAGATTTGCTGTACTTGTCGATGGCTGCAATGGATTCTCCACTGCAGTAGTTGCTATATTTGTGTAAGATACCATGAAAAGATTAATTCCATCGTGACTTTGCATTGTTAAGAACAGTGAAGAAATGTCAATTGACTTTTGTTAAGTAGGAATGACTTGAACAAAATTTGTTATCTCCATAAATTTCACTCATTGCAAACGTTCACTTCAACCAGATGTCAATCAGAAATTGAAAAAGATCTGTGTAAAAACTGAAGTAATGATCAGTACTATGAGAGATTAGTAAAACTAATATGAAAATATGAGAGATGAAGAAAGCTAATATGGATAAGATAAGGGTCTTCTAGTAGACAGAGTCAGCAAGTTCCGCATATGTAATTAGACAGAATTAGCAAGTTCTGCATATAAGAGTTAGTAAGCCCTGAGGGTTGGGAAGGTGTGAATAAGGACAAAGGCAGGTGAATAAGGACAATGACATGATGGGACACAGACAGGATACCCCCTGGTCCTCCAAGTTCACAGAAACAGCACGTAGGCAGACAGGATTGCCTGATGCCAAACTTATCCAGGAGGCAGAAGAATGTTAGGGGAGGGAGGGTACCTCTACACTGAAATGAACTGTATAAAAGTTGGGTGAGCCCCAGTATGTGTGTGTATTCCCAGGGTAAGGGGAAAGCACCAAACTTTGCATTGTTGTATAATAAATGTTCTTTGTTCTCAATTTTTGTCTCAAGCAAATTCTGTGAAGGAACTTCTGTTTCTCACAATTGGGGGATCGTCCGGGATCCCACTCCCTCCACTGACAGAGTGCCCGACGACGAGGGTAGGTGCACCCCGGCTGATTCAGCTGGACTCACGGATGATGGGTGACTGGTCAGTGGATGAAGCGAGTGATATCCGAGAAGAGGCATTGAGAACAAATGACAAGAGGACATTAAGGAAGCACGCAAGGAATAGCTACTGGATCCCGGTAAGAGGAATTTTACTTACCTGTTAGTATGGGAGGTGTGAGTAGCAAGGGAAATAGTCCTAAGGAAGGACGGGACGATCAGATAACTAAGCAAAGTCCGTTAGGATTAATGCTATCTGATTGGGGTGCGGGGAGAACCCGCGGGAAAGACAAGCAGACCATGGTCAGGTATTGCTGTCTGGAATGGGTTAAAAACCCAATAAAAGGGAATTTGGTATATTGGCCAAAGTTCGGATCTGATGAGGACTGGATGTGTCAGGCATTGAACATCTGGCTCTATCAAAATCAAAGAGGTAATATTGAGAGCAGAGAATATGCAGCCTGCTGGCTCGGTGGATCGGTTGATCAACTGGCTTTGAATGAAAAGGAATGTAAGGACAAGAAGGATGAGGTACCTTTTGTCCCTGAAACACAAGGATGGGATGTGTTACATTCCCTTCCTCCACCTTATGCTCCTCCTATGCTGGCTCCTATCTTTACCCTCTCTCCTATGCTCTACCCTTCTTCACCTTCCCCTCCTCCCCCACAGCTAAAGAAAGGAGAAGAAAGTAGGGGAGGTATGATGACCCGTTCACAAAGTACTAGATTACCACCTCAATTGACAAGAGAGGGAGGAGACTTTGATTCGAAACAGTGTGAGACCCTCCGGGAGGGAAGGGCAGAACCCTTTGATTCATTTCCCGGAGAGCAGGAATCTAGACATTATAAAGGAGAGGATAAGAGAAATTAACTGGATGAGACCTTTACGGGAAGTTCCCATGGGAGGGGATCTCGGTTTCGTAAATGTGCCCCTGACTAGTACGGAGGTGCGTAACTTTAAGAGAGAAATGACCTCCCTGATAGAGGATCCTCAGGGATATGCCGAACAATTAGATCAATTTTTGGGACCAAATATATATACATGGGATGAGTTAACATCAATCTTTAGGGCTCTGTTCACTTTGGATGAACGTGGAATGATTCGCCAGGCAGGGATTAGAGTCTGGGATAGGGAACACCAAGGGGGACCAGAGGCGATACCTGGGGAACTTAAATTCCCCCTGGCAAAATCAAATTGGGATAAGAATACTAATGATGGTCGCACATTAATGGAGGAATATAGGGTTAATCTGACAAAAGGAATCAAGGAATCTGTTCCAAAGGGACAGAATTTTAAGAAAGCATTTGAGGTTCCCCAAGGTCCCGAGGAGACCCCCTCTGCATTTCTGAATAGATTGCGTACGGCCAAACAGCAATATGGGGGTCTGGATATAGAATCTACAGCGGGTGAACAATTGGTATTAACGGGCTTCGTTACAAATTCAGCCCCAGACATTAGAAGGAAATTGCAGAAGACTGAGAATTGGCATGAACAGGGAATAACACAGCTTTTACAGATCACACAAAGGGCATACGTCCAGAGGTCTGAAGATAAACAGAAAGGAAAGGCTAAGATTTTGATGCAGGAAGTCAAGGAAGTCGTGGAGGGACAGTAAGGGAAGGGTAGGGGCTGTGTGCCAGCTCCTGGACATTGGGAGGAGCTCCGGGACTGGGAGAGTAGAGACCAGAGCAGGGGCAAGAGTAGAGGGGAATTCCGGGGACCACGACCGTTCCCGGGACCTCGTGGTAATTCCGGTAGGAATTGGGAAACAGGAGCATTAGTTTGCTACCATTGTAAAAAGGAGGGATATTTTAAGAGAGAATGCCCAATACGAGCCAGGGAGACGCCATCTTACGCACTGATGGAAGCAGATTATGAATAGGGGGGTCACGGTTCTCAGTCAATACACACCGTGGGGCTGCATGGAGAACCATTGGTAAATTTAAATATAGGACTCCACAGTGACAAGATGACCTTTTTAGTAGATTCTGGGGCAGCCCGGTCTAGTATTTTACAACCACTCGAGGGTGTTAAGAAGAGGGGACCGTGATGATTTCGGGAGTAGGAGGAAGAGATTTTATGGTCTCTGTATTAAGGGATGTAAGAATACAAATGGGAGAGAAGATAGTAACAGAGGACATTCTACTAGTTCCCCAAGCTGGAGTTTGTTTGTTAGGATGAGATTTACAGGACCAATTGGCTATCGGCACCAGACCACAGGAATCAGGTATTGGGGTTCAATTGTATGTATTAACTGAGGAGGATCGGGAACTAATAAATCCTGGAGTATGGGCAAAAAGAGGCAATAGAGGAGTGTTAGATATTCCTCCCCTGCAAGTTACTTTAAAAGAACCTGAGCAAATAATTAGACAAAAGCAGTATCCAATTCCGATGGCTGGCCAAAAGGGGCTGCAGCCAGTAATTGACCAGTTGGTGAAAGATGGTATACTCGAACCTTGTATGTCACCTTTTAATACCCCTACCCCTGAGGCTAACGACCAGTACATATCCAAATATTTGAAGGGACTTTCTGCCCTTTATTAAAAATTAAAACAGAAGGGTTTATTAGCTCAAAACCCACCCCTGCAGCATCCTATTCATTTTATTAAATCTGGTGATTGGGTATATGTAAAAGCATGGCAAGATCACCAACTAAAACCTGTCTGGGACGGCCCCTATTGTGTACTTTTGATTACAGACACTGCAGTGCGAACGAAAGAAAAGGGGTGGACTCACATAGAACGAATTAAACAAGCTGCTGATCCACGGACTAAAGACATTGATAACCTACCCTCCACCTGGCGTGCAGTCCTTCATCCTTCTGATCTGAAAGTTACACTACACCGGGAAAAAAGTGCTGTAATGTTGTTTTTACCATTTGCTGTTTTGTTTACTTGTTGGTTCCCAATTTTTGGGAATTCACCAAATTGCTCACAATGTATTAAGTCCTCCTGGAATAGGGGCAGCAGAGGTGACAATTATTTACCCTTAGAATGCAAACAGGGGACAGGTATAGAGTATAGTCATAGTGGGGTACCTTATTTAGTATGGGTTAATATAGGATCCCAACATGGACCAGGGGAACAGAATGGCCCTAGGGGAGTAGACGGTTTGTATTCCGGCCTCTACAGATATTAAAAAGAGGAGTTTTAAAGAGATAGCACAAAGAAGATGGTGGGACAATGACACACAGAATGTTAGTCAGGATTGTACATGTAGCAGAGATAGAGTGAATACATATGCTAATGTTCACAGACAGGCTGCAACTCACAGGTTCAGTGATACTTATGCTAATGTTCGCAGACAAGCTGCAATTCACAGGTTAAGTGACAAGAAACACCCCTCCCCAACTTGGTCTCCTGTAAATCATCCTTTGGGTCACACAGACATTCGGAATGTTAAGAACCACCACTGTACGGGGAGTTCCAGTTGTAAACGACGTAAGCTGCTCCAGAACACCACAGCTGCTTGGCATTTAAATCGTTTAATCAGACTCCAGACAGCCTTGGAGATCATCACCGAACAGACAGCGATGGCCCTGAATTGATGGGCTGAAGAATGACGACAGATACGAGCCACAGTTCAACAAAACCACCTGGCTCTCGATTACTCGTTGGCTGCTGAAGGCAGCGTTTGTGAAAGACTGGTTAATGACAATGCTCACAACGGTCAGGCGGTTAAAGACACTTCTTCAGGATGTTGGGGCTTCTCTGGAAGTAAATTGGTGGGCTAGAAAGATATATTTCTGAGAGACAGACACTATTATTTCATTGAATGCTTTCATCTGGACAATGAACTGGCAGGCAACATTGATACCTTGTGGTTCTGAACAAGGCGATGTAAGAACTGATGATCATGTGCAAGAGAATCTACCTGATTTAGATCTCCATTACAATGCAAAAATTCGACCAGGCATTGAGATCAAGGATATTCCCTCTCAGAGTCATACTGTCTATTCACACATTTGTTTTTAACTAACAACCTTGCCTTAACAGTAGACAAATAGTGCTGCCCCTTTTAAGCAGATCACTGACTGTGAATCCTTGGCTTGCAGTAACAATCTAATAACCACAAAACAATAGAGTATAAGGAAATAGAGCACTCTTGATAAACCTGCTCCTCTCCTGACCCAAGGGAAGTCACATTTACAATGGAGTGAGTGCAGAAAAGATTTACCCAGATTGATTCCTGAGAAGGCAGTTTTATGAGGAGTGGTGAAGCAGTAATGGAGTTCAGTTGGCGCATGCGTGAGAGTTAAGGGCGCGAATTCAATTGTCATTAGGGCGCTTAACTCTCGCCCATGCGCGAACCCTCCGTGCATGCGCCAACCAAAGACTTGCACATGTGCACAAGAATCAAGATGGTTGCACCCAGCCTACGGACCCTGGGACACCGACTAAAAAGGTAAGTATGTACATTTTGGCTCTTACAATATCGGCCCGCAAGTGACACGAATAAAGAGCCTCACCCAACCTCCAAGCAGCATTTATAATCTTCTCTACAGGGCAATTCTGACCTACGTCCATTCCGAGATACGACCGGTCGACCAGAAAGGAACATGAACTTATTTCAGGGAGTACCAAACAGGTATATTGCCTGCCTGGCCAGACATGAGAAATGTTAACCTAAACCTGTTGAATTTTTGGATTTTTCTCCTTGAGAGGGATATAATCTGTCAATAACCAAGTATGTTCAGAATAGATACTAAAATATTACTGAATATTCATGGGGGAAAGGGATACACTATATGGGATTTGTGCAAGAAAGTAGCAATGGAGTTAACACTTGGCCGTGATACAATCAAATAGTGGAGCTGTCACAAGGGCCTAAATAGTCCATTTCTGCCTCGACTTTCAAAGGCCATATTTTCCACATATTTTCAGTCCTTTACTCAGGTCTCCCCTACATTTGAAAATCTTTTCATTTTCATGAATGTCAGCTGAAGTTTGCTGTTAATTGGTCGGTATATTTATTTAAAATAATTTGTAAAAGATTAATTTTCAATCTAAATTATTAAATATTGTGTCAAAGGATCAATATCCTAAATGATAATCTTGATCTCTAATGGACAGGATGAATTGGGAAGTAAATGTCAAAGCCTCTCAAAAAACAAAATTAACTCTCAGGATCAGAATTAAAAACAGATCAAATTTGCCTTATTTGTTTTTACGACATAGATTGCAGAAAGTTAATTCATTGAAAAGAATCACCAAATTTAAAAAAAATCTTTATATGATCTTGAAGAGATGCAGGTCCAAGTGATGATCCTTCCCTCCCAAACAGGCTCAGGTTGCAGGAATACTTCAATGGATAATAACCACTCTGCCCTATACATATTGTTTCACAACAAAGTAAAGTGGCCATACACTGCCATCTAGAGAAACAAAATCAAATTCAGCAAAACTTAAAATTACAATGAAATATTGTAAATATCTTTGGTGAAAGTATTTCACCTCTGTCGGTCATTGAATATAATGTACTTGTGTTTAGCAACTGTTTATTCACACAAATCAGCACAGAGGGTTTTAGTTCACAAAATTACTTTTGAGAAGTGATGGCCATTGATGGTCGATATGTAGATGAAGTTGAGGTGCATCATCGCTGCACAAGTGTAAAGTAGGAACATGGAATGTTGGTCTGAAGATCCAGATATTTCTCTGTACTTCAAATAAGGACTTTGGGGAAAGACTTCATATTGTGCCTGAGCGTTCTCTCTGATTCTGACCTTGGATGTTGGCTGTTTGGATTCTACACATTCTCCCTGTGATGCATGCATATCCCCTGGGTGCATCAGTTTCCATCTACATTTGAAGACATGCTGGGTTGGGAGATTAAATTGACACTGCAACTTGCCCTCAGTGGTAGAATTTGTCAGGGGGTGGGGGGTTTTGGAACCAAGGGGTTAAGTAATCATAGAAAATATGCCTATGTACTATTCATTATGTATTCATTAATCCAGTACTATGTAACAATTTACTATTTACTTCAATTAGACTGTTTAAGGGAAATAGGAATGCAATTAAGTAACAGCCACAGTATGTAGCAAAGTTGGCTGAGTATAGTATGTGCAGAATTTGCTGTCTCCAAACACAAAAGAGAGAAAATGTATGAATTAACCAATCTAGGAGGAATGCTAAGACATGAGGAGGTGTTGAGTAGAACAGAAGACTATGGCCAGACAAAAACAAAGAGTACCATGACTGAGAATGTAGAGACAAAGAAAATGTATTAACCAATTCAGTAGGAAGGTTAAGGCATAAGGAGGGGTTGAGTAGAACAGAAGGCTATGGCCAGATGAGTACAAAGAAATAATTAGAAATATATGGGGTATGAATTGATTTCTGATCAAGCCAACAGGATGTTCTGGCCTTGAGGATTAAGATGGGAGGTCTACACCCTAGATAATTGCAGAGCAGGAAATTGCTTGAGATAAATCTTATGCAAAGAATCTAGCAAAGAAAGCCAACTTTTGTTCAGTGTAATAATGTTGATCTATATAAACAGAAGAGACTGGACAGTAGGAGTCAGTCTTGGGGAATAACTCACTGAGCAGGTGACCTATGAACTAACAACTGAACCTGAGCTCTGTTAAGCTTTATTCTTGTCCTGTGTAATAAACTGATTGTTGAACCGAATACCTTCTCCTATCACTTCATTCAACGAGCACGCTGGACTCAGACGACACATAGACTAAATTGAGGGTAGGGTAAAGCCAGAGTCCGACAGGGGAGAGATTGATGGGAATGTGAGGGAGAATAAAACAAGGCTGGATCAATGAAGAACTATGGGTGATTGAAGCTCAGCACAGACTTGATGGGCCAAATGATCTGTTGCCATTCTGTATCTCTCTTTATGACACAATGCTTGCAAGGCTAATTGATGACTGTCGATTATTTCTGATGTAGGTGCCTGAATGGAGAACCAAATGAAGATGGAGTAATATTAACATTTGTGCTTCATGCTAATTTTGTTTTCTTACTTCATCTTACTTTACAAATAAAATGCTAGGTGGTCAATTCAGCAATGATCCTGTTAATATTACATGCTACAAGCCGACACAGACAAGACCCACCTCCCCCTCCCCACCAATTCTTCCTATGGTACATCGATGACTACATCAGGGCGACCTCTTGCACCTGTGATGAACTTGCCAATTTCATCAATTTTATGGCCAAGTTCCACCCTGACCTCAAACTCACCTGGTCCATCTCCGATCACAGCCTCCCTTTTCTGGATCTCCCTGTCTCCATCTCAGGAGACAGACTCTCCATTGGCATTTATTACAAACCCTCAAACTCCCACAACTACCTGGACTACACGTCTCACACCCTGTACCCTGCAAGGACTCCATCACCTTCTCCAAATTTCTCCGTCTTCACCATGTCTGCTCCCAAGATGAGGTCTTCCAGTCCAGAGCTTCTGAAATGCCTGCTTTCTTCCACCAAAGTGGCTTCCCCTCCACCATTATTAACTCAGCCCTCACCCGCATCTCCTCCATTCCCTACTCCTCTGCCCCCAGAAACAATAAACACACAATACCCCTCATCCTCACCTACCACCCCACCAACCTCCGCACCCAACACATTATCCACTGGAATTTCCAGTACTTATTACAGGACCCCCCCCCCCCCCACCATCAGGCACATTTTTCCCTCTCCTCCCCTCTCAGCTTTCTGTAGGGATTGCTCCCTCTGTGACTCCCTTGTGCACTCTACCCTCCCCATCCTTCACCCCCACCCCAGCACCTTCAACTGTGGTTGTAGGAGGTGTAATACCTGGACCCACACTTCCTCCTTAACTACAGTCCAAGATCACAAACAGACCTTTCAGGTGAAGCAACATTTCATCTGTACCTCAAATGAACTCATTTACTGCATCCAGTGCACCCTCTGTGGCCTTCTTTACATCAGAGAGACTGGTCGCAGATTAGAGGTTGCTTCGCCCAGCACTTCCTCTCTGTCTGCAACAAAGCAACCTCCCCATAGCCAAACATTTCAATTCTCAGTTACACTCTCAAGCTCACATGTCTGTCTGTGGCCTTTCACACTACCTCACCCTGACCACCCGCAGAGTGGAAGAACAACACCTCATTTTTCATCTGAGCACCCTCCAACCCCAGGGCATGAACATTGAGTTCACTGCATTCCACTAATGAGCTTGCCTTTTTCCCCTCTCTTTCCCCCCACCAACTAGTCATTCCAGTTCCCACTTCCTTTCTCTTTCCATCTAGCCTAGACTCCAACCCCCTCCCTTCCTGTGGTACATCCCCTCCCCCCCCCACCTAATATCACCCACCCTCACCACTCTTCTCCCCCTTCCCACTTTTGTTCGGACGTCTCTCATGTTCTCCCACACCTTGATGAAGGCCTCAAGCCTGAAACATTGGTGATGTATCTTTAGTTTGCTACATAAAGGCACTGTTTGAACTGTTGAGTTTCTCCAGAATTTGTGTTTTTTTAACACTTAATCATGGTGTCAACAGAATCCTGTGTTTTACCTGTTAATATTACATTGGTGTTTTGCATTGATGCCAAAGAGCAATATCCAATCAATGTGAACTATTTCTCAGAGCAGAGAGAAATGTACTTCACTCTTAATAGCCACTTAATTTTGTGTGATGATGAGCAAAATTTGAGAAGAAACTAGAAAAATTTTTCATTTTTACTGATGCTGTTTTTCATCTATGTGCAAATTGTAAGTTTTCTGTCTGTTGAAGCATTCATTTTATGGAATCTCAGATTTATTTTTTTATGTGGTGATCATCAGCGAGGTTACATTTCTTTTTCACTGTCATGAGGTTGCAAATAGAGATGAGGTGAAGTAGTTTGATGATTGTTGAAAATATAAGTAAAATTATGAGCTTGTTCTTTCTAAATGCCTTGATTATAATGTTGTGCACAGCACAGATAAAACTTACTTTCATTGATTGAACAGTCAGCAATGAAACAACGTGAATCAGGTTGGGTGAGATCAGAGAATTGGTGATTGCAGAAGAAAAAGACAAGCAAGGGTGAAAATGTAAATTATATTCAAACAATATCCTGATGTGGATCTGATTTCCTCTTGTAACTTTGATGGAAGATGATAGACACCAAGAAAACAGGCATAGGCATCTATTCTTAATTTTTTTTTTAACTTTAAATTTAGACATAAACATTGGTAGTAGGCCATTTCGGCCTACAAGTCCAAGCCTCCCAATTTACACCCAATTAACTTACATCCCCAGTACATTTCAAATGGTGGGAGGAAACCGGAGCCGCCGGGGAAAACCCACACGGGAAGAACGTACCAACTCCTTACAGACAAGGCAGGATTCGAACTCTGTCAAGTCATTGCGCTAACCACTACATCAACTGTGCCTCCCTTTAGAGACCATTTCAAAATCAAAGAGAAAGATTAAAAACATCAGGCACATTTTCTTTCTAAAAGTAATCATTTCAGATTACAAAACCGTTCAATTCCACATAACACGTTTGAGCACAATGGATGGTGTGTGAGAAAAGTCATCAAATATTTTTCTCTCGGCTGAGAATAACAAGACAGACCCAGCCGATGACTTTTCAAGGTCTGCATGCTTCCCCTGAGCGCAGGATATCGTTGACTACATGCACACCAAGAGATTCACAAAGTTGTGGAGACGTACAGCATGGAAATAGGCTCTTTGGCCCATTGAATCAGTTCAGACCATAAACTATCCCATCTACACTAATCTTACTTTAAATCCATTTTTTTTCCATTTCCCCACATTGGATTGTACAACCCACCCTCATACTAGGGAAATTCACTGTGGCTAATCAACCTCCTGACATGCGTGTGTTTGGAATGAGGGAGGAAACTCACAGTGACAGGGAGAATGAGCAAATGCCACATCCAAGATCAGGATTAATCTTGGGTCTGGGGCAATGTGAAGCAGGATCTGTACTAGCTGTGCCACTGCCCTATCCCAAATGGTGCATGTAAAGTCCTTGATGTCATCCAATTCAAAAGCAATTCTGTTCTTGCATTATTTGTTTTTCTTTGACTGCAGGCACTATTTTTGCAGTTAGCGCAACTCCATTACAATGCCAGCCATGCAGGTTTGAATGTGGCGCTGACCGTATGTCAGCATAGTGTCCCTTCATCCCGCAGCTGCAGCACACCGTGTTTTTCGCTGGGCAATGTTTCCTCGGGTGCTTGCCCATCCCACAGAAATAGCACTTCAGGTGTGATCAAAGATGTTCGCGGGGTACTGCCGCCATGGTTGGATTGTTAGCAGGGCGAGGGGATGGCGGCGCGCCACAAGATGGCAGTGCACAGGCAACCACAAGGTGGCTGCATTGTCTGTTGAGTAGGCCTCCATATTCTGGAGGGCCATTTCCAGCATACGTGCCAGCTCAACTGCTCTCTACAGACTGAGTTCTTCTTGCTCCAATAATTTTTGACAAATGTAGTTCGACCTGATCCCTGCCACACAGGCATCCCTGATCAGGTCCTCCATGTTCTCTGCAGCCATCATGGCCTTACATTTACAGGCCCTTCTGAGAGTTCACAGAGCCCAGAGGAACTCAACGTTTGACTCACCGTCACTGCTTTCGGGTCACCAGAAGATGCCTGGCATAGACTTCATTAATCTTTCATAGGTATTGGCCCTTTAGAATGTCCATGGCCTCCTGATATGATGCAGCGCCCCTGATCATTGAGTACACCAGGTTGCCAACTTGGGAGTGCAGTAACTGTAATTTGTCAGTCTCTGACCACACAGTGGCTGAAGATGCCTGTAGGAGTGCCTCAAAACAGTGAAGCCAGAGTTCAAAGTTGGTAGATGCCTCAGGTATTGAGTGTCGATCTCCAGCTTCTCTTGGCTTCAGGATCTGCTCCATTATAAAACTAAAACTAATAAAATTATGCACCATCAATAACTCCAAAAGACTGAAGTTGAATGAGCTGATAGGCCTTTATCAACTTTAGAACAAGAGCACATCCATACTGCTCGACTGTTCTGTACTGGACAAGGGGCTGTGGGAGGAGCCATAGGCAGAATCGGCCATTGGGTGTGCCCAAACAGATAAACATATACATTCAGTGCTTTACCATTTGAAACTTCATCAGTGATTCTGTTGTCATTACTCCCCTTGGCAGTGTGGTCCCAATTTTAATCACCAGCTTAGATTTCCAAATATCCATTCTTTTGCTTAATTAGAAATGTATTTTAAACAGGTTTCACTCTTTGAAAACAAAAATAAAACACAGCAGATGCTGAAAATCTGAAATAAAAACCAGAAGTGTTTGAGATATTGGGCAGCATCTGTTGGTGGAGAATTAGTCAATACGTCAGTCCCAAGACGTTGTTTTCACTTTGGTACCGCAGAGCCCACCTCACTGACAAAAGACAAAGGAGGAAAAACCCAACACCCAACCCCAACCAACCAATTTTTCCCTGCAACCGCTGCAACCGTGTCTGCCTGTCCCGCATCGGACTTGTCAGCCACAAACGAGCCTGCAGCAGACGTGGACATTTACCCCCTGTATAAATCTTCGTCCGCGAAGCCAAGCCAAAGAAATGTAATTTCCTTAAATGGAGTAAATTAAATTAACTATAATGTGCTGAGAGCTAAGTTATGCACAGGTAATCCCCGTTGGGTAAAATGTTTTGTAACCATGTTTGATTTTCCCGGCTAGCCACCGCTGGGCTTAAGCAGAAAACCATTTTCTTCATGTGGTAATGTCTTTGAAATGAGCCATTTATATAATTAAGTGGAAGGATGTAAAAGTGATAAGAAAGGCAAGGATTTCAAAAAGAAAATAATGGTGTTTTGAAGTAAACACCAAATGACTATTTAATTGCATAAGGATACTGAATTCAGAGAACAGATGGGAATCATATCAGATGGTGCACACTGTCAATGTTCATTAAAAATTATAACCTTGGTGACTGTAATTTGCCTCGCTCTTGTTTTCCTGCAGAGCTAAAGGTACTACAAAGTACAAGCAGGTTTGTAGAAAGGAGTTGTGCCCCAGCAGAGTGGTGAAATGAAATTGACAAGACTTATTGTTTTCTGTCTATGGATCTTAATAATACCCTTCCCTTGTACGTTTTATTTTGCTGTTGCATTTTCATTCTTTCCGTAACACGAAAAAATATAATCCTGGCAAATGATGCACAAATTTCAGTCACTCTTTACTTTTAATTCAGTTTAGAGACACAGCACAGCGAAAGACCCTCCTGGCCCACAAGCCCATGCCACTCAAATAGCCCTGTACGTCTTTGGAATGTGGGAGAAAAATGGAGCACCCGGAGAACACCTACGCAGACATAGGTTGACAGAGGCACTCAGAAGGTAATATGCTGGATGTTTTTATTTTTGTATGAAATTGCATTATAATTTATTCAGTCTCAGTTTTAATTCCACTTCATCACCCTTCATGTCTTGTCCAAGGGACAAGACATGTACTGCCAGCTCGGAGTTGCTTTGTTTCTGTCAGCATCTGCTTTTAGTAGTTGATTAGTTGATGACCTCTTTGTGCAATTGGTATCTCGCTGCTGATAGTTGAAGCCTCATAACTGTCAGGGACTGATGCAATTTAGAATTTGGTGTGGAAACAACATATTCTCATGCCCTGCCCTGGGAAGCCTATGAAAGGTGGGGGGGGGGAGTTAGAATCCATCAATGCAGGATTCTGACTTTGAGGCATTCACTCATAATCCCATAGACAGAGGCTTTAAACCATTGGTTCTTCAGCCTTGCCCACCGATCGACTGTCCAAATTAACAGCTCCTCATGCACTGAGGGGAATAACTGCTCCAACAACACATCATCAGTAGGATTAAACTAACCTCTCTCACCACAGCCTAAGCCCGTTAATGGTGAATTCTGCTGCTTTGCAATGATATGCTTATTGCAGCTGTTCAAAATTATCATTCTGAGAGAGAGATGGATTTTTGTACTTTCATTAGGCATATCTGCGTCTCCTGTCCATTCCAGCTAACCAATTAGGGGTTTTCCATCTGTACTGCCCTGGAAACAGATGACAGAGGAAACTGATCTGCTATTTTAGGTGCAGGACAAGCAGGAAGAGGAAGCAGTCTGATCTCAGAGAGATAATGGGTCAGGGAACTTGCTCATAATGAGCTACATGCACATCACAGGAACACTGCTCTGAAATGAAGACTGTCAGGTGTTCAAGATGTTCCAGTCCAATGTCTACAAATTCTACTTCCTCCTGAATTGGTGTTATGATGGTCTATCTATTGCAGTTGCCCATGCTCTCAATTGTAATGCTTCTGAATCTTTCAGCCAATGTGGGTGACATCAGTCATTTTTTGCTCAAGTGCAACAGATAAATCATTATTTCCTTGGGATACCTGACAGAAACATTGAATCAGAATGGGTTACACTGCTTTGCTTTGATTTGCTTCCTTGACCATGGGAAAAAAGTGTCCATTATAGCAGATCATCACCAGCTTTTATTAATCTGAAAGATATTTGTTCATTAAATGTATGCAGAAGACGTTTGCACAAATCTATTTCTATTCTCCGGGTAGGTAGGGACCTTCAATTGAAGGTACATCCTTCACTGTTTCAACCTGTAAGCCAAGAGGTTGGCTGTTTGATTCTGCCCACCCTTGTTATGAAAATCCCACCACTGCTGAAACCTTTCAGGGCAACGTGAATGACATTAGTTGGATATGGGGGTGTTCATCAGGCAGATCACCATTTCCGACGACCACCTATCAGATCTCGGAGATACATAATACATAAAGAGGAGGGGAACACATTATCGCCAGGTTGCCTTCGTTTTGTAAGGTAGATTTAAGCTCCATCAGGCATCAACATGTCAAACCTTATCCCCTTTCAGGAGGACCCTCCACCTTGATGCCAGCGGCAGGAGCAGATTTTAAACTGTTAACTCACCTTTCAGGTGGCAGCCCAAAAAGGCTGCTTGCAGAGTTACCTGGTCCACCTGAAAGAGCCTATTCAACCAGAGGCATCTCATAGCGCTCTCCAGACTGGCGCCACAGGACCACCCGTCATAAATATTCAGCACAACAATGGCCGTCTTCCCTACCCATAATCCCACACATAAAATGGAACTCCGTTAAGAGGAGAAAAGATTAAAACAAGAGGACATGAGTTAAGAATTAAGGGGCAGAGGTTTAGAGGTAACATGAGGGGGAACTTCTTTACTCAGAGAGTGGTAGCTGTGTGGAATCATCTTCCAGGAGAAATAGTGGCGGCGGAGTCAATTGTATTATTTAAGAAAAGGTTGGACAGATATATGGATGAGAAGAAGATGGAGGATTATGGGCATTGTGCAGGGAGGTGGGACTAGAAAGGGGTGTTTGGTTCGGTGCGGACTAGAAGGGCCTAATGGCCTGTTTCCGTGCTGTAATTGTTATGTTATGTTATGCATTGTGTTTCCCACAACAGTTCCAGCTGCGTGGGGGATTATGGGGAAGGAAGACCTCCATTGCTATGCTGCCTTCACCCCCAATGTCCCCCGCCGGCTGCCCCGACAGCCCCTGCCAACCTCCCCACCCCAGTGGGGCAGGGGCTGTCAGGTAGCACAGTGGGGGGCTGTCAGGTAGCGGGGCAGGGGGCTGTCAGGCAGCAACTCTCCGCTGCCTGACAGCCCTCCGCCCCGCTACCTGACATTTCATGACCGGATGATATGTTTGAAAATTTACAATATTATATTGATATGGCTTTTTAGAATTGCTGTCAACGTGTTGAAAGTTAAAGTAGTGCCTTCTCTTCTCTTCACTGCCTTCTGTTTCTTTCCTCTCTGTTATCCCAGAACAAACCAATTCTGTAAATAGCCACTCCTGACTGCCCAGCTACAATACATGCAAAGGTTTGGACACTCCCTGCATTCTTCCCTGAGGAGTATCTCACAAATCTCTCAGTGCTTTGTTCTATGTTTGACATGATCCACGTTGCCACAGAAAGAAGAAACTTTTTATCTGATATAAGAACATAAAATAAAGTTCAATGGAAAAAATGTCTCGTTAAGACCCCTCCTTTTGTTTCCTCATTTCACCCTAACACGAAACCCCGTGACATCGTCCTTCCTGTCAACTAAAGTATCGAATTTCTAATGATATCATTCGGCAAATTTTTAACACTGTCAGGTTGACTCATAGAAAACCATTTAAATTCTCTGGAAACATGGGGTTGGAAGTGAGGGGAGGTTAAATCTGATGAAAGTCATTATACTTCCAAACTTTTGATTCTCACATTTAACTCGCGTCTTTCTGATCATGCGTAAACAACACCTTTAGAAAGGCTGGTTGTCAAATATATTTTGTTAATCCTTCAATTAGAGCAATAATTGCCTGGATTTCCAAGTTTAAATTTAAAAAAAAATGTAAACATAGAGCATGATAACAGGCCATTTTGGCCCTCAAGCCCGTGCTGCCAAATTTACACCCCATTTACGTACACCTCTGATCCGTTTTGAATGATGGGAGGAAACTGGAGCCCCTGGAGAAAACCCTCGCAGACAGGGGGAGAACGGACAGCACAGTATACAAACCTGTGTCCCGATCGCTGATGCTATAAAGGCATCACGCTAATCACTATGCAAAGTGAGAATACAGCTTTGTTGAATGGGGTTGAAGAAGCGAAGGCAAATCCATTAATCAATTCTGCAACTTCATGTGAAATGGCTTGTACACTGACATGGCATTGACAGCTCACATTGTAAACTGCAGAGGTTATTCATGCGTTCTAAGCTGTTATTTCGCACAAGCCACTGTGACAGATTATGTTGTGTTCATATTGTATGGAGATATGTTTTTGGGAGATAAATTGGGGGAAATTTGTTAGTGTAGGTCACATACAAACACTTTAAAATACTGGAGCACTGCTAATTAAAGACATATTGCAGAAGCTTTGAAGAGCACCCAAGAGACTTTACCAATGGATTGTTGTTTACAAAAAAGCAATAGATGAAAGAACTTGTCGGAGCCGCAGACTGTCTGGAGTGGAACTTGCTGTTATTGTAAGAGGGTCATTTGGTTTTGCAAGCAGAGAGATTCAAACAGGTTTTTTTTTTCTCAGAGAGAGAGAGAGGGGGGGGGCGTGGCAAGATGGCATAGGGAGCGGACGTGCCTTCCCAGTCTCCCCCAGGCAGTTATATAAATACCCATTTTAAGAATATTTCTTTTCTGTTAAAAGTCTTTGTTTTGTTTATCAATTGTTTTTAGTTTAAAATGGCAACAAAGATTAAGGAAAATAGAGTTCAAATACAGAACAAAACTACACTCTCCGACTTTGGAAGAAATTCGGCCTACTTGCCCAGAGAGAACCACGGAGTCAAGGCTGGAATTTTCTTAAGAACGGAGCTCATTAATTGGACTGTCGGATAAGCTGGCCTTGGACACCCCTCTGAAAGATGGTGATGAATATTGATTTGAAATGTTTTATGAAGATAAATTGCAGTAATTGGCATTGGTTGCCCGTGAGTTTTAAAAATCCAGATAACATTAAAGTTTATTAGTGATTTTTTTTGGATGGAATATCGGAAGGATGAACTTATTATCTATAAATACAGAACAAAATTACATTCTTTGACTTTGGAAGAAATTTGACCTATTTGCCCAGACAGAGCCGGAGTTGGTGCTGGAATTTTCTCAAGAACAGAACTTATTAAAGTTGATTTTGGACTCATTTTTGAAAGATGGCGACGAATGTTGATTTGAAATATTTGAAATATTTTCTGAAGATAAACATATATATGGAACTCCTTGACCTGCAATAAGGTTTATCAGTGATTTTTTTTTGGATGGAATATTGGAAGAGTGAATTTATTATCTGTGAGTATGCATACATTGCAAACAGATTTTAATAGTTTTGAAAAGGTTTTTTTTAAACTAAACAACAAGATCAGTTTAATATTGAGAAAATTGGAAAAAACGGAAATTTTATTATTAAATTTGGAAACTCAGTAGAAAGAAACTATGAACAAGATTGATGATTTATAAAATTAAAGTTGAAGGAGCAATGTCCAAGAAGAGTTAAAAATTTTGAATAAGTTTTTCTTGAAAATAAACAATAATTTCAACTTAACATTGAGAAGATTGACAAAGTGGAAAATTTGATATTAAATTGGGAAACACAGAAGAAAGAACTTATGAATAACATTGATGCTTTAGAAGATCAAGACCGAAGGAATTATGTTCAAGAAAATTTTAAAAGATTTGAAAGAACGTTTTTTGAAAGTAAGCTACAAATTCAACTTGAGACTGAGAAGAATGGTAGATTCGGTGTTGAACTGGAATGTTCAGAGGTGTTTTAATTCAGTGGATGAAATTCAGGAAGACTTGAAAAAAAAATTTTTTAAAAAAGCTTTTATTGATTGTTCTTTGGCTTGGCTTCGCGGACGAAGATTTATGGAGGGGGTAAAAAGTCCACGTCAGCTGCAGGCTCGTTTGTGGCTGACCAGTCCGATGCGGGACAGTCAGACACGATTGCAGCGGTTGCAAGTGAAAATTGGTTGGTTGGGGTTGGGTGTTGGGTTTTTCCTCCTTTGCCTTTTGTCAGTGAGGTGGGCTCTGCGGTCTTCTTCAAAGGAGGCTGCTGCCCGCCAAACTGTGAGGCGCCAAGATGCACGGTTTGAGGCGTTATCAGCCCACTGGCGGTGGTCAATGTGGCAGGCACCAAGAGATTTCTTTAGGCAGTCCTTGTACCTTTTCTTTGGTGCACCTCTGTCACGGTGGCCAGTGGAGAGCTCGCCATATAATACGATCTTGGGAAGGCGATGGTCCTCCATTCTGGAGACGTGACCCATCCAGCGCAGCTGGATCTTCAGCAGCGTGGACTCGATGCTGTCGACCTCTGCCATCTCGAGTACCTCGACGTTAGGGGTGTGAGCGCTCCAATGGATGTTGAGGATGGAGCGGAGACAACGCTGGTGGAAGCGTTCTAGGAGCCGTAGGTGGTGCCGGTAGAGGACCCATGATTCGGAGCCGAACAGGAGGGTGGGTATGACAACGGCTCTGTATACGCTTATCTTTGTGAGGTTTTTCAGTTGGTTGTTTTTCCAGACTCTTTTGTGTAGTCTTCCAAAGGCGCTATTTGCCTTGGCGAGTCTGTTGTCTATCTCATTGTCGATCCTTGCATCTGATGAAATGGTGCAGCCGAGATAGGTAAACTGGTTGACCGTTTTGAGTTTTGTGTGCCCGATGGAGATGTGGGGGGGCTGGTAGTCATGGTGGGGAGCTGGCTGATGGAGGACCTCAGTTTTCTTCAGGCTGACTTCCAGGCCAAACATTTTGGCAGTTTCCGCAAAGCAGGACGTCAAGCGCTGAAGAGCTGGCTCTGAATGGGCAACTAAAGCGGCATCATCTGCAAAGAGTAGTTCACGGACAAGTTTCTCTTGTGTCTTGGTGTGAGCTTGCAGGCGCCTCAGATTGAAGAGACTGCCATCCGTGCGGTACCGGATGTAAACAGCGTCTTCATTGTTGGGGTCTTTCATGGCTTGGTTCAGCATCATGCTGAAGAAGATTGTAAACAATGTTTAACTCAGTGTTGGGAGGGTGGAAAGGGTGCAAAATTTAATATCAAGTTTGGATTTTCAAAAAAAAGAGTTTATGAATAAGATTGGTTAAATTGATGGACCGGGGTTTTATGGATATAAGAAATGATGATTTTTCGGTTTATACGTGTATTTTGTCTGCCTGGGGGGGGGGAGGGGGTGGTACTCCTGCTCCCGAAAGTCATATGCCACTTGTGGTTTATACCACACCCATTTGGGCTTTTGGGAATTAACCACCACAAGGTGGTTTCCTAAGGGGTTAGGGGAGGTGGGGGGGGGGGTGAAAATTTGAAAATTATTTAGAATCTATTATGTAATATTATACTAAGTCAATTTGAAATGAATGTATGGAGATACTATAAATAAATTTCAAAAAAAGAGAGAGAGAGAGAGAGAGAGATCAGTTCTGCCGTTTTACAGTCAGAAGCAGCAGCTGGGACTGGAACAGGACAAGCTGGCAAGCTTGTGGAAAACCCCATTTGGAAGATGGGTTGTGAGGGCTTAGTTCAGCCTGGTCAAAGCCCTTGTGGTTCATGCAAGGCGAGAGAACTGGCTGACTAATATTTCACTTGGAATAAGAGAAACTAAAAGCAACTCTGTGGTGACCTGAAAGAAAGAGGTTATCATCTGGAGAACCCTGAGGGGGCAAGTTTCATCAGCAAGACACTGGAGTGGCTGATTAAAAAGGAATCAGTTGTGGGTGTCAGCGTACAACGAATCTCTCTGAAAACTGACAAGACCTTCTTGAGCAGTAACCATTTACCTTTCAAGCACCAAAGCCCGATGAACTTTATAAATGTTAAATTCTGTGCATAGTATAAGAATTGCCTGCAACCAGTGAACTTGGAGGAATGAGAAGTGAGATTCGACTGTGAATCAAGGAACTTTTCTAAACTTACACACACATTACATACACATGCCCTTAGAATTAGAAGGGGGTTAAGTTTAGTTAATTAAATCAATAGTGATAAGTTAAAGTGTGATTCTGTTTTAATGTTTAAAGATAATGAAAAACAACTTTTGTTTAAGTAAACCATTTGTCTTGGTGAATATCTTTTGCTGCTGGGTTTTGAGAGGTCTTCTGGGCTCGTAACACCATCTTTCCATAGAAGATTATCAATAGTAAGCTCAACTCTCAGGAGGCCGTACCAATCCCACAATAGGTCCAAACAAAACATAAGCTACCTTTATTTATTTGAACATAAATGTCTCAGAAGAGCCATTGTTTGGCATCACCCATTAGTGGACATTTTGAATCCACTAGAAGTGAATCTGATGGCTGGTTTAGATGGTCACCAGCCCTGTCGTTCTATCTTCCTCATTGATGTGTACATGAAAAGGCTTGATTTGCAATAGAAAGGGAAAAATGTGTCAAAAATGTGTCATCATCCTCATTCTCTTCTTGGAAAAAGTCTGAGTCTCTTCTGATGGCATTTCCAGGATGTGAAACTTGAGTGACCAATACATTGCCCACCAAAGCAAAGCATATTCATGTCATCTGTGGTGAGACCAGATAAACACAGCTTGATTTGGTTTGTGGCCCATATGTGTTTTCCAATCAATCCCACCCAGTGATCACAGAGAAATGCTTATCTGCTGCAGTTGTCAGCAATCAGGAATAGATTTTGCAGGTGTGTTGAGCAGCTCACATAATACCATGGTCTTGCAGCAATTCAATGCCCCCAAGTAATCCCTTTGCTCCTTGGAGTAAATTTAGCCACTGGCCACAAGGTTATACATAATACCTATTGAAAAACCAGCTGATAAAGCTGAAATTTCAAAGCGCAACTGCTTCAAGAGCAGGTCATATGAGATCCAGTAAAAACACACCAAATTGCTGAAGGAATACAGCTGGTCTTTTCAGCCTCTACAAGACTCTAAGATAGATTCCTGACATTTCGAGCCTGAGACCTTCTTCAAGGAATAAGCAGAATAAACCAGAAGCAGAAAATCTCTGAACATCTCAGAATTCACACAATGGGGGAGGAATCCAAAGCAGCAAAAGGTGTTAACTGGATATGATAAGGGATGAAATAAGAATTTATCATGTTTGTGCGAAAGGAGATAGAATAGAGGGACAGAGCTGGGAGAAGTGGGGGTTTAATGAAAGCCAGCAAAGTTGATATTAATGCCATCCGGTTGGAGGGTGCCCGGTCAGAAGATAAGGTGTTTTTCCTCCAATTTACAGATGCTCTCATTCTGGCAGTGCATGAGACCATGGACAGACATGTCAGCAAGGGAATGCGATGGAGAATTCAAATGGGTGGCCACTGGGAGATCCACGCTATTGTGGCAGAGTTGAGGTGCTCAACAAAACAATCTCCCAGTCTGTGTCTAGTCTCTCCGATGTAGAGGAAACTACAACAGGAGCACTGTATGCAGAAAATGACCCCTGCAGATTCACATGTGAAATGTTGCTTCACTTGGAAGGACTGTTTGGGACCCCGAATGGGAGTGAAGAAGGAGGTGTGGGTACAAGTGGAGCATCTCCTGTGGTCACAAGGGTAGGTTTCAAGGAGACAAATGGTAGGGAGGGAGGAGTGGACAAGAGAGTCACGGAGGGAACAGACCCTGTGGAAGGTGGAGAGAGAGATAAGCATCTAATGGTGGGATCATGAAGTAGTTGGCAGAAATGGCAGAGGAGAATGTGTTGGAGGTGAAGGCTGGTAGGGTGGTAGGCGAGGACAAGAGGAATCCTGTCCTTGCTGCGCGTGGGAGTGGAGGGGGCCAGGCCAGATGTGCGGGTAATGGAGATATGCTGGTGAGCGCTGAGTTGATGCTGGTAGAGGGAAGGCCATGTTGTTTGAAGAAGGAAAGACGAAACCATCTCTGTGAGAACCAGATATTCCAATGAGCTTCTGCATGCTTGTGATGCACTTCATGAATTTTGAGATATCCTTCAGACATGCCCAGATTTACAGAATGATAATAACGTTTAATACAGGGCAACATGTTTACCATAGTGGTTAGTGCAACACTGTTACAGTGCCAGCAACCAGGGTTTGAAGCTGTCTCTAAGGAGTTTGTACTTTCTCCCCGTGTCTCTATGGATTTCCACCAGGTGCTACAGTTCCTCCCACCCTTCAAAACCTACTGGGGTTGTAGATCAATTGGATGGCACATGCTCATGGGCCACAAGGGCCTCCTACCATACTGTTTGTCTACTTTTTTTTAATTAAAAAAAACTGCACAGTTTCCATCAGGAGTTGAAGAAGGGCTCAGGCCTGAAACATTGGTTATATATCTTTACCTCCTCTGGAAACCACTTAACCTGCTGAATTCCTCCTACATTTTTGTGTTTTGAGCAAGAGTTGCAGTGAGATTCACTGTAGATGGGTCAAGGGAATGAGAGTGGAGTTAGGTACGGGTTTTTGAGACAAGGCTAGAATTAATCCTATATTACATGCTCACGTGTATTGTGAGCAAACAGATGGCAAAGACTGCAAGGCTCCCAACGATAATGTTCCCTGCAAGTGATCACTCACCTTAAGGAAAAAGTTACCATCAAAATATCCTGTGCCATTGCATTTCCCTTACTCGCCAGCCTGCTCCAAACTCTCAGCCAGTCTCTGGAACATGAATAAAAATGCTGAACTGACAAAAAAAACCCAAAAAAAACAGGCTTCTGTGATGGTTGAAAATATCTGATTATGCATATATTGACTGGTGACTTGAGATGCCTTTGAGGCTCTTAAGGGCTTTCAGACAAAGTTAGCTGTGAATATTTAACAAAATAAAAATTTGGGTTTCACCAGAGAAATTAAAAAAGTTTGGTTTTAGCAAGGTAGATTGTTGTTTTCGTTGTGATCAGACGGCTAATACTTTTTTACATACAGTTTGGTTTTGTGATCGATTGCAACAGTTTTGGAAAGGTATTCAATCTATATTAATAGTTTATATAATATCTATGTTGTATTAGATCCTGATATATTTTTATTAGGGAATATGCAATCATTAATTGATTTAGGCTTAAATGATTATCAGATTTCTTTTATCCATTTAGCCTTAGTAGTGGCTAAGAAATGTATAGCGCTTACTTGGAAAGATAGAAATATATTAACCTTAGATAGGTGGTATTTAGAGATGAAGTCTTGTTTAATTATGGAAAAGATATCTTTTTCAATTCAAGATAAGATGTCTTTTTATAAGCTGAAGTGGACTCCATTTGTTAAGTACTTGCAATTAAGTTTGATTTAAATATGTTTTATGTGTGATATTTTAGATTTGATAACTTTTTTTATTAATATTTTACTTGTTATTTTCTTTTGTTTGTGAGTTTTTTATATATACAATATTACTAACTTTATTAATTCTTCACTCTTTATTTGGGGGGAAAGGGTGGGTTTTTTTTATATATATAGTTTTTTTTTAGTGGCCGTATATATGGGGGGGGGGGTTAGATTGACTTAAGTTAGGTTATTAATGTTGTGTTGCAATAATTACTTTATTTTTCTTTTTCTTTAAATGTAATTTTTTTGTTTTATTCATGTAATAAAATCTTTAAATAAATTTTCCAAAAAAAAAAATTGGGTTTCATTATTCATTTTTCCCGGACTTGTCTTTGATATATACCTCTAGGAATCACCCTTTTAGTCAACCTTTGCTTTTGTTTGAAACTCCTATGCCCAACCTCAGCTTCTTTTTTTTCAAAATTTATTTATAGTATCTCCATATATTCATTTCAAATTGACTTAGTATAATATTACATAATAGATAATAAATAATTTTCAAATTTTCACCCCCCACCCACCTCCCCTAACCCCTTAGGAAACCACCTTGTGGTGGTTAATTCCCAAAAGCCCAAATGGGTGTGGTATAATCCACAAGTGGCCTATGACATTCGGGGGCAGAAGTACCACCCCCTCACCCCCCCCCCCCCAGGCAGACAAAATACACGTATAAACCGAAAAATCATCATTTCTTATATCCATAAAACCCCGGTCCATCAATTTAACCAATCTTATTCATAAACTCTTTTTTTTGAAAATCCAAACTTGATATTAAATTTTGCACCCTTTCCACCCTCCCAACACTGAGTTAAACATTGTTTACAATCAATAAAAGTTTTTTTTTAAATTTTTTTTTCAAGTCTTCCTGAATTTCATCCACTGAATTAAAACACCTCTGAACATCCCAGTTCAACACCGAATCTTCCATTCTTCTCAGTCTCAAGTTGAATTTGTAGCTTACTTTCAAAAAAAGTTTTTTTCAAATCTTTTAAAATTTTCTTGAACATAATTCCTTCGGTCATGATCTTCTAAAGCATCAATGTTATTCATAAGTTCTTTCTTCTGTGTTTCCCAATTTAATACCAAATTTTCCACTTTGTCAATCTTCTCAATGTTAAGTTGAAATTATTGTTTATTTTCAAAAAAAACTTATTCAAAATTTTTAACTCTTCTTGGACATTGCTCCTTCAACTTTAATTTTATAAATCATCAGTCTTGTTCATAGTTTCTTTCTACTGAATTTCCAAATTTAATAATAAAGTTTCCGTTTTTTCCAATTTTCTCAATATTAAACTGATCTTGTTGTTTAGTTTAAAAAAAACCTTTTCAAAACTATTAAAATCTGTTTGCAATGTATGCATACTCACAGATAATAAATTCACTCTTCCAATATTCCATCCAAAAAAAAAACACTGATAAACTTTATTGCAGGTCAAGGAGTTCCATATATATGTTTATCTTCAGAAAATATTTCAAATATTTCAAATCAACATTCGTCGCCATCTTTCAAAAAGGAGTCCGAAATCATCTTTAATAAGTTCTGTTCTTGAGAAAATTCCAGCACCAACTCCAGCTCTGTCTGGGCAAATAGGTCAAATTTCTTCCAAAGTCAAAGAATGTAATTTTGTTCTGTATTTATAGATAATAAATTCATCCTTCCGATATTCCATCCAAAAAAAATCACTAATAAACTTTAATGTTATCTGGATTTTTAAAACTCACAGGCAACCAATGCCAATTACTGCAATTTATCTTCATAAAACATTTCAAATCAATATTCATCACCATCTTTCAGAGGGGTGTCCAAGGCCAGCTTATCCGACAGTCCAATTAATGAGCTCCGTTCTTAAGAAAATTCCAGCCTTGACTCCGTGGTTCTCTCTGGGCAAGTAGGCCGAGTTTCTTCCAAAGTCAGAGAGTGTAGTTTTATTCTGTATTTGAACTCTATTTTCCTTAATCTTTGTTGCCATTTTAAACATCTTTCAGAGGGGTGTCCAAGGCCAGCTTATCCGACAGTCCAATTAATGAGCTCCGTTCTTAAGAAAATTCCAGCCTTGACTCCGTGGTACTGTCTAGGCAAGTAGGCCGAGTTTCTTCCAAAGTCGGAGAGTGTAGTTTTGTTCTGTATTTGAACTCTATTTTCCTTAATCTTTATTGCCATTTTAAGCTAAAAACAATTGATAAACAAAACAAAGACTTTTAACAGAAAAGAAATATTCTTAAAACGGGTATTTATATAACTGCCTGGGGGAGTCCGGGAATGCACGTCTGCTCCCTACGCCATCTTGCCATGCCCACCCCCCCCCCCCACCTCAGCTTCTTGACCTAGACAGCATAACATTACTGCTTTGACCACAACTTCTTTTGGCCAAAGTTTCGAAACATCCATCCAAATATTTTTTAACATATCATAATTGTATCTGCATCATTTACTGTGGCGCCACTCTCTGTGGTGAAAAACTTACCTCACTGTTCTCATAATGTTATTTACGATATATATTAATGATTTAGATGAGAAATTAGAAAGCAGCACTTCCAAGTTTGCAGACAACACGAAGCTGGGTGGCATTGTAAGCTGTGTAGAGGCTGTTAAGAGTGTGCAGGGTGAATTGGACAGGTTGGGTGAGTGGGCAAATGCATGGCAGATGCAATATAATGTGGATAAGTGTGTGATTATCCACTTTGGAGGAAAGAATGGGAGGGCTGAGTTCTATCTTAATGGTATTCAATTAGGAACAGGGGAGATGCAAAGAGACCTGGGTGTCGCTGTGCACCAGTCATTAAAAGTGGGCAGGCAGGTGCAGCAAGCAGTAAAAAAGGCGAATGGTATGTTGGCGTTCATATCAAGAGGATTCGAGTTCAGGAGCAGGGAGGTATTGATGCAATTGAATAGGGCTTTGGTGAGACCTCACCTGGAGTATTGTGTTCAGTTTTGATCTCCTTATTTGAGGAAGGACATCATTGCCATGGAGAGAGTGCAGAAAAGGTTGACCAGATTGATACCAGGGATGGCGGGACTTGCATATGAAGAAAGGCAAGAACGACTGGGCTTGTACTCGATGGAGTTTAGACGATTATGTGGAGATTTAATAGAAACGTTCAAAATTCTTAAGGGATTTGACAGGCTAGATGCAGGAAGATTGTTCCCAATATTGAGCAAGTCTAGAACCAGGGGTCACAGTTTAAGGATAAAGGGGAAGTCCTTTAGGACTGAGATGAGGAAGAATTTTTTCACTCAGAGGGTGGTGAATTTATGGAATTCTCTGCCACAGGAAGTGATTGAGGCTGGTTCCATAGCTATATTCAATAGATTTAGTACTTGTGACTAGGGATATCAGGGGGTATGGAGAGAGAGCTGGAACAGGGTACTGAGTGGATGATCAGCCATGATCAAAATGAATGGCAGTGTAGGCTTGAAGGGCCAAATGGCCTACTCCTACCCCTATTTTCTATGTTTCTATCTCCTCTCACCTTAAACCTATTCCTTCTGATTTTAGATTTCCCAACAAAAGGAAAAAAAAGTCTGATTATCTACCCTCTTTGTGCTTCTCATAATTATACAAAATTAATGTTTATAAGGTGTTAGGTAAAAACATCATGAGCTGGGAATGTAGAGGGAGTCATCCAGTGCTGGGCTGTAACAAGGTGCAGTTGTGACCTTGTACTCTCAAGATAAGAGTGGGGATGACAAATTGATGTGCAGGAGGCTAGCAGAGAGGGACAGCAACAGTTTATTCATTGGACAATGTCATGGTATGATAATTTACTAAGTATGTATCCTAAGGTATATAAAAAACACCACTTGCTGATAACGGCAGAATGCGCCTTCTCCAACTAACACTGTTAGTTGCAAGTGTTACAATCCGGCAATAAAGAACAAAGAACCTTGATTTCGACTCAGTCTGGTGTTTGACTCACTCATTCATGAACAAAGCAGACCTTACAAAGGTCAGCTCCCAGCCTCCTACATTCCAGTGAGCGTAAACTCAGCCTATCCAATCTCTCCTCATCATTGCAGCCCTTCATTCCAAAGAACATCCTGGTGAATCTCTTTTGCACTCTTTCTACATCTTTCAACTTTCCAGTTGTGTGTCAACCAGAATTGAACATAGTGCAGCCTGAGCAATATTTTGTACAGATGGAACATGCCATTGCAATTTTTAAAAAATATTTCATTTTTAATTTTCCATCATTAAACAAGGAGTGTACATCGCTGACTGTTACAGAGTATATCAATATCTTCCAGCAGTCTCCCCCTCCCATTCTAACCCCCCCAAGAGAGAGAAGGAAAAGTCAATGCAACAAGACAGAAAGAAAAAGAGAGAATGAAGAAAAGAAAGGAAAGAGAGGCTGGGTGTGATGTCGGCACTTCCAGTTCGTATCCATAGAAGTTGTGGAGCCACCCCCTTTTAGAGCTACTTTTCTTAATCCATTGCAATTCTTCTCCTCACTGCCGCATCCTACGAGGACAAGCATACCAAATGCCATCTTTACCACCTGTCCAAATGTGTCACCATTTTCAGTGAGCTATGAACTTGCACCTGAATGTTTCTTTGTATATCAATACTCCTGGGATCTCTGCCATTTTGTTTATGTCCTGTTAGCATTTGATGTCTCAAAATTCATTACTTTCACACTTGTCTGGATTAACATTTGATCGGCTGCCAGTCCACCCAAATTTCCAAAAGACCACACCAATCTACATGTGCACACCCCGACCTATATCCCTCTCTATCTTTTCGCACCCTTGTTTTATCTACTGCACCAACTTTTATGACATCAGTAAACTTACTAATCAGTTCACCTACAACCTTAATAATGTGTGTGTGTGTGTGAAAAACATCAAAGGTCCCAACACTAATCTCTGCAATACACCACTGTGCAGATTTACAGTCAAAAAACCACCCCTCAACCACTACCCTCTGCTTCTGATCACCACACCAATTTTGGATTCAGTTTTCCATGTAACCTAACCTTCTAGATTTGCTAACATGAAAGCCTTTTTCAACGGTTTGGCTAAAGTCCATGTAAACCAAGTCCACTGGCCTGGTTTCAGCAATTTTCTTTGTTACTTCTTCAAATAATTTAATCAAATTTGTCTGACAGGATTTCTCCTGCATAAAACTATGTTGACTCTTCTTGATCTATCACTGCCTCTTCAAGTGAACACAGAAAAACCTCCCTGCAGTCATCAAAGACCCACGCCACCCACCACACACTCTGTTCTCACTGCTGCCATCAGGAAAGGGGTCTAGGTGCCACAACACTCGCACCACCAGGCTCAGGAACAGCTGCTACCCCTCCACCTCAACAACAAAATCAATCAGAGACTCCTTTAAGGACTCTTACTTATGCACCTTATTAGTTTTCTTTTTTTTCCTCTCTCTATTGCACAGTCAGCTTGTTTATATTCATTACCTGCTTACAGTTTTTTATTTGTTTACATGCTACGCTGTGTAGTTTTGTTTTGCACTACTAGTTAGTGGTAATTCTGCTGCACCTTCAGGTAAAGAATCTCAGGGTTGTATGTGATATCATGTATTTACTCTGACAATAAATCTGAAATCTGAATCTTTTCATGTACAACTCACTGCCCTGTCATTCCCTACTTTATCCCTGCCACCCTTTTTGAATAAGCAAACATTTGCTATCCTCTAGTATTTTGATAGTTTTACTATGGCTAATGAGGATGCAAAAATCTCCCTTAAAGCCCCATCAATGTTCCCCCATCACATCCGAGATGAGATCTCATCAGAGTCTGGGATTTATCTATCTTAGTGAGTGTCAAGAGCTCTAACATTTCTTCCTGACAGACATGTTTCAGAATATCAGTGTATCTCTGTAGCCTCCAGATCTTTCTCCCTTGTGAATGTTGTTAAGAACTATAGATTACCCCTCTGGTCCATGAGGAGGCCAATTCCTTCAATAGCTATACTCTTGCTTTGAACATGCTCTTAAAAAGTTTTAGGATTCTCCTTAATCCTACTTGCCAAGATAATTTATTTTAAAAATATTTTACAATAGAAAAATTGAACAATACAATTATGAAATGTGCTACAAGACCAGGAAGATAAAAAAAGTTATAAAAATGATCATTAAGTAAGAGTTCTAAAGAACAATCGTGATATGCTAAGATAATTTCACGGGTCCTATCACTCTCTTGATTTCTTTCCTGTTTTCTCTTGTCCTCTGTGAACAACAAAAGGTTTGCTTGATATCAAATGATTTCTTGTTGTTTCTGATCAAATCTTCAATTTACTTTTGTTAAGCCAAGGATCCCTAATGGGGAGGATGACACCCATGAATTTGAACTTCTTGCCCTCTCCACTATTGAGCCCTCGATGAGGACTGGGCTGTGTTCCCTTGTCTTTCTTATGAAGTCCACAATCAACTCCTTGGTTTTCCTGATGTTGAGTGCAAAATTGTTGCCGTTACACCATTCAATGAGCCGATGTATCTCCCTCCTGTACGCTTCCTCATTGCCGTTTGTGATTCTGCCAACAACGGTGGTGACATTGGCAAACTGGTAGATGGCATTGGAACTGTGCCTGGCCACACAAAGTCATGGGTGCATAATGATTAGGACAGTGGGCTAAGCACACATCTTGCAGTGCATCTGTGTTGATAATCAATGAGGATAGATGCAAAGTTGACATTAGGCCCTTTTAGGTGGCCTGAACACCACTGTGTAAAGCCACAGAATAGCCTCCTTGCGGCTCAATACCCACTCACCTGAATGCACCCAGAGCACCTCTGAGGTGCCGATGCCAACCCTCCTCGGGGAGGGGAGGTTGGCGGGGACCGTCAGAGCAGGGACAGTCTGTGGAGGTCGTTGGGGCAGGGGTGGTCTGCCGGGGATGTCAAGGAAGGGGCGGCCAGTGGGGGCCATCAGGGTGGGGCTGGTGCAGGCTATGACAGCCCAGCTAGCTGCTCCTGCACCTCACTGGGCACTTCGGACTTTGGGTCCGCTCTCTCCAGCTCAAAACATGGCCTAGCAATGGCGGTCTTCCCTACCCATAATCCCCCATGCAGCTGGAACTGTTGTGGGAAACACGGAGGGGTTCCACCTGCATGGGGGATTATGGGTAGGGAAGATGGCTATCGCTAGGCCGCAAATTTATGATGGGTGGCCCCGCCTCCATCAGATCCGGAGGGCGCTACGAGCCCCTTTCAGGTGGACCAGGAAACACTGCAGCAGCCTTTCAGGCCTACCACTTGAAAGGCGAGTTAGCAGTTTTAAATCCGCTTTTGTCTCCGGCCTCAAGGGCGGAGGGTTCACCTGAAAGGGCTTAACGAGTGAAAACAAAATAGAATCTCCAACTCCAACATCAAATACCGTGGTAACAAAAGCAATGTCATTTCATACTTGCAGGTGAGGAACATGTTGAGACAGGATATGTCCTATCCCTTTCAATGACTGGGCTAATGATTTATAGTTTACACTAGGGTGAGTCATTCCACAAGAATGGTTGGATTAACTACTGTGATTTGTTTGTACAGCATCAATTATACAGCCAAGGGCCTTTTAAATACATAATTATCACAGGTGTTTTGAGGAAATGCATAATATTCTTTCATCGCATTATCAGCCTCCATTCACACATGCTGTGTATTTTGTCTTACTCATTAATTACAACAAAGATACTCCCCACCCCATTGCAGCCCTGCCCCTTGTCAAGAAAATGGATCACTTCATTGTTTTGGGCACTGCAAGCTTTAATTTCAGTGAAAATATATGGAGAGGAAAATAGGGGCCTTGGGTATGGAGGGCCGCCTCCTGCCTCACATAAATGTAAAAAATTGAACACAAACAATGAACCGTACAACCAGACTTGGGCCACTGGGCCCCTTGTATTTGTCCTGCTCTTCAATAAGATCATGGCATTAAATTCCAGCACAGACCGCATTTAGCCTTCCTATGTCACTGGAATCTCTCTGCTTCTCCCTCACAACTGACTCTGGTGCTCAGACCCATCAGCAAACTTAGATATACATTATTATACAGTCTCCTTATCTATATCCAATATATCACGGAGTTATTAGGGCAAAAAAAGGAGGCCATTCAGGCTATCAAGTCTATGCCGCTGCTTGCAGTGCAATCCCATCGGCCCAAAGCATTTCTTCTGGTTCCTCTGCAGACCCTTAAAACTTATTTTCCCAAATTTGCCGACCACCTTCCCATCTTGATTCTCTTGCCACTCATCGACACGGAGGGGCGATTTACTTTCGGCAATTCATCTTGTAGCAGGTCTTTGGGAAGTGGGAGGGGACACAGAGAGGAGCCAAATCATTCAGGATCGAACCTGGTTGCCCGGAGAGCTGTTAGACAGCCACTCTAGCCACTGCACTGGCTTGATGTGAACAGCTGAGGCCCGAGACCTGATCTTTGTAAGTAATACTCAATAAGAAAAAAATGACCCATTCTCTGATTCCTATCCATTAACCAATCCTCAATTCACATCAATTCTAATAGGCTTTCCGAAATCCCGAAATCCTCCGTATCTATTTTGCTATTTACAACTGCAAAAAACTTTAACACTGACAGACACATGGATGAAAGGAAAATAGAGGGTTATTTTAGCCCACTGTTCTACTCCCATCCACATCCCCATTTGATGCTTGACTCACTCTCGCATCATTCCACCTCTTGTCATGCCTCCAGACCTTGGACCCTGCCTGGGCCCTGAAAACTCTAGAAATTTCTAGTGGCGGCCCTGCAGTTAAATTGCTGATTTGTTTACTGCGTGCCATTAGATTAACACACCCAAGGCTGGGCCATTTAATTTCTAGCCATGTATGAGTTTGCACAGCAATAAGTAAACAGCTCCAGGTGTCAATAGGAGAAATGTTAGTTTTATGCTAATCTTTCTTTCCGATTCAACTTTTAAAGATAACGTCACTCTCACTAACAGAGGAATAAATGACTCCGCTCAACCTGCCCAATAATATTGTGATGATGAAACTGGTTGCTGCAGCAATGAGTCAAGATTCATCAAGAGTCTATGGGACCTGTTTCAGAAAGGAGTCATTCTACTCTGCCCTTCAATACCAGTCCACATTACAAATACGACACAAGGTGTGCTCATTTTAGATGAATCATTGTGCCTTTGAGGTAATCTCCTTAGGTGAGGAAACTTCTAGAGAATAATATATAGCAATAGAAACTAAAAGATATAAACATTGTGGAACGATGTCCTGTTTCATCATCTGCACAACCATGAGGGAAATATGCATTCCTTTCCACCTGACTTTACTCTCAAGATTATTCAACATAGGAGTAAAATAGATTTCCTTCATGACATGTATAATTAGACCCACTTTGCATAAAAATCATCAGATGATTCATGTCACATATCGAACTTCCATTAATTTAAAGATACAAGATTCTTTTGTTGTCATGTAATAAAACAGATGCAGTATTAAACAAATTTGCATTTAGTCTGCCAAAAGGCAAAGATTAGCTATCAGCAGAAATTGCCTGGGGCTCCTTACAATCAGGAAAAGAGAAGCAAAAGAATGTTCCCTTCAGTCACTGAGTGTCCATGGATTTACCTCCAGCGCTCCCAAGGGAGCCACACAGTCCAAAACCACTGAAACCGAGCTCCTGATCCAAACCTCTGACATGATCAGGAAGCCTTCAGCGCTCGAGGCCACTCGGGAGTCCCTCCCACTCATGGCACCCTATTGCATCCTGCTTCCGATACTTGGTACCTCTTCAACGGGTCCAGCCAGTCTCCAGCAGTGCACAGCCTGGCGTGGCTCCTTTGACTGCAGGCCGCCAGCAGCCTGGTTGGGTTCCTTGCCTCAAGTTGTCAACAGTCTGCTGCCTGTGTCTTGTTCAGTCACAGAGGCCCTCACTGGTCATTTTCTTGTAGGGTCATCTCCTCTGCTTCTCAGTATCAAGGCGAACTTGTTTTCACGCACCCTATCCCACCCACTATTCAGCTCCTCCATAATCACAAGATCAATGGCCCATTGAGTCTGCTTCACAAATCCATCCTGAGCTCAACTACTCTCACTTCTAGTTCTAATTTCTTGTCTTTTCCCCAAATCCTTTCATACCTTGACTAATTATGTAGGTGTCAATCTCCCCTTTAAACTCCCCCAATGACTGGGTCTCCACAGTTGCATGTGGCAACGAATTCCACAAATCCACAACCTTTTGGCGAAAGACATTTCTCCTCATCTCAGTTATAAATAGATGCATTCTAATTCTAAGTTTGACAGAGTATTTAGAGGTGGTTTGGGAGGATTTGTTAGAGCAGCTTGCACACACATTTTAAAACACAGAATATTTGGCGAATGCTTTTTGCAGAGGAGCGACAAAGTACCAACATACCCCATGCCTGGGAACATGTGATCTTTGCAGGCAGAGGGGAACAGTTTTGCTCTCAGAGAGGGAGGGAGTGAAACAAAGAGGAGAGACACGGAAATCATTTCCAGAAGGACAAAGCTGGCAAACTTTGGAAGGCTCCCTGGTCAAAGGAGAAGACTGGCAGTGTGAAAGATGACCTGAAAGAAAGAGGATCATCTGGAGAACTCTGAAGGGGATGAGTTTCGTCAGCAAAACTGATTGAGAAGGAATCAGTTGCTGATGTCCTGGAAAAGGAATCTCTCTCTGAAAACCAGCAAGAACCCTCCTGAGTGGTAACCATTTGCCTGTTAAGCATCAAAGCCTGGTGAACTTTATTAATGCTAACTTCTGTGCACAGTCCAAGAATTGCCTGCAACCAGTGAGATTGGACTGTGATCCAAAGAACTTTTCTAATCTTAAATATACATTACACACACCTTGGCTTAGTATTAGAGGGGGGGGGGGGGAATTAAGTAGTTAGGTAGGTTAAGTAATAAGTTTAAAGTTCAATTCTGTTTTCTTGTTCAAATATAATTAAAAACTACTTTTGTATAAGTAACCCTGTGTCGTGGTGAATATCTATTACTGCTGGTTTTTGGGGTCCTCTGGACTCCGTAACATAAGACCGTACCCTTTTGACCTAGACACTTGCATCTACTCTGTCCAATCCTTTCAGCATTTGATGTTTCTATGAGATCTCATCTCATTCTTCTATAACTCCAACGGATAATGCTCCTCATATTGTTAGCCCCTGCATTCCAGGAATCATCCTGATAAATCTTCTCTTACACTCTCCAACATTATTACATCCCTTCTAAGATAAGGTTCTCACCAGTGCCCCATGGAGCCTCATCAACACCTCTTTACTCTCATGCACTATTCCTCTTGAAATGGATACCAACATAGCGTTTGCCTTTTTTTTAACTGCAGATCCAACCCGTGGCTAATACCACTCATAAGTCCGATTCCAACATTTGGGTTTGTGATTTGGTGTCAAATTCTGTTTAAATAACGATCTATAGCTTTAGGAAACCTGACGAACTTTTGCACTCGTACAGATCGCTAATGTCCTCTTTGAAATGTGAGCTCACTGAAAAGCAAGAACTATAGCCGCTAGCTGTATCTCCCGAGAATATGTTCATCCAAAAGTAAGTAGTCAAGGTATCAAGGGACATAGGGAAAAGGCAGGAAATTAGAATTAGAAGTGAGAGCATTTTAGCTCAGGACAGATTCTCAGTTTTTGCACCTTTTATTTATGTTACCCTTTTACCATTTCAAGCAGAAAAGAATTTAAAAAGTTATCTTGCGCTGGCTTGTCAAATGAGAATACAGCAAAATATTTTTCTGCAAAGAAATTCTCACAGTGTAGTTTAACTGAGGGAGCACAAGTGGACAATTTAATAGTGGAGAAAAAAAACACACCGAAATGCTTGGGGAGCCCATTGAAAACTAAGATATATCGCCGATGCTTCAGACCTGAGCCCTTCTTCAATGAAATCTCAGAAAGTCTCAGAATTTAGACAATGCTGGCTGGAGAGGAATCCAGACCAACAAAAGGTGTTAACTGGATATGATAAGAGACAAGGTAAAAATTTATCATGTTTGTGCAAAAGGAGATGGAAGGGAGGGACAGAGATAGGGGGAGGCAATGGGGGGGCAGAAGTGAGGGGATTGGGGGGGTGAACAAAACCCAAAGAAATTGCTATTAATGACATCCGGTTGGAGGGTGCCCAGTCAGAAGATGAGATGCTGTTCCTCCAATTTGCAGGTGAGGTTCAGATTACAGAGGAGAGAATGGAGGGTCAGGCGCTCCAATTGAGTGATGAGTGAGGGGGAGTAGTGAAGTCAATACGGTTGATGTCATGGTAGCAGTTGAAAATATAAAAGATTCAGAGCTGGCAGAAGACCGGAACGAGATGTCCAGGAGGAGGAAGAAGCTTAAAAGTCAGGAGAATGGTGGTTGTGGAAGAAGGCATGGAGATGGAGCCGAAAGAAGAAAAGCTCAGCATCATGTGTGTAGAACTCATTGCGCCATAGGCTATCGGGGATGAAGGTGAGAACTTCTTTACTGATAACAGAGCATTCAGGTCCAGAAGGGAAGGTTGGAGGGGATGGTGAAGACCAGGCAGGGTTAGGGGAAGGTTCAATGAGGTGGAGGGTGTCAGGGAGGGGAGGAGGATGGGGTGGATTAGAAGGTGGAAGGTGGAAACAGTGTAAGGGATGGAGGGGAAGGTTGGGAAATTCTGAGGGTGGGGAGAGAGAGGCCCATACACTCCTGGAGCCAGGGTGGGAGTTCACGATGGAAGCTTGGTCCTGTAGGCCACAGGGGCCAAAGTGAAAACCGGTGTCCAAAGCTCAGTTCTGTCAGTCACTGAGTTCAGGGTGAAAGTTCATGAAGAAGGCTTGATCCTGTAGGTCACCAAGGCCATGGTGGAGATCTATGTCAGGAACTCAGTCCTGTCAGCTGCCAGGGCTAGAGTGGAGACCCACATGGGAGGTCACTGAGGTGGCAATCTCCTCCTCTCTCCCAATTCAATAGTGGGCATGGCCCAATGATAGGGTGTAATGGAGTGGGCCCTGAAGTTGTGAGAATTGTCTGCAATAGGAAATGAGGGTATTTCATTACACTTGGAAGGGTAGAGTTCAGGGATCATTGAACTAGGATAGAGATAGTTAATGATTCCCACTGGTGCCGTTACATTGGACTCCATTCCATATCAACATGGAGAAAAGATTTTGCTTAGGGAAGGTTTGACCCACTAAATGAAGATAGCATGCCACACATGAATCTGCTCTACTCACTTTACACCAATGACTGTGTGGCTCGGTACCACAACACCACCACCTATAAATACACTAGCAATACCATAGTAATGAATTGTATAAAAATGGGTGATGAGTCAACATTCAGGAGGGAGTTTGAAAACTAGGCCAAATGATGCACCAATAACAACCTCGCAGCAAAACTAAGGAGCTGATTATGACTTCAGGAAGGGAAAGCCAGAGGTATACAATCCAGTGATCATTGGGTATCAGAGGTGGAGAGGTTGAGCAAATTTAAGTTCTTGCGAGTCACTATCTCAGGGGATCTTTCCTGGACTCAACATATCTTGAAGAAAGCCCGTCAACGCTTCTACTTCCTCAGGAGTTTGCGGAGGTTTGATTCAACTTTGGAAACTCTGGCAAATTTCTATAGATGTGTGGTGGAAAGTGTGCTGACTGGCTGCATCACAGTTTGGCATGGAGACCCCGAGGGTAAAAGGAAGTGGGTACAGCCCAGGACATCACAGTAAAAACTCTGCCCATCATTGAGAACATCTACAGGGAATGCTGCTGTCAGAGAGCAACAGCAATCATCAAGAGTCCACATCACCCATGCCATCAAGAAAAGGTATAGGTGCTACAAGACTCATACCACCAAGTTCAGGAACAGCTGTCACCTCTCTACCATCAGACTGCTCAACAATAAACGCAATCAGGGACTCATTTAAGGACTCTAACTTTTGCAATACATTGTTTTTTTTTTCCTTCTCTCTATTGCAGTCAGTTTGTTTGTATTTTTTATTTATTTTTAATGTGTGCATTGTGTGGAGTTTTTGTTCACTACCAATAAGTGTGGTTCTGCCTCACCCACAGGAAAAGGTGTGTGTATTGCAATAAATGTTGCAAAATTAAACTCATCCTTGTCAGGATGGGAACAATGTAATGGTTCTGATTGCTATTGCTAAGCATATCAAATTTTACATTTTAAAACCTATTAGAGTCGATTTTGGCCACTTGCCATTGAATAAACTGGATAGATCACTGTAAAACAGGTTACGGGACAAGTTAACTCGAGCTAATGATTTATATCGAACTGCACCTAATAAGAAATTGGAGTTCAACTCATCATCCTTTTATTTCCATTTCTGAATTCCAGTGTCACCTCATTTGTAGCAGTGGTTACATCATTTATCGATGAGTTCGTTATCAGGAAATAGTCTGATATCATCTGGGCTGGTGGCAGGGAGTCTAGTGCAGAGAATTAGCTATCAGCTGACTAGTTAATGCACCGTACAGTGGATGTTTAAAGATTACAAGGCTAAATTAACAGCTGCCTGTTCTGCTCACTCAGTCCTCACTGGCAATAAAGTGAGAGAGACAAAGAAAATTATTTATTCGATTGAAAGCCATATTATCAAAAGCATTGCATAAAGAACACTATACTCTCACTTCCTTTAATTTATCTATAGGGAAACTGCAGTCATCATAAAATAATGGCTTGCAACATCCTGTGCACAGAGACATGGACTGGCCTGCAAAATGGCCAATGAATGTGGCGACCGTGTGGATCTGGGGGTGACACCAGCTGTCATCCCAGGTGACCTCCGCAAGGCGGGAAGAGGGGGAACTCTGGTGGGAACACTGGCCAATCCCAGGCCGGTGCTCCAGTGATGTGGGGCCCTGACATCTGCACCTGGGACCCATATAAGCGGGATAGTCGGAGCAATAAAGCAGTCTTGTTTTCCAAGGCTTTGGTGGGCGTGTCTTCTCCACGTTTGCTTAGTTCAAATGCTACACTGGTGAACCCAACACGTCTAACCAGCAGTTAGACCCGAAGATGACAGATCAAGTGGAGCCACCAACCATCCACGCTGTTTCTCTCAGGCTCCCAACGTTTTGGGTGTCGCAGCCACACATGTGGTTTGAGTAGACTGAGGTTCAGTTCCATCTTCGGTACATTACCACCGCTGACACCCGCTACTTCTATGTCATGAGCGCCATCGATCAGGACACAGCGGCAAGGGTCATAGATTTCCTATGTCAAGGCAAATATGCGGCCCTCAAAGAACTGTTAACCCACCCTTTACAGCTCTCCTGGTGTAAGTGTCCGCCCAATTGCTGCATATGGACAAATTGGGGGACAGTGCCCCATCCACCCTAATGAGAGAGATGCTCGCTCCATTCGAGGGCCACAAGCCTTGCCTGCTCTTTGAGCAGATCTTTCTGGAGCAGTTGCCCGAAGATACCTGACTCTTGCTCACAGGGACTTCAGCGTCTTTTGGAGGGTTGTGGCCCAGGCGGACATGCTCTGGAGAGTGAAGAAGGACACCAGCGCCATCGTAGGTCACATCAGCAAGCTCCACGAACAACCACCTGTGAGATCTAGACCAGCAGAGAGGCTAGTTGTGCTACTATCATCAGCGATGGGGTGCGATGCCCGTCGATGCTGCCCACCCTGCGGGTTTCCGGGAAACGCCACGGCAGTTTGTTTTATTCATATAATTCAGGTAAGAAAAGAAACCCTCAGCCCTGGCGTACTTGCTAGAAAACAATAAGATTGAAGGTTGAACGTTTGTTCAAATATGAAATCTAAGAAAAATTTAAATAGATCTAATTTACTTGTGAAGCTTAAAGCATTATACAAAACTCACACCAGTTTGAAGTATAGGAAAAGACTCCTGCTAATCTTTTATAACAGAGAGTGTTAACATCTGACATTATATCTCATTTAAAATCTAACTATTGCATTTGGGTGCCACGGTTAGCCTAGGAGTTACCACAATGCTATTACAACACCAGCAGCCTGGGTTAGAATCGGGTGCTGCCTGTGAGCAGTTTGCACATTCTACTTGTCTCTGCAGGGGTTTTCTCCAGGTGCTCCATTTTCCTCCAAATCTTCAAAATGCACAGGGGTTGTAGGTTAATTTGGGCAGGATGGGCCTTTGAGCTGGAAGAGTCGGTTGTCATGCTATATGCTTAAATTTAAAACTTTAAAAGTAAGATGATACCAAGGTGCAATCAAAGTTGTTTACAAGTCGTGTGTAATGCAATACTGCAGGCATTCACTATTACACAAGTTTTAAATCTGCTATCGAAATGAAATGAAATCTGCCTGAATTTCACTTTAATGCTGACATTTTAGACATTTCACCTGACCAAGAACGGTGTGGTTTTCAAGAATTAATTGATCTTTGCTAATCCATTGATAAATGAAACATCAGATTAACAATAATTCTCTACCAGTACATTCAAGCTGCATTAAGTTCTGAGCTTTAACTTTGAAATCATTTGTTCATATTGAGTTGGTGACACATTACATGACAGGCAGTTGTCAAAGATTGACTGCCAGAATTTCAAAAGGATTGACTTGAATAAAGGCTAAAATATCAACATAATGTGCAGATGAGGGAGAAAAAGCTGAAGGTCAACAAACATCAGAGATTTATTGGCAAAAGCATTTTCTTATCTCAGTCCCACAGTCAATTTTTCAAATTCCATGTGTTTTTATGATAAATTCACTTTTTAGAACTTAGCAGTAGTAAATTTGACCTCATACTTATACGGCACTATAAGTCCCTGCTCACTAAGGCACTACTGTCGAAGAATACTTTTAAAGTATAGACTCGGAACCAATGTTACATTCAAAATGCACCATGGAAATGGATGAGTCACCCCAAGTTGTTCCACACACAAGCCTCTTCCCACCCTACTTCATCTATTTACCGTACATCAACTGTTCTACTCAATTCCTCACCTTAATGCATTGTGCTATTTGCCCAAGCTATTCCTTGTGGGTATACTGTTCCTCACCTCAAATATCGATTAAAGAAGGACAGACCAGAGAGCTAATCCACTGAAGTTATATCAGTGGAGTTTAGGAATGGGAAAGGTGTGACCACACTCATGGGGTTGTGTTATACCAACCAATAGTCAATGAGAATTGGAGGAACAAATCTGTAGTGAGAGAGCAGACAGATGCAGGAAACATAATGTTGTAAAAGTAGGGGATTTTAATTTCCACATATTGACTGGGACTCCCATATTGTAAAAGGGCTGGATGGCTTGGAGTTTGTCAGTTGTGTTCATGAATGTTTTCTAAATCAATGTATCGAGGTACCAACTAGAGAGAATTCAATACTGGATCTCCTTTAGGGAATAAGGCAGAACAGGTGAGAGAATTATGGATAGGGGAACACTTTTGGGTCCAGTGAACATAATGCCATTAGTTTCATTATGGAGAAAAATAGGTTTGGACCTTGGGTTGAGATTCTAAAATGGAGAAAGGCTAATTTTGAGGAAATAATAAAGGATCTGGAATGCATGGATTGGGATCAGTTTTCAGGCAAGGATCCATGAGGTAAGTGGAGAACCCTCAAAGGTGAAATTTTGAGAGTACAGAGTTTGAATGTTCCTGTCAGGTTTAAAGATAAGGTTAGCAGGTGTAGGGAACCTTGGTTTTCAAGGGATATTGGGGATCTAGTTCGGAAAAGTAGATAAAAAGCAGGTGTAGGCAACATGGAGCAAATGAGGTTCTTGAGGAGTATATTAAAAAAAACAAGAAAAATAAATAAGAAGGGCAAAAAAGAGACATGAGGTTGCTTTGGTAGACAATGTGAAGGAAATCCTAAGCGTTTCTACAGGTCTATTAAGAACAACAGGACAGAAAGGGGCAAAATTGGTCCCCTTGAAGATCAGAGTGGTTAGTTTGTATGGAGCCAAAAGAGATGTTGAGATCTTAAATTATTTTTTTTTCCATTGGTATTCATGGGAAGTAAGGAAAACAAGCAGTGAAGACATGGTCATGATTACAGGTTAAAGAGGAGGAAGTGGTTCCTGTTTTAAAATATAAAATATTCCATCGGTCTTGAGGGAGGCAGGGGCTCCGGCAGAAATATTTGAATTGCACTCAGCCATGGGTTTGGTTCCAGGGGATTGGGGGGAGTAGCTCACATTGTTCTATTGTCTAAAAAAGGCTCCAGAAGTAACCTAGAAATTATAGACCAGTGAGCCTGACAGCAGTAGTAGGTAGATTATTGGAATATGTTCTAAGAGATCAGATATACAATTATGTGGATAGGCAGAAACTGATAATGTATAGTCAAACTATAGAGTTTGTCGAGGAAGTTACCAGGAAAGATGATGAAGGAATGGCTATGGATGTAGTCTACATGAACTTTAGTAAGGTCTTGACAAGGTCCCACATATGAGGTTAGTCAGGAAGGTTCATAGTGAAGTAATGAACTGGATTCAACAATAGCTGGACAGGAGAAGCCAGAGAGACTGGAGGCCTGTGACTTGAGGTGTGGCTCAGGGATCAGTGCTGGGACCATTGTTGTTTGTCATCTATATGAATGATCTGGATGATAATATGGTAAATTAGATCAGCAAGTTTGCAAATGACACTAAGTTTGGAGAAGTTGTGGACAGCAAAGAAGGTTTTAAAACTTGCAGAGGCATCAGTGCCAACTGGAAAAATGGGCTGAAAATGGCAGATGGAATTTGATCCAGAGAAGTGTTCCATTTTGGAAGGACATTGAAGAATGCAGTAGAACAGAGGGACCTGGGAATACAAATACATAATTCTCTGAAAGTTGCATCACAGTGGTCAGGGTTGTAAAGAGAGCTTTTAGCATATTGGTCTTCATAAATCAAAGTATTGAGTATAGCAGCTGGAATGTTATGGTAAAGTTGTATAAGATATTGATGAGGCCAAATTTGGAGTATTGATGTAGTTTTGGTCAACTAACTACAGGAAACATATCAATAAGACAGAAAGAGTGCAGAGAAGATTTACAAGATGTTGCCCGGACTTCAGGAATTGAGTTACAGGAAAGGTTAAACAGGTCGTGATTTATTCCCTAGAACGTGGAAAAATGAGAGGAGATTTGATGGAGGTATTTAAAATTATGAGTGGGACAGACAGAGTAAATGTAAGTTGGCTTTTTCCACTGAGGGTTGGTGAGAACAATCCAGAGGTTAAAGGTGAAAGGGGAAAGATTTAGAGGGAACATGAGGGGGAATGTCTCGACACACAGAGTGGTGGGAGTGTGGAATGAGCTGCCAGCTGAGGTGGTGAATGCAGCTTTAATTTTAACATTTAAGAAGAATTTGGACAAGTACATGAATGGGAGAGGTATGGAGGTCTATGGTCGGGTTGTAGGTCAGTGGGACAAGAAAGAATATAGTCCGGCATGGACTAGCAGGGCTGAAGGGCCTGCTAGTCTGTGCTGTAATGTTCTATGGTCCTAGGAACAAAAACCTGGCCCTTTTTGTCAGAAATTGACACAGGCACATGTGATTCATTCTGGTTTTTGAGTCAAGGGGAACCAGCAAAATCATTAACTGAAGTGAAAGCAGCTACGGTGCAATTTCCACCATTCAGAAATGTGACTGAGCTACATGTTAAATTCTAACTCAGTGCTAAAAGCAGCCTCAATTTTGACATTTAAAATGAATTTGGGCAGGTACTTGGATGGAAGAGGTATGGAGCTATGGACTGGGTGAAGATCAGTGGAACTAGGCAAAAAAGGGACGAAGGAGCCTGTTTCTGTGCTGTAGGGTTCAATACAACACCTCTTCCATCAGAGAACAGGAGGAGCAGACACAGGAGAATTTAATTCCATACCCCATTGAATTGTGAGAATATTTTGTTTTGCAGAAAGACTGCAAGGAAGTACTCCTAACCACCTTCTCAAGACCAATGGGAATTGTGAAATAACTGCCCACCTACCAGCAAAACTCCAATAATGAAATATCAGTAAATTGTTTAAAAGTAATAATTGCTGTGGGTTTTTTCAAATGATGAAAAATTTTCGCCGAGATGACACTATCAAGTCCTTTCACTTTTTAAAAAACTTTATTTATTCGTTCAAAAAAACAAATAATATTTGACATATACAGCAATTAAACATGAACATGAACATTTTTTAAAATATATATAAAAAAAGAGAAAAAAAAGAAAAAAAAAGACCACCCCCCCAGCCAACTCTCCTAAGGAGAGCCATAAAAAAGAAAAAAGAAAGAATTTTTTAAAAAAAGTTAAATATACATATTAAAATCTAATCAATATAAATTGAAATGTAAATATTCCGAGTATAACAGCCACTTACTAATAAAAAAAACTATAATTATCATGCGATACATGCGTAATTTTTTCCATTATTAAACGATATTTCATCTCATTGTGCCATCTATTAATATCAATCATATTTGTATCTTTCCACGTACTAGCAATACATTTTTTCGCTACGGATAAAGCTAAATATACAAAAGCAAGCTGAAACTTAACTAATCCCAAGCCTTTCAGAGTTTGCAAGCTCCCCAATGAAAATACCGTTGGATCTAAAACATCAAGTCCTTTCATGATCTAATCATTTCTATCATGTTCCCAATGTTCTTTCACTTCTGGTATCTTTGTTGTGCATTAAGGAATTATCTTTCCTTAATTTTCCCAGATTTCTGATTTGTTTCAGTCAAGATGCCATTAAAATTTTGTTTTATCACACTGTGCTTTTTAAATTTGTCTTGATGTTTGGTTATCCCTACTTTGAATGATGCCTGTACCTGTAATTCTAAATGTTTATAATCCTGTGCTTCTTGTAAGCTTATTAATCAACCATGTGGCCACTTTATAACTGCACTAACTGCTTTCAAATTCATTTCCCAAATGCACACATTTTCTGCAAGTTTATTCATAACATTTTTGCTGCCTTCTTCCTCCATATTACCTATTTGACAGCATATAAGACCTATTCTTTTCCCCAAAAATTGACTCAAAAATATCCCCTTGGTCTTATATGCAAAGTTGAAATTAGGGTGATAATGGTGAGTAACACCAGCAGTGCTGCGTGGCTCAGTATCAGGGAGGGAGGGATCCACCGCTGTCCACTTGGCATTGCCGCGATGGCCGCTGAGCAGGTTTCCGGCTACTCACCCAGCTTCAAGAAGCCCGCGGAGGTTCTGGTGATGTATTGAAGATCTTTTCAAAACCAGAATACATTATATTTAGCACATCACCCATGACTTCTCCTCCATGAATTTGGCCAAGTTAATCAAGCTCCATTGTTCTTTTTGAAATCCCTGCTGATTTTTCTGTTGTATTGTTAGTTACCAATAATTTTTTTTTCTGTTTAAACTTTGAGTAAAGGTTCCACCCCAACTTCTTTTATAAATTTAGGAATAACTGTAACTGTTTACCAGTCACAAGATCACAAGACAAAGGAACAGAACCAGGCCACGAGGCCCATCGAGTCTGTTCCGTAAAACTACATTAAGCTACTCTACACTAGTTCCCTCCTGAGAGATAAGCATTTACCTTTCAAGCACCAAAGCCTGGTGAACTTTATACATGTTAAATTCTGTGCGCAGTATAAGAATTGCCTGCAACTAGTGAACCAATGAGAAGTGAGATCCAAGAACTTTTCTAAGTGAATCCAAGAACTTTTCTAAACTTACACACATATTACATACCCATGTGCTGAGAATTAGAAGGGGGTTAAGTCAATAGTGATAAGTTAAAATGTGATTCTGTTTTCATGTTTAAAGATAATGAAAAACAACTTTTGTTTAAGTAACCATTTGTCTTGGTGAATATCTATTGCTGCTGGGATTTGGGGCCCTCTTGGCTCGTAACAGTATACTGAAGTACAATGAGAAATTTCATTTTGAGAGCATTCCAGCTGATCAACCTGTACATAGTACAGCAGTTAAATGCACTGACTGCAGTTGCAGAGAGAGATCAGTTTGAACAGATAAAAATCAACATTGTTTTACTAGTGTGAGGTTCATTCATGATTCTGATAATGAGCAAACTATGTTATTAAATATCTAAACACACAAGTCAAAATTCACTGCTATTTAAATTGGATATTATTTGGTGGCAATCTGTGGACAAACTAGGCAGCCATTAAACTTTGCATCTTCACAAACTGTATGTCTCCATTCTAAACTATGATTCTGCTTAACTATGGTCAAACTAAAATATTTCACCTGAGCAGCCACAAAAGTAATTTGGATTATTAATTTGGCTTTCCAGATGCTTCGAGATATGACGGTAATTAAAGGTTAAATAAATGGTGGTTAAGACAGGAAGCATTAACTCGAGAATTGATCACCAAAATGAAAGTTCAAGGCCTCCTTAACACAGAGTTTACCTGCAGATACCCGTCAACAGTCATATTATCAATATTATTAAGCAACTCAATATCCAATAATGCTCCAAAAATACATTCAAGAGAACTAACATTTGTTGCCTTTTTTTGCAATAACAAGAAGTGATCAGATGACCCAAGAACTGGAAAGCAATAAATTTTATAGAACAGCAGTTCATTCAAAGAGCCAGAGGTCATTGATCTCTTCCCTTTCTGTTGGTTCTAAATATCTCATGAGCCTAGTTCTGTATAATCTTTATTTCTTGTTGCTGCAAGCAACCCCTGGTCTTTGCAGGCAGTAGCCAACACACTTGGTTCCTAACTGTGATTGTGGAGACTAGTCTCCCAACTGTAAACCATTAAATTCTAGGCAGTTCCTCATGTTCGTCTGCTCCACATTATCATGGAAAGCATTTTGGTTTCACCCTCATCGTCACTGGTATAAATGCACTCTGTCTAGTACAAGTGTCTGTGACATTAACTTTTTCATCTAAACCACCCAACACCACCACCAACTATCTGTCCTCTTCCTGCCTAAAATTTAGCTTGAGCTCTGATTCTTCTTTAAATCAATTAATTATTATTAAGAGTTTGACAACTTAAGGCTACCAGCATTGAGCAATTTGTTCAGACATGATAATCCAGGACAATCTCATCATCCATCATGCACAACAGTCCTTGCACACTGTATGTTCACTCAGTATGATTCATTGTATACTTGTTATTAGCTGTGATTTATTTCTGATAATAGAAATACTTGATGTCAAGATTTCATTTTGGAGATTTAATTTATCATGAATTCAAATTAACTATTTATTTGCACACACATATCAAGTAAAGGGATAAGGTCATAACAAATTATACTGTAAATTAAATACCTGCTCATTGTGGAAAAAATTGCATCATGTACAAGTACAGACATGAAGTGAGGACCCAGCCCTGGTTTTCTTGTCTTAAGGTTTCATGTTACTTTGTCACAGTCTTTGTCTTCAACCACAATCTGTCAACTCCATTCAATTCCTTTGACAGACAGAACTACTCTTTTTTAAAGTCATCAAACACACCTCGTTAATGCATTCTTCAATATGGACGTAAACTGTATACTGCACTTCATTATTTTTCCATTGACTTCATATTACCGTTCTTTCTTACTCTACCCCTGATGCATTATCTCACAGTTCTCTTTAAACCATACCTGTCACTAATCACTATTCAGATAAGCAACTTTTTGATCCCCAACAAAAAACTTAACCATCTATTTTATCAGTGGATTTGCAGATTGCAGTTGAAATATTGTTCTTCCCATTAAAATACACCTTACAATATATACATAAGAAAAAATTGAAATGATATATTCCTTTTTCATTGTAATAAAAGCCCAAGAATTGTGGAACAATATTCTATGTTTATATGTACTGTGCAGTGGGTTTTGCAAGAACAGTATACACTAAGTCTGAGCAGGTACTGACCAGATTTTTTCCCTACTTTACAGTGCTGCTTTCAGGATTTCAACATGTTTATTCAGAGAGATGCCAGACACGAATGACGGCAACCAATTGTAAACGATTCATATTGAGCAACACATCCATGAAATTAACTCTAAAATATGTGATCCACCCTTATCTGCAGGAATCTCCTCGGACTGGTATAGCTTTCACTTAAAGATATTGCTACTGATCTCCCTTGGGCCGCACAACCCATCCCCCAACTCAGTCCTATCCCCCACTGAACCACTGCCACTTTCAAATTCATCCCATACTTCAGCAAGCTCTTTCCAGACCCGATTCTTATTCTCCTCCCCCTTCTGTCTAGCATGCTGTCTCTCCTCAACACTCTCCTACCCCCAGCTTGCCTTCACTGTGATCCCTTCCCTTCTGCACCTACTCATGTCCATTTGTAGCAAGCAGAGGGGAGGTGTTGTGCAATTTAGGTGTACAAGCTCAAATTTGTTGTACAAATCTTTAAATGCCATCTGCAATTTAATTTTGCAGGAGTGGCCCTTGTGGAAGATAGGATTGACCACAAAGTGTCATGCATATTGTTCTTAATCACTTATTGACTTCAGACAAAATCGCACCGGTTCATGAATGCAGATATTGACCTGCCTGGAGCCTATAAAGAGAAAACAGAGCAGAAGACATATATGTTGGATTCCAACCTCAATCTAATGTCTATAATCACTGAGTATTTGTTACATCCTGGTTGAATCATCAAAATCACTGAGGACCCCTTCCACTCTTCACTCTTTCAGCTGCTCCCATCGTGAAAGAGATACAGGAGTATCAGAGCCACCACCCACCAGGCTGAGAAACAGCTTCTTTCCATAGGCAGTGAGAATGCTGAATGACCAAAGGAACTGTTCACTCTAACCATCCAAGATTCTCATATTTATGAAACAATTTATTTAATTATTTGTAGATAAAAATACTGCATATGCATTGTTTGTCTGCATGTGTTTATGTCTGGCTGTGTGTTTGTTTTGATTATCGGTACTTCTGCAATCAGATGACAATAAACTTGACGACTTGAAATCCAACTACTTTCCTGATCCTGCATCATCAAGAGCTGTGACCTCTAGGTCAGGCCAAAGATGTCTGACACAGAAAATGGGAAGAGCCCCATTATGTGGCAGGTATGTCTCAATTTTTTTTTAAGATTCCTTGGAGTAATAAGGTAGGGTTAAGGAAAGGTAAGCATTGTTTGGAGATGATTAGTGTTGGATGAAGAGAAAGACAATCCTGAGAAAGGGAATTCTAAAGTTTGCTGTTTACAAGGTGATCCAGAGCTGAGTGGAGAGCCAGGATCTGCTGTGGAGCGATTGTAATAATAGGTGAATTGCAGTGGGTCCAGATCTACGTGTTAATTCTGACCGTGACCATTTCATTTCTTCACAGTAGAAGTTAGTGCTACTGGGCGTTGAGGCAGCTCACTCTACTCTTCTTGGGCACCGGGATGATTGATGCCCTTTTGAAGTTTTTATATTCCAGTCCTTTCAAAATGAATGCTAACATCCAATTAGTCCAATCAATATCAAAATTAGAATCACCCATTATTATAACAGTTTACCTCTTACATGGTTTTAATATTTCCTTCTTATGCTTTATCCTAATGAGAAACAACCCTTTGGAGTTATCTAACAAATCACATCTGTCTTTTCTTTCCACTGCTATTCATTGAGGAAAACAAGTACTGCCTTTAAAATCTCTCCCCACAAATGAAGTCCTCAACCACTTTTCTCGAACAATCAACTGTTGTGTTGACACACTCCGATGGTGAATTTTGCATGGTTGAAGTTTGTGAGATGGGGAAGAGGCTCTCATTTTCCAAGACTCACTGTGGACAGTTACTGTAGAAGGGAATTGAGTTTCGTTGGGGAAAGTTGTTAAAGAGCCTTTATGGCGACCTGTTTAAACACTTTATTGAATGTTACAGTAATTTGAAATTTGTCTTCTAAACATCTGCTTATTACACCTCAATGAGTAATATTGGATTGGATTTTAGTTCTTGAGAGGAAGCAATGTAGGTTGAACAGATTCCTATTTGTCCTGATAATAGAGGAATGCTCCCAATTCTAAACATGCCCCACCCAAGAGTTCCTTGCCAGAACAAAGCATAAGGCAGATTCCTTCTCAGTTTAAAGTATACAGACAGATGAGTTTTGGGTATGACCGACTTTCAAGGGGTCCTGTGAATTGACTGACAACATCTCCTGATTTTTCTTTTCCAGGTATGTGAAAAGCTGTATTTAAATGTGCTAAACTAAACAAAAACAAAATGCAAGAATATCACGATGGATGATGAAATACAAGATTAAAAGAAGAGTAAAAGAAAATTTGTTGTGATTTTTTTTTCTTTGTCTAAACAAGTATAAATTACTTTGATTTTAACTGTTAATCTTGAGGAGGTTAGCAATGCATTTTAAACTCTGTGTTCAGCACATAAATTTATGATGTGGAATCGTTTGTTTTGTGGAACATTATGGAAAACTAAATTTCATAGGAGCAGATATCCGAAATCTATTTATTTATCGGTTACCATCAAACATAAGAAAACTATGCATATTTGATGTCCACATGAAATCTATAAAAACTAATGGAATGGTAAAAGCTGGATATTTCATATCATTAATTCCCATTAGAATGTAAATGTAACACACTTCTATTGTTAAGAAGGGAAACAGAGCATGTCTAAGTATTGCAAACTTGTAGGAATGAACAGCCATCAATCAAATTGTCCTTAGATTGAATTTAGAATCCTATAATTTGAATGATTGATTAAATTGCACAAAGGTTTTGTTCTATCACAAAAAAAGAAGTATTTCCAATATATGAAATAACTTGCTTTCCTCTTGAAAGATTTTTCTGCAGGACAACTTATTATGTCAGCCATGTGGCCAAAAGTGCACCTAATTTATGATCGCTCTGTTCTCCAGCCTCTGGTCCTCCTGCCAGTCATACTAGAACAAGATTGTATTCCAGGAAACTGAACAACCATTTTACCATAACGCTGGTCAAGGGCTTTTAATTTAAATTTAAATGTTTAAATTTAGATATATAGCACGGTAACTGTTCCTTCTGGCCTCCCAAGCCTGTGCCACACAAATATACGTATTAACCTACAAACCCTGTATGTTTTAAAAGGTGGGTGAAAACCAGAGCACCCTGTGCAAACCCACACACGCACACAGGGACAATGTACAAACTCCTTACAGACAGTGCTCATCCGAACCCTGGGTTGCAGGCGCTGTACCCATGCCGCTTTAAAAGGAATACAGTTTCAAAGCAAAATTTGCCTTAATTTTTGCTGGAGACCATTGCAAATGGAAGCAGAGTTAAAGGGGCATGACCCAACTGAATGAGTAAACAGATGTAGTCAAGTTCAGAATGGGATGCTGTTCACTTTAACAAAAAGAACAAGAAATAAAAATAGGCCATAAACAATTGAGAAATAGAAAATGTAGTAAAAAGTACAAAAATAAGCCATTTAATATCATGGCTAATCCTCCACCACATCCATCTTCCTGCCTGACCCTAAAATGTCTCAAGGACAACAAAAATGTAGATGATTCAAAAGTGAAGCACTGATAAAAGGAACAATTGTAATTTGGATTTTTTTTATTTGAGGGGCAGTGAACAAAAAAACGAGGAGCTAATTTCCTTTAATGTTATCATTTTTTGACAATTTTATCTATTTTGCCAGCTGCTCTTGGCAATTCTAGTGATGATATTTTGCTTTTGTGGCCTTGTCAGTGTGAAAATGAACAAGGCTGGCTACAGTAAATTAAACCTTGTCTTTGGGGAATGCTTCCTTTGAATGCATTTCCTTTCCATTTTCAGATCATGTCAGATTATACAAAATATAAAAGTGTGTGCTTATACATGTGTGTGTGTGTGTGTGTGTGTGTGTGTGTGTGTGTGTGTGTGTGTGTGTGTGTGTGTGTGTGTGTGTGTGTGTGTGTGTGTGTGTGTGTGTGTGTGTGTGTGTGAATGTGTCCAAGCTACTCCTCTATATTATTGGTCTGCATGTTAAGTTCTGAACTACTGCCAGTTTGTGTAGCTTCAGTTAACATAAAAACATCAATAATTTAATAAACAGACAATGTAAAGTAAAGTCTGATGCTGATAGAACAGTAATGATAGCTTTATATCTCACTGGGATGGATGTAAATTAACCTGTGCAAATGTAAACACTGCCTGGAAAAGATTCATTTCTGAATCCATTTTTGAATCGCATATGGTTTGTATTAGAAACTGCAAATTAAACCATTTCTGCTTGTGGAAAAACTTAGTCCTTGCAATCCAGAACTCTCAACTGATCTTTATTTTTCCATTCTTTATTTTGTTAGCTCTGTAAGAGATGGTGCCATGTAAATTTCCATCCACAGAGCACGGATAGGGGGAAGTTGTTCAGAAAAGTTACAAGGACATAGGGTTTTGTAGCTTAATTTTGTCATGGGTGGGGTAATTCTCTTTGGGTGGGGCTTGATGACACAATATACTTAACTATCAATGTCTTTTCGCATGGTCAAGGACCACTTCCCTCCTTAACCTAATGGGAATCATTGCTTGGGATGGAAGAAGATACTTCCACTGGGTGGTTGGTTGACCAATAATGAGAAAAGGTTCATAATCTCGGACAAGTGATCCCAGGATCTCCCTGTGAGCCATGGATCTTGGTGCAAGAAACTAAAGGTTAAAAAACAAACTTGACTTAAAGACCCTTATTCATCTTTCAGCCATTGACCACCACAAAGGCATCATCAGTGGTAGTTTTGAGGCAGATCTTGCAAATACAAATAGGATTTTCTTGCCACTGATAGATGTATATCTGCCGAGAGCCAGATTATTTTCCCATCTCTCATTCCACTTTCCCCCAGTTTCCCAACTAAGTTTTCTTCTGCTGGTGACTTCCTTTCTATATCCACATAGAGAGTCATGGAATCAGAGAGTTCTGCAGCATCTAAATAGATTCTACTGTTCAACATGCCTATTCAGAACAAGTTGCATTCCTGAGCTAATTCCATTTGCTAGCATTCACTCTCTTAACATTTTCTATCCAGGTGGCTGTCAAAATATCTTGTAAACATTGTAATTCTTCCCAACTCTTTTACTTGCTCTGGCAGCTTGTACCATATACCCACACCATCTGCCCCCAGGACCCTTTCAAATCTATGGTGAATCAGTAATGATGGTTCAGACACAGTATTTCTTTCTCTCAAAATAGGGGTAGAAGTTTCCTTATCTGCAGCTGGGAAGTTAGCCCACTCAGACCTGCACTCCACAACACACATGGCTATCATTATCATCGAACACTCCTGTAACTGGTTCATTTGAGTTGGATCGGAAACAGGTGGTACTTTCTGAGAAGAATTCATTAAACATTTGGTTCCTCTGTGCCCTTGAGGAGAGCAGGCAGCAAAGAGAGCTATTTGGATTCTTTCTGCTTTGCGATTGTCTCTTTGTCCCAGTTGCTGAAACAGAACTACTCAGGCAGACGTTGACACTTGCGAAAAATGAACAACATTCCTCAACCAAGCTTTGAAATGTCATCCTCACGCCAGTAAAACAAGGGAGCATAAATGAAGACTGAATGAATGATTCTGATGATGAGAAGAATGCATTTCCACATCCTATAAACATTTATCCTCTGGTGGTGATAAGTGGGAAGCTTATATTGGAACATAAGAATGATAACCTGATTCACATTATATTTACAATCTTGTTATTGCACCAAAGAGCGGTGAACTCTAACTTCAATGTACACATTAATACAAGGTGATGTTAGCAAACTGGGGTTCTTAGAGCCTACATTCATCCCCTTTAACTTAATCTTAACATGCACAGAATTCCCTGCAGATCAAGTGCCAAATAGGAATCCTAGCAAGATTTACTTTGGAGTTTGTCTGAACTTGGTGGACTGCTGAGTCTGATATAGCTGTTGGCATGAAACACACAGCATTTAGTTGAAAATAATGTGGAGCTTCGGCAGGAGTTTTAGGATTAGTTCAGTAAGATTGTCAAGAACCTCAGAAACAAGACTATTCAATTCACAACAGGGTCTGACCTGCTCTTTAGCAATGATATAACAAATGAAATTCCTGTATCGAAACTGCTTATTCCAGCCAAGAATCTCCAACATGTCAGAACAACAAAATTATTTAATCTACTTTAACATTAGAGGAATTTACATTAAGATTCTGAGAGGCAAAGACCAAAACTACTAAAAGCAGTGCATCATAATTTCATTGCCTCAGTGCTCTGCAAGTATATAGGCTACTGCCTAATGGGGTGGGAAAGATTGGATTTGTAAATGTAAGTTCAAGCTCCAGGTTCATTCATAATAGTCTCTTAAAATCCAGATAGAGTACATTACACAGAAAATATGCATGATGCACCAGACACAAATTGATCCCTCTCATCAACACTGTTGGTCAAGTCAGAACTGACTGTATGTAATTGAACGGTTTATTTGTCACTTGAACCAAAGTTCAGAAAGAACCTTTGCTTTATGTGTGATCCAACAAATAGTGCAAATAAATAGACAAACAACTAAGTATGTGAAGCAATCTAACAGTTGTCAACTAGAGGAGAGAATGGAAAAAGTACTAAGTATAGTGCAGGGAATAGAGAAAGAATCAAGGCAGTGAAAAGGCATAATCTTTTGCCACTGTATGATCCAATCAAGAGTCCAATAACATTAGGAAAAAAATTCTCCTTTAATCTGAAGGTTTGTGTTCTCAAGCCCAACTGCAACAATGATCAATGGCCAAATGTTTGGGCTCATCACTCCAACTTCCTTATTATCTCACAGCTGAACACACTCAGCAGCAGGAAGAACTCTTCTCCCCCTTTCCCCAGTACACCCCCCTCCTCCTCTCATTTCCTGTTCATCACATGTTGCATAAATGGATCATCAACAACCATCAGTTCAGTTCCTGATATCGCCCGATGAAGAAGCTCTGCTGAGATCAGCTTTGCAAGACAAAATCCAAGCTCATTCATTTTATGATGCCACCGTTATGACAGCCACCATTTCTGCAACAAGTGACTATGGAGGAGGAGAGAAGGAGCTGGAGGACAAAAAGAAGAAGGAAAAGGATACAAGATCTCAATTCATTATGGCAATGTACTATATTAATCTCGACATTGTCTTTCCAAGTAATTGCTACACATTTTTGTGCCACAGATAACGCCAAACGTACAAATGATATTTGGAGCTTCTTTCATGGCTTGGTTCAGCATCATGCTGAAGAAGATTGAAAAGAGGGTTGGTGCCAGAACACAGCCTTGCTTCACGCCATTGTTAATGGAGAAGGGTTCAGAGAGCTCATTGCTGTATCTGACCCGACCTTGTTGGTTTTCGTGCAGTTGGATAATCATGTTGAGGAACTTTGGGGGACATCCGATGCGCTCTAGTATTTGCCAAAGCCCTTTCCTACTCACGGTGTCGAAGGCTTTGGTGAGGTCAACAAAGGTGATGTAGAGTCCTTTGTTTTGTTCTCTGCATTTTTCTTGGAGCTGTCTGAGGGCAAAGACCATGTCAGTAGTTCCTCTGTTTGCGCGAAAGCCGCATTGTGATTCTGGGAGAATATTCTCGGCGACACTAGGTATTATTCTATTTAGTAGAATCCTAGCGAAGATTTTGCCTGCAATGGAGAGCAACGTGATTCCCCTGTAGTTTGAGCAGTCTGATTTCTCGCCTTTGTTTTTGTACAGGGTGATGATGGTGGCATCACGAAGATCCTGAGGCAGTTTACCTTGGTCCCAACAAAGCTTGAAAAACTCATGCAGTTTGGCATGCAGAGTTTTGCCGCCAGCCTTCCAGACTTCTGGGGGGATTCCATCCATACCTGCTGCTTTGCCACTTTTCAGTTGTTCGATTGCCTTATATGTCTCATCCAGGGTGGGAACCTCATCCAGCTCTAGCCTTAGGGGCTGTTGAGGGAGCTGGAGCAGGGCGGAATCTTGGACTGAGCGGTTGGCACTGAAAAGAGATTGGAAGTGTTCTGACCATCGGTTGAGGATGGAGATCTTGTCGCTGAGGAGGACTTTGCCGTCTGAGCTGCGCAGCGGGCTTTGGACTTGGGGTGAGGGGCCGTACACAGCCTTTAGAGCCTCGTAGAAACCCCTGAAGTCGCCAATGTCCGCGCTGAGCTGGGTTCGTTTGGCGAGGCTAGTCCACCACTCATTTTGGATCTCCCGGAGTTTGCGCTGAAGATGGCTGCATGCGCGACGGATGGCTTGTTTCTTCTCTGGACAGGAAGGCTTTGTAAGGTGAGCCTGGTGGGCAGCTCGCTTCTTTGCCAACAATGAAGACGCTGTTTACATCCAGTACCGCACGGATGGCAGTCTCTTCAATCTGAGGCGCCTGCAAGCTCACACCAAGACACAAGAGAAACTTGTCCGTGAACTACTCTTTGCAGACGATGCCGCTTTAGTTGCCCATTCAGAGCCAGCTCTTCAGCGCTTGACGTCCTGCTTTGCGGAAACTGCCAAAATGTTTGGCCTGGAAGTCAGCCTGAAGAAAACTGAGGTCCTCCATCAGCCAGCTCCCCACCATGATTACCAGCCCCCCCACATCTCCATCGGGCACACAAAACTCAAAACGGTCAACCAGTTTACCTATCTCGGCTGCACCATTTCATCAGATGCAAGGATCGACAATGAGATAGACAACAGACTCGCCAAGGCAAATAGCGCCTTTGGAAGACTACACAAAAGAGTCTGGAAAAACAACCAACTGAAAAACCTCACAAAGATAAGCGTATACAGAGCCGTTGTCATACCCACACTCCTGTTCGGCTCCGAATCATGGGTCCTCTACCGGCACCACCTACGGCTCCTAGAACGCTTCCACCAGCGTTGTCTCCGCTCCATCCTCAACATCCATTGGAGCGCTTACATCCCTAACGTCGAAGTACTCGAGATGGCAGAGGTCGACAGCATCGAGTCCACGCTGCTGAAGATCCAGCTGCGCTGGATGGGTCACGTCTCCAGAATGGAGGACCATCGCCTTCCCAAGATCGTGTTATATGGGGGGAGTCACGTTTTGGAGTAGTGGCCGGACGGTGAACTCCAGCCCTCTCCAGAAAAGTCGGGAGAAACAAGAGAAAATACAAAGGCACAGAAATACAAGTTAAAGAAAAGTGAGTATAAAGGTGGAAAGAAGATGGAGACAAAAGGAGAAAAATCAAAATCAACGGAAAGAAGAGAGGAAGAGAAGACAACGGAGGAAAAAGGTGAAGGCCTTACCTGTCCGAAGAGGCCCGCTGTGGAGAGAAGACCCCACTACCTCAGGTCGGTAGAAAGAGAACTACAACAATGGCTCACAGAGCCGAGTAAAAGTGCGCATGAAAAAAAACACACCGACGGGAGGGGGGACCAGCTGGGGAGTCGATCTCCACAGCCGGCAACGACAGCTGCAGAACACCTGCAGCAAGAAGAGACCACAGAAGACAATGGAAACAAGAAAGAAGAGGAGGAAAGGGCAGCAAAGAAACAACAGATGGTCAACCTAGAGGAAGAAGAAGAGGAAGAGGAAGAGTACAGGGAAATAGAAGAAGAAAAGAAAGGCAAGGTAAAGGAGGTACTTGCTCTTGTTAGAGGATACATGGAGTCATTTAAAGAATGGCAAACACAGGAATTCAATGATTTAAGAAGAAGAATAAACAACACAGAAAAGAAAATAAATAAAATGGATATGACCTTAACAGAAATGGGGAAAAAAATGGACAAGATGGAAGAACGGGCAATAGCAGCAGAAATGGAGGTAGAAGACTTAAAAAAGAAATTGGAGGAATCTAATAAAAAAACTAAAGAGACACAAGAATTACTAGCCCAAAAAATAGATATAATGGAAAATTATAACAGAAGAAATAACATAAAGATAGTGGGCCTTAAGGAAGATGTAGAAGGCAAGAATATGAGGGAGTTTATAAAAGAATGGATCCCTAAGGCCCTAGGATGTCCAGAACTACAGCAAGAAATGGAAATAGAAAGGGCACATAGAGCATTGGCCCCTAAACCACAACCACAACAAAAACCAAGATCTATTGTAGTAAAATTCCTAAGATATACTACAAGAGAAAAGGTACTGGAGAAGACAATGGAAAAAGTAAGAGAGGGCAACAAACCACTGGAGTATAAAGGGCAAAAAATCTTCATTTATCCAGATATAAGCTTTGAACTCCTAAAGAAGAGAAAAGAGTTCAATGCAGCAAAAGCGATTTTATGGAAGAAAGGATATAAATTTACACTGAAGCATCCTGCGGTATTGAAAATATTTATTCCAGGACAACAAAACAGACTATTCTCGGATCCAGAAGAAGCACGAAAATTTGCAGAACAATTACAAAAATAGACTGAGGGATGAAGACGGGTAATGAGAGCAAAAATTACCACGATTGATATGTATGTGGGTAAAGACAAAAATAGACTGAGGGATGAAGACGGGTAAGGAGGGTAAAAATGACCACGATTGATATGTATGCGGGTAAAGAGGTATAAGAGTGAATAGAGACAATGGGCATATGTGAAAGTATCTGTAATTAGAGGAAAACATAGAGAGTATAGACAAGAATTAATAAGGGAAGGTAATGGAATAGAGAGAATAAGGAGGGAACTAAAAGAGTGACCTTTGTGACATATAAAAAACGAAATCTTTTCTGGGGGGGGCTGGGTGGGGGGAAAAGAGCGGTCACTGCAAAATCAGTTGACGCTTGCGAGTGGATTCGCAAATCCAAATGGAGAGGGGAGATGTGGTTGTCCGACAAGGGATAAAGGGCAACTCAGGAGGGGAAGGGGAGATTGGGGATAAAGAAGATAGAAATAGGAGAATAAGGAAAATGTTGGATGTTGTAGGAATGTTGTCTGGTAAAGAGCTGAAAATAAGAAAACAGAAATGGAAAAGGAGGAAAGGTAATGATGGAAAAACGGAAAGAGAAGATAAACAAAATATAAAATGGCTACGCTGAACTATATGACTCTAAATATTAATGGAATACATAACCAAATTAAAAGGAAGAAACTACTAAATTTACTGAAAAAGGAAAAAATAGATATAGCATTTGTCCAAGAAACACATTTAACTGAATTGGAGCACAAGAAATTAAAGAGAGATTGGGTAGGACATGTAACAGCAGCATCGTATAATTCAAAAGCAAGAGGAGTGGCTATATTAATTAGCAAAAATGTGCCATTTAAAATAGAAGAGGAAATAATAGATCCAGCAGGGAGATATGTTATGATAAAATGTCAGATATATTCAGAGCTTTGGAATCTACTTAATATATATTCACCTAACGAAGAAGATCAAAAGTTTATGCAAGATATCTTTTTGAAGGTAGCTAATACGCAAGGGAACATACTAATAGGAGGGGATTTCAATCTGAATTTGGATCCAAATATGGATAAAACGGGGAAAAAAATTAACAGGAAGAACAAAGTAACCAAATTTATAATTAAATCAATGCAAGAAATGAAACTTGTGGACATATGGAGGAAACAAAACCCAAAAGAAAAGGAATACTCATACTACTCGACTAGACATAAAACATACTCAAGGATAGACCTATTCCTGTTATCAGCCCACATACAAGGGAGAGTTAGGAAAACGGAATATAAAGCTAGACTATTATCGGACCACTCACCCCTGTTATTGGCAATAGAGCTAGAAGACATCCCTCCAAGAATGTATAGATGGAGATTAAACCCCATGCTACTTAAAAGACAGGATTTTAGAGAATTTATTGAAAAACAATTAAAAATGTACTTTGAAGTAAATACGGAATCAGTGGAAGATAAGTTTATACTATGGGACGCAATGAAAGCATTCATTAGAGGGCAAATAATAAGTTATGCAACCAAGATGAAGAAGGACTATAATCAGGAAACAGAGCAGTTGGAAAGGGAAATAATAAACATAGAAAAAAAATTAGCAATAAAGGAAGATACAACCAAAAGAAGAGAATTGGCGGATAAAAAAATAAAATATGAAACATTACAAACATATAAGGTGGAGAAGAATATAATGAAGACAAAACAGAAATATTATGAACTAGGGGAAAAAACACACAAAATCCTAGCATGGCAGCTTAAGACAGAGCAAACTAAGAAAATGGTATTGGCAACAAGGAAAAAAGACAAACAAATTACATATAATCCAAAAGAAATTAAGGAAAACTTCAGAGAATTCTATGAACAATTATACCGAAACGAAAACGAAGGGAAAGAAGGGAAAATAGATGAATTTTTGACTAAAATTGAACTACCAAAACTACAAATAGAGGAACAAAATAAATTAACAGAACCATTTGGAACAGTAGAAATACAAGAGATAATAAAAAATTTACCAAATAATAAGACACCAGGAGAGGATGGACTCCCAATAGAATTCTACAAAACATTTAAAGACCTAATAATACCGCCCCTCCTGGATGTAATCAACCAGATTGATGAGACACAAAACTTACCAGATTCATGTAAAACAGCAATAATTACAGTGATACTAAAACAAGGGAAAGATCCACTCTCACCAGCGTCATATAGACCAATATCTCTGCTAAACACAGATTATAAGATAATAGCTAAACTATTAGCGAACAGATTAGCAGAACAGGTACCGAAAATGGTAAATTTAGACCAAACTGGATTTATCAAAAAAAGACGCACAACAGACAATATTTGTAAATTTATTAACTTAATTCATGCAGTAGAAGGAAATAAAGCACCGGCAGTAGCAGTTGCTTTAGACGCAGAGAAGGCCTTCGACAGAGTAGAATGGAATTACTTGTTCAAAGTATTGCAAAAATTCAGTTTACCGGAGAAGTATATTAATTGGATTAAAGCATTATATAAGGGACCGTTAGCGAAAGTGACAGTAAATGGACATGTATCAAAGCAATTTAACTTAAGCAGGTCAACGCGGCAGGGATGCCCACTATCACCATTATTGTTTGCGCTAGCTATAGAACCACTAGCAGAATCGATAAGAAGAGATAATAATATAAAAGGAATAAAAATAAAAGACAGGGAATATAAAATCAGTCTGTTTGCGGATGATGTGATAGTGTACTTAACAGAACCAGAACTATCAATAAAAGAACTATATAAGAAATTGAAGGAATATGGAGAAGTGTCGGGATACAAGATAAACGTAAATAAAAGTGAAGCAATGCCTATGAATAACGCGGATTTCTCAAAATTTAAGGAGGAATCCCCATTCAGATGGCAAACGCAGGCAATAAGATACCTAGGTGTGCAAATAAACAAAAATCTAGGCCAATTATATAAACTCAATTACAATCCACTAATGAAAAAATTACAGGACGATTTAGAGCATTGGAAAGAGCTACCACTAACACTGATAGGAAGGATAAACTGTATTAAAATGAACATTTTTCCAAGGATACTATACTTATTTCAGGCATTGCCAATACAACTGACAGAAAAATTCTTCAAAGAGTTAAAGAAAATAATAAGGAGATTTTTATGGAGAGGGGGGAAACCGAGGATAGCACTAGACAAATTAACAGAATGGTATAAACAAGGAGGCTTACAATTGCCAAACTTCAAAAATTATTATAGAGCCGCACAATTAAGGTACCTATCAGATTTTTATCAAACAAGGGAAAAACCAGACTGGACGAGACTAGAATTAGATAAAATAGGGGAAAAGATACCTGAACACATATTATATAAATGGGACGAAAAATTGGTACAACATAGAACTTCTCCAGTATTACACCATCTCCTCAATATATGGAAGAAGATTCATGTAGAAAGAAATAAAATAAATTACCAAATACCAAAACTAATATTGACGCAAAATAAGCTACTCCCTTTTACAATAGACAACCTTGCCTTTAGAAAATGGGAAAAAAAAGGGATTAAAAGAATAGAAAATTGTTTTTCAGGAAGTAGATTCTTATCCTTTGAACAAATGAGAGATAAGTACAATATAACGGGAGATACAGCGCTGGCATATTACCAACTGAGATCCTACTTGAAAGATAAATTAGGAAGCAACTTGAGTTTACCAGAGGGAAGTAACCTTGAATATGTGATTACAGATACAATGTTAATCAAAAGATTTATAAAAAATATGTATATTAAACTGCAAGAAAAGGAAAATGAGGAAACAAATGGTAAAACTAAACAAAAATGGGAACAAGATTTAAATATAAAGATAAAAAAGGAAACATGGGAGAAGTTATGCTCTGGAACGATGAGAAATACAATAAATACGAGGCTGCGTATGATACAATATAATTGGTTACACAGACTATACATTACACCGCAAAAGTTAAATAAATGGGACCCAACAGTATCTGATAGATGTTTTCGATGTAAAAAAGAAAGGGGAACAAGAATTCATGCAATCTGGACATGTGAGAGAGTAGAAAAATTTTGGGATGATCTCAATCAGATATTAAATAAAATAACAGAAAACAATATACCAAAGAATCCAGAGATCTTTCTCCTAAGTAACATAAAAAATAAAGAATTTGGAATTGACTTGGAAGATGCACAAAAAAGATTTGTTAAGATAGCCCTAGCTGTAGCAAAAAAATGTATTATGTCAACCTGGAAATTGGAAGATAATTTGAAAATACAACAATGGTATATAGAAATGAATAAATGTATTCCATTAGAAAAAATAACATATAGTTTAAGAAATAATATTGAAATATTCGAACAAGTATGGGAGCCTTACATTAAATACAATAGCGAAAACCTACCGGGAACAAACATTACCTAAGTTGATGGAAGGAGAAGAAAAGAAAAGAATGGACTCAGTAGAATTTTTGGTGTATTTTTGTTGAATGACAACATTGTCTAACTGAATTAATGCAACCTAGATTGTATAACTAAAATGGATGAGAGGGGGGGGGATGGGGGGGTGGCTTGGGAGGAGGGAGGGGGGAGGGAGAAAAAGTCACTGTAAATATGTGGAAAAGAAAAAGTGTATATCATGGCTATTGTGATTTATGGTGTGAAAAATAAAAAATTTAAAAAAAAAAAAAAAAAAGATCGTGTTATATGGCGAGCTCTCCACTGGCCACCGTGACAGAGGTGCACCAAAGAAAAGGTACAAGGACTGCCTAAAGAAATCTCTTGGTGCCTGCCACATTGACCACCGCCAGTGGGCTGATATCGCCTCAAACCGTGCATCTTGGCGCCTCACAGTTTGGCGGGCAGCAACCTCCTTTGAAGAAGACCGCAGAGCCTACCTCACTGACAAAAGGCAGAGGAGGAAAAACCCAACACCCAACCCCAACCCACCAATTTTCCCCTGCAACCGCTGCAATCGTGTCTGCCTGTCCCGCATCGGACTTGTCAGCCACAAACGAGCCTGCAGCTGACGTGGACTTTTTACCCCCTCCATAAATCTTCGTCCGCGAAGCCAAGCCAAAGAAAAAAAAAAAAATTTGGTACTTATCCAACCCCAAACCGTATCACCCAACAAAAAAAATCTCTGGATCTAATGGTAATTTAATTTTAAATAATTTCTCCAAAACCAACCTAACTTTATCCCAAAATGGTTGTACCCTATCACAAGACCAAACTACATGCAAAAAAGTTCCAGTACTTAACCCACATCTAAAACAAAAATCCAAATGACTAAATCTGTATTTTTTCAATTTCTCAGGAGTCAACTATAACTGATGCAAAAAAAATATAATTAACCAAACCATATCTTACATTAGTCAATTTAGTTACCCCTTCATGACACATAACCTCCCAATCCTCTTGAGGTATAACATAAGTTAAATCGCTTTCCCATGTATTTCTAGATTTCTCCAAATTCGGTTTATCCACAGTTTCCTGTAACAATCGATACATATCTGAAATAAAAACTCTCTTTGGTATAAAGGAAATCAAAGATTCAAATTTTGTTAACTTAAGTAAACTCATCTCTTTACCATAATTATCCCTTATCAAAGCTCTAAGTTGGTAATACACAAATAAAGAATTTACTGGTATACCAAATTTCTCCCTCAATTGATTAAAAGAAAGAAACTGTCCCTCTTCAAAACAATTCTGTATCACTTTTATACCCTGAAAATACCATATCTTTAAATACCTATGAAACATTGAAAAAGGAATAAGCTGATTTTGATATAACAGAGTTTGGATTGATAATTTACCCTTTGTTCCTATAACATAATTTCTTTTAACCCATATCTTTAACAAATGTTTTAATACTGGCATATCATAACCCTGCAATAAATTCAAATTCTGCTTATATATAAACTGGTGAACATCAAATTCAGAAATGCAGGCTAACTCCACCTTGTCCCAACTAGGAGGCTGATTAATATCCATCATTCTACTAACAAACTTCAACTGCGCAGCTTCATAATAATTTTGAAAATGAGGCAACTGGAGTCCACCTCGTGCATATTTCCATGTCAGCTAGATCCAAAACTAATATATTATGCTTAAACAGGGGTGACTACCATAGGATGAGGGAGGAATTGGGCAGATTGGACTGGGAGCACAGGCTAATTGATGAAACAGTTGAGGAACAGTGGAAGATTTTCAAAGAAATATTTTGTAATGCTCAACAAAAATATATTCCGGACAGGAAAAAGGGCAGCAAGAGAGGGAAAAATCAACCGTGGTTAACAAAGGAAATAAAGGAGAGTATAAAATTGAAGGCGCAGGTGTACAAAGCTGCAAAGAACAGTGGGAAACTGGAAGATTGGGAAAACTTTAAGAGACAACAAGGGGTTACAAAGCGGGTAATAAGAAATGGGAAAAAGGATTATGAAAGTAAATTGGCACAAAATATAAAAAGAGAAAGCAAAAAATTTTATAAATATATAAAACAGAAGAGGGTGGCCAGAGTTAACATAGGACCCTTGGAGGATGAGAAAGGAAAACTGGTAGCAAAAAATGAGGAAATGGCCGAGGCATTAAACAAATATTTTGTGTCAGTCTTCACGGTGGAAGACACGTCCAGCATGCCCAAGTGCGGAGTTAAGGATGCGAATGTTGGGGAGAGCCTTGATAAAATAGTTGTTACAAAGGAAGTAGTGATGGAGAAACTAATGGGACTCTTTGGCTTGGCTTCGCGGACGAAGATTTATGGAGGGGTAATGTCCACGTCAGCTGAAGGCTCGTTTGTGGCTGACAAGTCCGATGCGGGTCAGGCAGACACGGTTGCAGCGGTTGCAAGGGAAAATTGGTTGGTTGGGGTTGGGTGTTGGGTTTTTCCTCATTGGAGTCTGGGGAAGTATATTGGCCTGGATTGAAAATTGATTGTCTGACAGGAGGCAGAGAGTGGGGATAAATGGGAGTTTTTCAGGTTGGCAGAGAGAGGTAAGTGGGGTGCCGCAGGGGTCAGTGTTAGGCCCACAACTGTTCATCATTTACATTGATGACTTGGAGGAGGGGACAAAATGTGGTGTAGCCAAGTTTGCGGATGACACCAAATTGAGTGGAAGAGCAAATTGTAATGAGGATGTGGAGACTCTGCAGAGGGATATAGTTAAGATGGATGAGATTGAGTACAATGTTAGTAAGTGTGAGGTTATCCACTTTGGCAAGAAAACTAAAAGAGCTGAATATTATTTAAAGGGTGAAAAACTACAGCATGCTGTTGTGCAGAGGGACTTGGGAGGGCTTGTGCATGAATCGCAAAAAGTTAGGTTGCAGGTGCAGCAAGTTATTAAGAAGCCAAATGGAATGTTGGCCTTCATCGCTAGAGGAATTGAATTCAGGAGTAGGGAGGTAATGTTGCAACTGTATAAGGTACTGGTGAGACCGCACTTGGAGTACTGTGTCCAGTTCTGGTCTCCATTTTTTTTTTTATTTTTTTTTTTTTAAATTTTTTTATTTTTCACACCATAAATCACAATAGCCATGATATACACTTTTTCTTTTCCACACATTTACAGTGACTTTTTCTCCCTCCCCCCTCCCTCCTCCCAAGCCACCCCCCCACCCACCCCCCCTCATCCATTTTAGGTATACAATCTAGGTTGCATTAATTCAGTTAGACAATGTTGTCATTCAACAAAAATACACCAGAAATTCTACTGAGTCCATTCTTTTCTTTTCTTCTCCTTCCATCAATTTAGGTAATGTTTGTTCCCGGTAGGTTTTCGCTATTGTATTTAATGTAAGGCTCCCATACTTGTTCGAATATTTCAATATTATTTCTTAAACTATATGTTATTTTTTCTAATGGAATACATTTATTCATTTCTATATACCATTGTTGTATTTTCAAATTATCTTCCAATTTCCAGGTTGACATAATACATTTTTTTGCTACGGCTAGGGCTATCTTGACAAATCTTTTTTGTGCATCTTCCAAGTCAATTCCAAATTCTTTATTTTTTATGTTACTTAGGAGAAAGATCTCTGGATTCTTTGGTATATTGTTTTCTGTTATTTTATTTAATATCTGATTGAGATCATCCCAAAATTTTTCTACTCTCTCACATGTCCAGATTGCATGAATTGTTGTTCCCCTTTCTTTTTTACATCGAAAACATCTATCAGATACTGTTGGGTCCCATTTATTTAACTTTTGCGGTGTAATGTATAGTCTGTGTAACCAATTATATTGTATCATACGCAGCCTCGTATTTATTGTCTTTCTCATCGTTCCAGAGCATAACTTCTCCCATGTTTCCTTTTTTATCTTTATATTTAAATCTTGTTCCCATTTTTGTTTAGTTTTACCATTTGTTTCCTCATTTTCCTTTTCTTGCAGTTTAATATACATATTTTTTATAAATCTTTTGATTAACATTGTATCTGTAATCACATATTCAAGGTTACTTCCCTCTGGTAAACTCAAGTTGCTTCCTAATTTATCTTTCAAGTAGGATCTCAGTTGGTAATATGCCAGCGCTGTATCTCCAGTTATATTGTACTTATCTCTCATTTGTTCAAAGGATAAGAATCTACTTCCTGAAAAACAATTTTCTATTCTTTTAATCCCTTTTTTTTCCCATTTTCTAAAGGCAAGGTTGTCTATTGTAAAAGGGAGTAGCTTATTTTGCGTCAATATTAGTTTTGGTATTTGGTAATTTATTTTATTTCTTTCTACATGAATCTTCTTCCATATATTGAGGAGATGGTGTAATACTGGAGAAGTTCTATGTTGTACCAATTTTTCGTCCCATTTATATAATATGTGTTCAGGTATCTTTTCCCCTATTTTATCTAATTCTAGTCTCGTCCAGTCTGGTTTTTCCCTTGTTTGATAAAAATCTGATAGGTACCTTAATTGTGCGGCTCTATAATAATTTTTGAAGTTTGGCAATTGTAAGCCTCCTTGTTTATACCATTCTGTTAATTTATCTAGTGCTATCCTCGGTTTCCCCCCTCTCCATAAAAATCTCCTTATTATTTTCTTTAACTCTTTGAAGAATTTTTCTGTCAGTTGTATTGGCAATGCCTGAAATAAGTATAGTATCCTTGGAAAAATGTTCATTTTAATACAGTTTATCCTTCCTATCAGTGTTAGTGGTAGCTCTTTCCAATGCTCTAAATCGTCCTGTAATTTTTTCATTAGTGGATTGTAATTGAGTTTATATAATTGGCCTAGATTTTTGTTTATTTGCACACCTAGGTATCTTATTGCCTGCGTTTGCCATCTGAATGGGGATTCCTCCTTAAATTTTGAGAAATCCGCGTTATTCATAGGCATTGCTTCACTTTTATTTACGTTTATCTTGTATCCCGACACTTCTCCATATTCCTTCAATTTCTTATATAGTTCTTTTATTGATAGTTCTGGTTCTGTTAAGTACACTATCACATCATCCGCAAACAGACTGATTTTATATTCCCTGTCTTTTATTTTTATTCCTTTTATATTATTATCTCTTCTTATCGATTCTGCTAGTGGTTCTATAGCTAGCGCAAACAATAATGGTGATAGTGGGCATCCCTGCCGCGTTGACCTGCTTAAGTTAAATTGCTTTGATACATGTCCATTTACTGTCACTTTCGCTAACGGTCCCTTATATAATGCTTTAATCCAATTAATATACTTCTCCGGTAAACTGAATTTTTGCAATACTTTGAACAAGTAATTCCATTCTACTCTGTCGAAGGCCTTCTCTGCGTCTAAAGCAACTGCTACTGCCGGTGCTTTATTTCCTTCTACTGCATGAATTAAGTTAATAAATTTACAAATATTGTCTGTTGTGCGTCTTTTTTTGATAAATCCAGTTTGGTCTAAATTTACCATTTTCGGTACCTGTTCTGCTAATCTGTTCGCTAATAGTTTAGCTATTATCTTATAATCTGTGTTTAGCAGAGATATTGGTCTATATGACGCTGGTGAGAGTGGATCTTTCCCTTGTTTTAGTATCACTGTAATTATTGCTGTTTTACATGAATCTGGTAAGTTTTGTGTCTCATCAATCTGGTTGATTACATCCAGGAGGGGCGGTATTATTAGGTCTTTAAATGTTTTGTAGAATTCTATTGGGAGTCCATCCTCTCCTGGTGTCTTATTATTTGGTAAATTTTTTATTATCTCTTGTATTTCTACTGTTCCAAATGGTTCTGTTAATTTATTTTGTTCCTCTATTTGTAGTTTTGGTAGTTCAATTTTAGTCAAAAATTCATCTATTTTCCCTTCTTTCCCTTCGTTTTCGGTTCGGTATAATTGTTCATGGAATTCTCTGAAGTTTTCCTTAATTTCTTTTGGATTATATGTAATTTGTTTGTCTTTTTTCCTTGTTGCCAATACCATTTTCTTAGTTTGCTCTGTCTTAAGCTGCCCTGCTAGGATTTTGTGTGTTTTTTCCCCTAGTTCATAATATTTCTGTTTTGTCTTCATTATATTCTTCTCCACCTTATATGTTTGTAATGTTTCATATTTTATTTTTTTATCTGCCAATTCTCTTCTTTTGGTTGTATCTTCCTTTATTGCTAATTTTTTTTCTATGTTTATTATTTCCCTTTCCAACTGCTCTGTTTCCTGATTATAGTCCTTCTTCATCTTGGTTGCATAACTTATTATTTGCCCTCTAATGAATGCTTTCATTGCATCCCATAGTATAAACTTATCTTCCACTGATTCCGTATTTACTTCAAAGTACATTTTTAATTGTTTTTCAATAAATTCTCTAAAATCCTGTCTTTTAAGTAGCATGGGGTTTAATCTCCATCTATACATTCTTGGAGGGATGTCCTCTAGCTCTATTGCCAATAACAGGGGTGAGTGGTCCGATAATAGTCTAGCTTTATATTCCGTTTTCCTAACTCTCCCTTGAATGTGGGCTGATAACAGGAATAGGTCTATCCTTGAGTATGTTTTATGTCTAGTCGAGTAGTATGAGTATTCCTTTTCTTTTGGGTTTTGTTTCCTCCATATGTCCACAAGTTTCATTTCTTGCATTGATTTAATTATAAATTTGGTTACTTTGTTCTTCCTGTTAATTTTTTTCCCCGTTTTATCCATATTTGGATCCAAATTCAGATTGAAATCCCCTCCTATTAGTATGTTCCCTTGCGTATTAGCTACCTTCAAAAAGATATCTTGCATAAACTTTTGATCTTCTTCGTTAGGTGAATATATATTAAGTAGATTCCAAAGCTCTGAATATATCTGACATTTTATCATAACATATCTCCCTGCTGGATCTATTATTTCCTCTTCTATTTTAAATGGCACATTTTTGCTAATTAATATAGCCACTCCTCTTGCTTTTGAATTATACGATGCTGCTGTTACATGTCCTACCCAATCTCTCTTTAATTTCTTGTGCTCCAATTCAGTTAAGTGTGTTTCTTGGACAAATGCTATATCTATTTTTTCCTTTTTCAGTAAATTTAGTAGTTTCTTCCTTTTAATTTGGTTATGTATTCCATTAATATTTAGAGTCATATAGTTCAGCGTAGCCATTTTATATTTTGTTTATCTTCTCTTTCCGTTTTTCCATCATTACCTTTCCTCCTTTTCCATTTCTGTTTTCTTATTTTCAACTCTTTACCAGACAACATTCCTACAACATCCAACATTTTCCTTATTCTCCTATTTCTATCTTTTTTATCCCCAATCTCCCCTTCCCCTCCTGAGTTGCCCTTTATCCCTTGTCGGACAACCACATCTCCCCTCTCCATTTGGATTTGCGAATCCACTCGCAAGCGTCAACTGATTTTGCAGTGACCGCTCTTTTCCCCCACCCAGCCCCCCCCAGAAAAGATTTCGCTTTTTATATGTCACAAAGGTCACTCTTTTAATTCCCTCCTTATTCTCTCTATTCCATTACCTTCCCTTATTAATTCTTGTCTATACTCTCTATGTTTTCCTCTAATTACAGATACTTTCACATATGCCCATTGTCTCTATTCACTCTTATACCTCTTTACCCGCATACATATCAATCGTGGTCATTTTTACCCTCCTTACCCGTCTTCATCCCTCAGTCTATTTTTGTCTTTACCCACATACATATCAATCGTGATAATTTTTGCTCTCATTACCCGTCTTCATCCCTCAGTCTATTTTTGTAATTGTTCTGCAAATTTTCGTGCTTCTTCTGGATCCGAGAATAGTCTGTTTTGTTGTCCTGGAATAAATATTTTCAATACCGCAGGATGCTTCAGTGTAAATTTATATCCTTTCTTCCATAAAATCGCTTTTGCTGCATTGAACTCTTTTCTCTTCTTTAGGAGTTCAAAGCTTATATCTGGATAAATGAAGATTTTTTGCCCTTTATACTCCAGTGGTTTGTTGCCCTCTCTTACTTTTTCCATTGTCTTCTCCAGTACCTTTTCTCTTGTAGTATATCTTAGGAATTTTACTACAATAGATCTTGGTTTTTGTTGTGGTTGTGGTTTAGGGGCCAATGCTCTATGTGCCCTTTCTATTTCCATTTCTTGCTGTAGTTCTGGACATCCTAGGGCCTTAGGGATCCATTCTTTTATAAACTCCCTCATATTCTTGCCTTCTACATCTTCCTTAAGGCCCACTATCTTTATGTTATTTCTTCTGTTATAATTTTCCATTATATCTATTTTTTGGGCTAGTAATTCTTATGTCTCTTTAGTTTTTTTATTAGATTCCTCCAATTTCTTTTTTAAGTCTTCTACCTCCATTTCTGCTGCTACTGCCCGTTCTTCCATCTTGTCCATTTTTTTCCCCATTTCTGTTAAGGTCATATCCATTTTATTTATTTTCTTTTCTGTGTTGTTTATTCTTTTTCTTAAATCATTGAATTCCTGTGTTTGCCATTCTTTAAATGACTCCATGTATCCTCTAACAAGAGCAAGTATATCCTTTACCTTGCCTTTCCCTTTATCTATTTCACTGTATTCTTCCTCTTCTTCTTCCTCTGGGTTGACCATCTGTTGTTTCTTTGTTGCCCTTTCCTCCTCTTCTTTCTTGTTTCCATTGTCTTCTGTGGTCTCTTCTTGCTGCAGGTGTTCTGCAGCTGTCGTTGCCGGCTGTGGAGATCGACTCCCCAGCTGGTCCCCCCTCCCGTCGGTGTGTTTTTTTTCATGCGCATCGCGCATGCGCGAGGAGTCGCGCATGCGCGGTTGCGCACTTTTACTCGGCTCTGTGAGCCATTGTTGTAGTTCTCTTTCTACCGACCTGAGGTAGTGGGGCCCTCTCTCCACAGCGGGCCTCTTCGGACAGGTAAGGCCTTCACCTTTTTCCTCCGTTGTCTTCTCTTCCTCTCTTCTTTCCGTTGATTTTGATTTTTCTCCTTTTGTCTCCATCTTCTTTCCACCTTTATACTCACTTTTCTTTAACTTGTATTTCTGTGCCTTTGTATTTTCTCTTGTTTTTCCCGACTTTTCTGGAGAGGGCTGGAGTTCACCGTCCGGCCACTACTCCATCACGTGACTCCTCCCCTGGTCTCCATTTTTGAGGAAGGATATACTGGCTTTGGAGACGGTCCAGAGGAGGTTTACTAGGTTGATTCCTGGGATGAAGGGGTTGACTTATGATGAAAGATTAAATCGTCTAGGATTGTATTCACTCGAGTTCAGAAGAATGAGAGGAGATCTTATAGAAACATATAGGATCATGAAGGATATGGATAGGATAGATGTAGGAAGGTTTTTTGAGCTGGCTGGGGAAACTAAAATGAGAGGACACAGTCTCAAGATTCGGGGGAGTAGATTTAGGACAGAGATGAGGAAAAATAGTTTTTCCCAGAGAGTAGTGAATGTTTGGAATTCTCTAACCAGGGAAGTGGTTGAGGCTGCCTCATTAAACATATTTAAAAATTGGTTAGATAAATTTTTACATGATAGAGAAATTAAAGGATATGGGGAGAAGACAGGTAGGTGGAGTTAGGTCATAAATTAGATCAGCCATGATCGTATTGAATGGCAGAGCAGGCTCGATGGGCCATTTTTGGCCGACTCCTGTTCCTACTTCCTATGCTCCTATCTTCTGTAAAGTGACTCCCTCCATAAAAAACACTATTATAGTTTGTGATTGAGAACTTTTTTTAGTTGGGGTTTCTTTTTATATATAAGAGGGGAAGGGTTATTTTATTTAGAAGGGATTTTCTTTTAGCAAGGGGAGCAATATTTTGTATCAGTGTGAAGACTGCATGGTTAGGGTAAAGAAAAGTCTAATTTGAATTTTGCAACTTTTAATGTACAGGGATTGAATAATCCAATTAAGCGTAATTATATATTTTTTAAAAAGTTGATATTGTCTTTTTACAAGAAACACATTTGACTGAAAAAAGTACATTTAAAATTGAAGAGAGATTGGGTTGGATATGTGATTGCTTCTTCTTTTAATTCTAAAACAGGGGTGTAGCGATTCTGATTCATAAGAAACTATCGTTTTAGTTGGAATCATTTATGGAGATTGGTGACAGGGCTTTGATGGTGAATTGTAAAATTTTTGCAGAACCATGGACATTGTTGAATATTTATGAACCTAATGTGGATGATGATCGATTTAACATAAAATAGTTGTTACAAAGGAAGTAGTGATGGAGAAACTAATTTTAACATTAAATCAGGGCAATTAAAATATTTTGATTGGAGGAGATTTTAATTTTATTTTGGATCCATTACTGGATCGATCTCCGAAAAGTATAAGGAAATCATTAGCTCAGGCAATTTGACAGAAGGACAAGGTCAAAGGGATACGAATTGCAGATGATGAATTGATTTATTTGACACATCCAGAACATTCTTTGAAATATTTACAAGAATGTTTAGTTCAATTTGGGGAGTTATTTGGGTGTAAGGTGAACTGGGATAAGAGTGAAATATTGCCAATTTTGGAAGGGGATTATAAAGAGTAGAAAAATATCTGATAAACTTAAATATTTAGGGGTAAATGTGAATGCAAATTATCAATCTTTATATAAGTTAAATTATGTACCTTTATTGAAAAAGATTAAAATGGATTTGATTAAATGGAAGGATCGTCCATTAACATTAATAGGTGTCGAGTAAATTATATTAAAATGAATATTTTTCCTCATATTCAATACTTATTTCAGCCAATTCCATGTTCACTTTCAAAGATTTTTTTCAGGATTTGAATAAGATGGTGAGGAAATTTTTATGGAAGGGAAAATTAGCTCGAGTATCTTTATAGAAATTGACATGGAAGAATGCATGAGGTGGACTTCAGTTGCCTCATTTTCAAAATTTAAACAAAAGATCTTGAAGAACATTTTTTTCTGAATGTAACTCCATTTTACCACTGAGAAAACAATGAGAAATTGGAGGAACTCAGCAGGTCAGGTACCATCCATGGAGAGAAATTGTCAGTCAATTTTTTCAGATAGGGATTCTGAAGTAGGAAAGGATGTTATCAAGGGGAAAAATAGGGCTAGGAAAGGACTGACACATTATTGGTCATGAATGGAATTGCCCTGGCAGACTCATTGTTTCTGCCTGGTCCAGCCCCACTGAATTCTTATCCTCGTACCTCAACATCACCTTGTCTCTATCATCCAGCCTCTTCCCAGATATATCTGGGGCTTCACTCGCCTTCTCCACCACTTCACCATGACTCACCCGTTCTGCAGACCCCACCTCTCATTTTCATCACAGATATGCCATCCCTTTACTCATCTGCAACTTATCAAAAAGGTCTCTGCTTCTTGCTTGAAAGCAGAGCCTTTCAGTTCTAACAACACTCTCTTCTGCTTGTCGTTAATCTTAACAACTTCTTCAACTCTTCATTTCCTGCACATCTAGGGTATAGCCATGACACATGCACAGACGGCTGGTGCACGTGGCTTTTCATCAGGTGTGTGAAACAGTCCCTTTTCCAGCCCAGCTCGGATGTCATTCCCCAACTATCCCTCTGTGACTTTGCTGCTACCATTTGTATCCATTGTAGACTTTGAAAAAAGGCAAAAGGCAAAGGAGGAAAGACCCAACACCCAACCCCAACCAACCAATTTTCCCCTGCAACCGCTGCAACCGTGTCTGCCTGTCCCGCATCGGACTTGTCAGCCACAAACGAGCCTGCAGCTGACGTAGACTTTTTACCCCCTCCATAAATCTTCGTCCGCGAAGCCAAGCCAAAGAAAAGAAAAAAAGACTTTGGAAATTACATTAACTCCACTGCCAACTTCGACGCTCTCCATAAATTCACCTCCACCATTTTGGACATCCTCTCCCCTTCCTGGATCCTTCTTTCTACTTTTTAGTAGATGAAATATCCAAAAATATCTATTACAAACCCATTGACTCCCACAATTTCCTGAAATAGACTTCCCATACTGTCTCTTATCCTTTATTGTGCTTATACTATCTATTTCTCCAAAAGTTTCTACTTCCACTGCATCTGTTCCCAGGATAAGGCTTCCATGTTCAAAATTTCTTCTTTCTCCAATAAACACAGATTCCCCCCAACTATCATTGATAAAGCCTCTCTGTGTGTCTCCTCCATTTCAAATACTTCTGCTCTCACCCCACCTCCCCTTGCAGTACAAGGACAGAGACCCTTGATCCCACTTTCCATCCCACTATTCTGATGCATTTTCTTCCATCAATTTCAGCACATTCCTGCCAGTCATCTCCCCGTCCCAATCTGATTTTTAGAGAGATCGGTCTCTCCAACATTCCCTGGTCCTCCTTAATTTCAATGCCTTATTTACATCCCTCCTCAAAGAAGAATTTGCATGGTCTATTTTTCTTTTTTCTCTGCAACTTATGTACTTCTCCTGGAATTCTATGCTATGGACCTCTCAGTACTTCTCAAGATTGTCTGTTTTGCCGTTTTCTTTTTTGCACGTTTCTGACATCTAGAGGGATAATGGAGTTTCTCAGTAAACGTTGGCGCATGATAAGCAAGATGAGAGTGCCACTTAATATTAAAATGGAGAAGTTCTGCCCATGGTGATCAACTGACCGATACACAATGTTCTTTCTGAATAATACAAAACTTCTAGAGCAATTACTGGCACAGAAAAAGAGAAAATGCTTCATGTGGTCCATTTCAAATAGAGAAAAGGTGATGGAGAAGAAAGGCATTTCAAAGCACAATTTAGTTTTGCCATTGTTTCCCAGCTAAATTCTCAATCATCCAATTAATAATGGCTCCTTCAGAGACAAACAATGTATGATAACTGAAAACAGAAATATTCTTATTGATTTCAATTCTTAAAATCTTTTTCTGTAATGATTTAAAAAATTGTTTGTACTGTATTCATTAATATGTCACTATATATTGTTTCATTTTGTTTTTTTTATTGAAGACTTTCAGATACAATGAATTGGGGTTTTCTTCAAGGCCTCCTCAGCGGGGTGAATAGATATTCAACTGGGTTTGGTCGAATATGGTTGTCTGTCGTCTTCCTCTTCCGAGTGATGGTGTATGTGGTCGCAGCAGAAAAGGTCTGGGGCGATGACCAAAGGGACTTTGAATGCAACACCAAGCAGCCTGGCTGTGAAAACGTCTGCTTTGACTACTACTTCCCAGTCTCCCACATCCGATTGTGGGCTCTCCAGCTCATATTTGTCTCTACTCCGTCCCTGCTGGTGGTCATGCATGTAGCTTACAGAGAAGAAAGGGAAAGGAAGAACAAGAGGAAACATGGTGAGAGCTGTCATAGTATTTATCAAGACACAGGGAAGAAGAAAGGAGGACTGTGGTGGACTTACGTAATCAGCCTTATGTGTAAAGCTGTGATTGATATTGGGTTCCTGTACATACTTCATAAAATCTATAAAAACTTTGACTTGCCTCGTCTTGTTAAATGCAACCTACATCCCTGTCCCAATACCGTTGATTGTTTCATTGCCAGACCCACTGAAAAAAGGATCTTCACAATATTTATGGTAGTTACTGCAGGCATCTGTGTTCTTTTAAATATTTCTGAATTTCTGTACCTCGTAAGTAAGAGAATCATAACTGAGTGCTGTGTGAAACAAAGACGACAATGTACAAATCATTCCACTAAAACTTCGACCATTTTACTTGACAGATCAGCTGATGCAGCCTTCAGTTCAGAAAATAAGTCTTACCCTGCAAAGAAAAATCCAAACATTGTCCTTCACTTGAATTCATGAAACATCCATTAGAAATCAAATCTAAAATCAATTGGGCATGCAGAACTAGTTACAAACGGGGAACAGCATGGTGATGAACAATGTTTTGTCTTTCATCTGAAACCATGTTCTACCACTCACATGTAAACTCTGTAATGAAGGTCATCTCAATTGTTATGAAGCTCATTTTAGTGGGTTTATATATCTAACCTCCACTCTCTCCCCTGGTCAAACTTATGCATTTAATCACCAAATGACATTTTTTAAAATTTAGACATACAGTTTGGTAACAGGCCCTTCTGTTGACGACTGATTTAATTTGATTGACCATACTTTGGGTAAGTAGATCCAAGTTAAGAGGTTCCAGGCATCCACTATCAGAGTACTGTATATAAATAAAAATAATATAGAACATTGACAGAATAAGATGGAAAATAAAGCCACAGTTGAGGGTAATAAGTTTAGGGCATAACTTGTTCAAAAAGAACTTTTAGGTGAACATCATAACTGAACCAAAAAATAAATGTCAAACAAGTGTAAATTCCATTATTACTAAATGGTGTGATCATTGCCAACTCCCCTTTCATTCTTTCTTATTTCTTCTTTCTTCGGCTTGGCTTCGCGGATGAAGATTTATGGAGGGGTAAATGTCCACGTCTGCTGCAGGCTCGTTGGTGACTGTCAAGTCCGATGCGGGACAGGCAGGCACGGTTGCAGCGGTTGCAGGGGAAAATTGGTGGGTTGGGGTTGGGTGTTGGGTTTTTCCTCCTTTGTCCTTTGTCAGTGAGGTGGGCTCTGCGGTCTTCTTCAAAGGAGGTTGCTGCCCGCCGAACTGTGAGGCGCCAAGATGCACGGTTGGAGGCGTTAATACCTTGTAAATTACCATCGATAAAGGACTTATCTTTACCAATCATATAAATCCCATGACTACTGGACCAGGTCATGGACTGATTATGCCTAGATAAGAGGCTCTCCTCTTGGTTGCACAAGACCTTTTCAGCCACCAAAAACATAGGTCGGGTGTCATATGGAATACTTATCAGTCAACTGAATGAGTGCAGCCACAGCAAGGGTCAATATCAACCAAGACAGAGCAACCTGAGTGAGTGGCTGTTCATTCACTTCATTAAATATCTAGCATTTCTGGATTGAATCACAATGGCTGCATACCTGTTGAAAAAATTGTATTAAATCACACTTTTGTCATTCATTTTTGATTTAAGAGATGAAATGATAAAGTGAGAATACTGAAGTGAAGATTATAGGCTGATCAGTTTGATTGGCCTCACAGCATTCCCTGGAATTGTTAACACTATCACCTGAACACAATTTTTTGCCGAATATCACCAAGTGAATATTTTACTACAATTTCCAAGTGGGCTTGACCATAAACATTTCTATTCATTTACATGGATGGACTATAAATTTCTTTCTGTCACCAGCAATTACTCCTCCAACATTGCAATGCTTTATACAACAGCTTCTCAAGAGATGGATGCAAAATTGCTATTACCCACTGCAACCACAAACATCTGGTCGAAACATCGCTGACACATAATTTGCAGTGCAGTACACAAAAGTACTGGAGACACTCAGCAGGTCACACAGTATCCGTTGAAAGCAAAAGGCCATTGACATTACAGGCCTGCGTCCATCTTCAAGAATGTTAAAAATCAAGCAGCTGTCTAAATAAAAAGGTGGGGTGGGAGAGGAGAAGGGGGATAGGGCAAGCTAGTGAGTAGCAGGTAGATGCAGATGGGAGGGGAAGAAGCTATAAGTAATGGGGAGAGGCCAGAAAGAGGGCTAAGAAAGATGTCTCTGAACGGAGAAGGAAGGAGTTGGGGATCTGGAGGAAGGCAAACAGAGGTACAAGGGAAAGGAAGAGACAAGGGGGAGGGAATTAATGGAAATTAGGCGAAAAGTGAAAGATCGGGGAGAGAGAGTTAATGGAATTGGGGAAGTCATTCCAGACACTATCAATTTAAAGCTCCAACCATAAAGAAATATTTGACCATGCTTTTAGGATTACTTCTTGTTTTGGTGACATACTTGTATATATTTGTATTTTCATCTTGAGATTCTGAAATAAACATTTTATCTTTGATTATAATCCATTGTAGCGAGCTGGAGTCAATGTCGTTCTACAACATGTTCACTTTATGCTTGATGGATAATTCATAGTCCAATGTATGCTCTTTGCAGATGGTTTCAAAATCTGAATTTAATTTTCAACTGCATTTATTTTTATCTAATATTTTCAGCAATGCTTGATCTTTCATTGTTTGCAGCAATATTATTTCAACATAACAATATTTAATATGGAATTTCCAAATTTTATGTACATTATATGCAGACTCACATTATTCTACTCATTTTTCCAAGGATATTATATATTAACTTCTTCTGACAATATTCTCAATTAGTGTCCAATTTCAGGACTGAAGAAGATTGTGGAAGAGTCCCACCTGTAAATATTTGTAAGATGTTATATTTATGTTAAATTCTGGAGATATAAATTTTTTTAACCCACTCGTGTGTGTGTGTGTGTGTGTGTGTGTGTGTGTGTGTGTGTGTGTGTGTGTGTGTGTGTGTGTGTGTGTGTGTGTGTGTGTGTGTGTGTGTGTGTGTGTGTGTGTGTGTGTGTGTGTGTGTCTTGATTTCTTGAGTACTGCTATTTGGAAAAAGTTACTTTTATGATGAACTTTTCCTGACTGAAAAAGATTGCATGTTACAATGAGTTATTTGCATCCAATAAAGAGAAGAAATTTTCAAATGAATTCTTGGAGGGTTTACTTTAAATTTTATAAATTTAGACATCCAGCACGGTAATAGATCCTTTCAGTCCACTACCCCCCGCTGCCCAATTACACCCAATTCACCTGCAATCCAGTACATTTTGAAGGGTGGGAGGAAGCCAGAGCATCTGCAGGAAACTCTCAGAGACATGTGGAGAACATGTCCCAATAATTTTACTTGAATCAATGACACTATTTCATGCAATGCCATTGGTTCTTTTTTTTCCCCCTGTACCAGTAAATGACTTAATTTTAAAAGCATTGTATTGCAATATGCTATATTAAAGGATTAAGATTGACACATGTGTTGATTCATTGGATTTTAACCCTTCAGACCTCAAAAGCAATGTTCTGCTTTGGGAATTATATGAACCAGTTTGGTTCTAATGCTGTGAATAGAAGTGATCTATACTTTTGCAACAGTTAGCATAAGTCATGATTGAAGAGCGGAACACCAGTTCTATGAAGTTAATAGGCTTGATCTGGCCTGATCATTCGGAATAGTGTCAATGTTATTCCAAGGTTCATGCCGATGCTTTGTTGTCCCATGGGCACAAACATCTTCCAGCTCAGTACCACAGATGTGCTTTGAAGTTGAGCAATCCTTAAGTAACAACTAGGACTGTTCCTGCCTCCAATGTTTTTAAAGATAGGTTTGAGCAATAGAAGTTAATTAGGAATGTTAAGATTGAATAAAATAAAGGCTGAAATGCAGATCAGTAATCCCATTCAAATAAATGGGGCCAAACTAAATATAACTGGTATAAAGCTGAGGTGCTATATGCAAACAGCCTCTGGCTTCAGTGCACGTGAATTCTGCCCCTAAAATTATTGCTGACCCTAGTGTCAGCAGAAGGTCAAATACACCAGTATTGACCTCTACATTTTCCTTGGGTTTCATGTTACCAAGTCGAGATCTAACATGCAGCTAAGTCAGTGGTTCTCTCTCAAGTTCACAGCTTAGGTGCAGCTAATCTGAGGCATTGTGCTGTGGAGTTAACTTTAACCAATACTTTCCAGGAATAGTTTTCAGTTATATTCCAAGATTCAAGATTCCTTTATTGTCATGTAATAAAACAGGTGTAATATGACATGCAATTTGCTTTAGTCTGCCATAAGGTCACCAGCAGCCTGCAGCTTGGGTGGGTTCCTCACCTTGAGTCACCAATAGCCCGCCACCTGTGTGTTCTTCAGCTGCAGAGTCCCCCACTGGGCTGGCCAATGCTATTTTGTGCCCTAGGCAAGGCCAATTACTTGCACCCCCCCCCAAACAAAATGCCAACTTTGATTTTCAAAAGCAGATGTTTTGTAGAAAAAATTAAAAGCACAAACCTTGAAACTGCTAAATTTACTTTAAATTGCAAGACCATTCCACTCCACCCCCTCCATTCTGGCTTCCCCCAACCCAGTTCTGGCCTACCTTAAAAGTCCACCACTGTCACATAGAACTCCTCTTGACATCGACTGAAGCACTGCAGTCGCTATCATTCATTCCAGAACTACACGCCTGCACATAGCTACACTAAACATTCCCCCATCTGCAGGCCCATGGGGCATGCGCCTGTCAGCCCCAGTACTCAAATCCATCACACATGCACCCACCAGCATTTCTGCATGCGCAAAAGAATAAAGATGGCCACGTCCAGCCAGCCAACGGACCTCGCGATGCCGACTAATAAAGGAAGTATACAGCAACTTTTCATGTTTTGCCCCTGCACACACGACAACTGGCCATCCTGATTGCACCCCTCTGAGGTCTGTGCCCTAGGGAGCTGCCTAGTTTGCCAAGTGGCAATGCTGGCCAGTCCTCTGCTTATCCAGAGTCTGCAACCCCTCGAGGCCACTACCAAACCTAGGAGCCGGCATCTTGGGACCAGATCCTGCGGTCACTGGGTTTTAAAATAAAGTACCACCAGCTCTGTTAACAGGCCATTTAATGCCTGCACAGAGCCATTGGTAGTTAGACTGGGCAGTAGAACTCTGCAGAGGAGCAGCTCTGGCAGCTCTGCCATTTGTTTTTCCATTGGCAAATTAAAGAACAAGTTTATTAAAATAATCAAACAAAATAATCAATAGGTATTTCCGTATGTACAAATTAATAATATTAAATATATAATTTTATTTATCCAGAGCAAATTATCTTGAGGACAAGATAAGCAACACTTTTAAAGAAGCACTTCTCAGGATTCCACACAGACACTGGCTCTCAGGAATTTAACAACTCTCGGCCTCTATAACTGCACAATCAATACCATTTCTATTTATTTTGTGCATTTAGTGGGACAAAACTATCTCGACACAACACCAAAGTGCAATCCAATATACAGTAAATGTTGACCCTAATCGAGACACATTGGGCAAGTGTCAAAAAAGTTGCTGAAAGCCTTCAGATTTACACAACAGGCAAAGATCAGGACTGTGACAGTTGAACGCATGGCTGTCATTTAAATATGGGGCTGGTTAGGAGGCAGGAATTGGGATAGCTGCCTTCACGTTTTATAGGGAGGGGATGGTTACAGAGGGAAGTGAAGGGTGATGATTAGCAAGCACAGAACGATGAGTCAATAGCACAAGATATGAGTAATACTGGAGCAGCCAGCCAATGGTATGGACCTAAAGTTTAGAGGAAGTGAAGCAAATGAGGTCAGCTAGTAGTTCATTGGAATAGTCAAAAATAAATGTTTCAGCTGTAGATCATTTGAGGGGGGGAAAGAGGGGGGGAAAGAGAGGGGGGGGAAAGAGAGGGGGGGGAAGAGAGGGGGGGAAAGAGAGGGGGGGAAAGAGAGGGGGGGAAAGAGAGGGGGGGAAAGAGAGGGGGGGAAAGAGAGGGGGGGAAAGAGAGGGGGGGAAAGAGAGGGGGGGAAGGGAGGGGGGGAAGGGAGGGGGGGAAGGGAGGGGGGGAAGGGAGGGGGGGAAAGGGAGGGGGGGAAAGGGAGGGGGGAAAGGGAGGGGGGGAAAGGGAGGGGGGGAAAGGGAGGGGGGGAAAGGGAGGGGGGGAAAGAGAGGGGGGGAAAGAGAGGGGGGGAAAGAGGGGGGGGAAAGAGAGGGGGGAAAGAGAGGGGGGGAAAGAGAGGGGGGGAAAGAGAGGGGGGGAAAGAGAGGGGGGGAAGGAGAGGGGGGGAAGGAGAGGGGGGGAAGGAGAGGGGGGGAAGGGAGGGGGGGAAGGGAGGGGGGGAAGGGAGGGGGGAAGGGAGGGGGGAAGGGAGGGGGGGAAGGGAGGGGGGGAAGGGAGGGGGGGAAAGGGAGGGGGGGAAAGGGAGGGAGGGAAAGGGAGGGAGGGAAAGGGAGGGAGGGAAAGGGAGGGAGGGAAAGGGAGGGAGGGAAAGGGAGGGAGGGAAAGGGAGGGAGGGAAAGGGAGGGAGGGAAAGGGAGGGAGGGAAAGGGAGGGAGGGAAAGGGAGGGAGGGAAAGGGAGGGAGGGAAAGAGAGGGAGGGAAAGAGAGGGAGGGAAAGAGAGGGAGGGAAAGAGAGGGAGGGAAAGAGAGATTAAAATAACCCATCTTAGTTGTGGCATGGGTACAAACAACAACTCTGTCCACATAAGTCATAAAGTTTCTGAATGCCCAGATTCACTTTCAAGTGGTTGATGGATAAAGAGCAGAGTTTGTATTGGGAAGTTTTATTCTTCCCCTTTATCCAGTATTGAATTTTGGAGAAGCAGTCTGACAAAGTAAAAAAAAAAGTTGAAGACCTAAGAGTAATGTAAAAAAATACATTTGTAAATTCAAACTATTTTAACCCTAATATCCCACAGACCCATAGCAGACCATAGAGTATCTACTTTCTTCATTGTCATATTTGAGTGACTAAATGAACTCGGAACTTAAAACAGATACTTAAGGGTTCATAAAGATATATGCTAATTTCATATAACAATAACATAACAAAAGGAACACTAGTTGTAAATTTATTTTGCATTTGATAGAACAAAGTGCAGTACAGGAACAGGAACAGGCCCTTTGGCTTTTTTTTAACTTTAGACTTACAACACAGTAACAGGTCCTTTTGGCCTTCAAGACTGTGCTGCCCATTTACACCCAAGTGGCCTATAACACCCGGTGGGAGGAAAGCAGAGCACCTGGAGGATACCCACTCAGATGCATGGAGAATGTTCCTTTAGATTCGAACTTGGCCCTTGACGCTGTAATAGCATTGCGCTAACCACTATACTAACTGTGCCACTCACGCTGTCAAACTTGCTTAATGTAAGAGCCACAAACGATAAATCTCAGGTGCTTGAGAGCCGCAGGACAAGAACAAAATTCACACATACGTTTTTATTGTTACATACACATTTTGTATGAAAATTTTTATATAAATTTTGAGAAATGCATATTAAATGCAATAATATTTATTCATGCATGCAGTTTTTAAACTGTTAATTTGTATTAGTTTCAATAATCACAAAGACACGAATATGTTAAAAAAATCCCAGAAAATGAGAGATATTTTAATCAGATTTCCACCGTATAATGCCAAATTAAACTAAATCTCTTCTGATTGCCCATAACCCATACCTCCATTCCCTGCATATTCGTGTGTCCATCAAAATGCCTCTTACAAGCTACTTCTTCCACCTGTCGGTACTTGAGGGACAACATAATTGGGTGTGGAGCAGGAAAAGAAGCCATTACTGCTGGGTGAAAAAAGAGAGAAAACAAATGAATGTAATCCCATCCCATCCGTAGAGGATGGATAGATAGATATTATCAATTATGTCAAAGACATGAGAAGGTCAAATATGAATAAGTGACCTTGGTCCCAGTTACATGGAACATCATTAATGACTTTGATCAAAAGATTGATATAATACTAGGACAGAGGTGCATCAAGGGAATAAAAATGTTATCACTTTATGTGATGAGACTGTGTGTAGGCTCATCTGTGTGGAAGCACATCAATAAAATGAAAGGGATGCTGAGGAATTTCACCAAGATGTTGCTGAGACTGGAAGGCTTAAGAGCGAGAGGCTGGATAGGCTGTGTTTTTATTCCTTGGAGAGTAGGCGGCTGAGGACTAATCTTATAGAGGTATATAAAATCATAAGGGGCATGGATGAAGTGAATACTCACAGCCTTTCTCCTGGGGTAGATGATTCTGGAATGAGAGAGCATAAGTTTAAGGTAAGATTTAAGAGAGACCTGAGAGGCAAAATTTTCACTCAGAGGGTGGTCCATATATGGAACCTGAGGAAACTGTAGAAGTGGACACAATTTTGACATTTAAAACATTTAAATAGATATGTAGAAGGGAAGGGATCAGTAGGATATGGATGAAATGCAGGCAAAGGAGATTGCCAAGTTTACCAGCATGTGTGAGCTGGGCCAAAGAACCTACTCGCACTGCATCACTCCATGATCCAAAGTGAAGATAAGATAGGCAATGAAATATTGAAAGTTTCAACAGCTTCAAGGATATTGAAAGAAAAAAGTGATTGGAAATAGGGTGGCCGAATGCAATGACAGGATAAATGGGGCTGCACAGATGAGCAGCTTGATAGAGCCATTTAGATACTTTAGAAGTTTGGTCTGATGGATTGAAGAAAAGGGGAAGATAGAAAAGGCAACTTGCATGGTATTAGTTTTCGTGGAAAAGAAAATCATGAGCTTTTGCACTTGGTATTGGAGATAAATTTGGAGGAGACAAGAAAGAAAATAAGGTATGGGTTACTTTGCAGTTGAGGGTGAGTTTTACATAGTCGGAAATTTTGGTGCTTTACCTGATCCAATGAGATCTGTTAGTGATGGATTATGCAAACCATGACCATTCAGGTTTAAAGAAACTGGAGAAAAGAGCTATATTAGAAAAGCAGCCAGGGTAAATGAGATGGGATAATGTTCACCAAGCTTATTTTCAGCAGATCCAGAAACATGGCAACATTTTGACAATAAAATTGTTTATAAAGTGTAGAATTATGAGTTGAGAGAAATCAAATCAAAAGGCATGAAAATGGGCCATTTGTGGCCACCACATCCACTCTGACCTGTGGGGACCTATGTATACTAAGACCACCTCCAACACTTGGCCCACTGTCCTTTTGGCCTGCAGGGTCTTCCAGAGAGTAAGGCAGTGTTGTGAGGGAGAAAGTTCCATCAGTCTTTCTTTTGAAAACTTGGAGAAAATAAAAACGCCTGTTGTCGTGATGGTGTTGGTTGCGTTCACAACTCTCTGCAGCATTGGGCACCTCGATACTAGTCAGAATGCTCTCTGCTATACCCTTGCAGAAATTTGCAAGAGTGAATATGCCAATATTCACAAAAGGTTCTTGAACAAACCAAACTGTTTGAACACTCTATTGCACACCTTCCTCAATACTGCACGCTTAACTGGTTAAATTGATTAATCAACATCAATGTTTGCGCTTACTGTTCCATGATTTTTCTGTAAATTTACATTCAATGAATCAATGGGTGGATATTCCTGCTATTTACATTGCTCAGGGTTTGGTAATCAGGAAAGTATTCTGTCAATAAATGATCCCTTTGTATGTTCGAACAGGTTGAACCAGTCCAATTGGTTTAATATATTCTTCCCGAATTTGGGATTTTTTCACATTTTGGTTAAATGCTCAGTGACACGCAAATGTAGAACACCTGAATTTTTGTATTCATTTGTGGGTTGTGAGAAACCTTGGCAACACCAATGTTTAGAACAGGGGTGGCCAAACTTGCTTAATGTAAGAGCCACAAACGATGAATCTCAGGTGCTTGAGAGCCGCAGGACAAGAACAAAATTCACACATACGTTTTTATTGTTACATACACATTTTGTATGAAAATTTTTATATAAATTTTGAGAAATGCATATTAAATGCAATAATATTTACTCATGCATGCAGTTTTTAAACTGTTAATTTGTATTAGTTTCAATAATCACAAAGACACGAATATGTTAAAAAAATCCCAGAAAATTAGAGATATTTTAATCAGATTTCCACCGTACAAAGTTAGTCTTATTATTATCATATGTTTTATGACTAAAATACAATACTACAAATATCAGGCTATTAAAGACATGAGTCAGACAGGCGAGGGGGAGAGACCGGCAACCCGGGTCAAGCGGGCGAGGGGGAGAGACTGCCAGCGCGAGTCGGGCAGGCGAGCGGGGTGGGGGAGACCGGCAGTGTGAGTCGGGCGGACGAGGCAGGGGGGAGACTGGCAGCGTGAGTCGAACGGGCGAGAAGGAAAGACCGGCAGTGCGAGGCAGGCAGGCAAGGGGGACAGACCGGCTGCACGAGTCGTGCAGGCAAGGGGGGGCAGGGGGGAGACTGACAGCGCGAGGTGGGCGGGCGGGTGACCCGCAGCGTGAGTCAGGGGGAGGCGAGGAGAGACCAGCAGTGCGAGTTGGGCAGGCGCGGGGGAGAGACCAGCAGCGCTCCAAAATCAAACTGCAATCACAGCCAAAATCCTGAACATCTAGATGCTGTTGTGCAGAGCAGGAAATCATGTTTATTCATAAACTAAAATAATAAGAGGCTCAAGTAAAAGATCCAAAACAATATAAAACAATTTAAAACATCTAAATATAGGGTAAAACACAAACAAATCTATCAAAAAGATTGTGCAAATTTTGGCACATCTTCAGCTAATTTGGAATGTGTGAACTTGCAGGTACAGAGATTTTACAATGCACTGGAAATGGATATAACTTACGAGTACTAGAGAATTTGCCCTCAGTATAGCAGACTCAAAAGATGACACATTTAAGGTGGCACAACCACACTGATGTGGTGCAGGTTCAGATAGTGTGCCTTTTGGGTCTGATCTGACTTCTAAGCCTAGTATAGTCATCAAGAGGTTCTCGCAAACCAAAAGATTAATGCTCAGCTCTTAAAAGAAGATGATCTCAACTCCTACAGGACTCACATGTAATCATTTTCAAGTGGCTCATATGCTCCCTCCCCTTAATGTTTATAATGCCAGTAGGCATTGCCAACCATACTCTCCTAGTCACATTTAACAAGACCTGGTAAGTAGTTTGCCCAATGCATCAAACATGCATCTACAAAAGGACATTTTGGTCTTAATATCTTGTTTCATTAAGCAATTGAGTCTCCAGGTGCAAACATACCCATGAAGGTCAGCCTCTGTTATAATTTAGGATCACACCTTGAACCTGAAAGGTCACTTCAATAATAATGTGATCACGTCAAGATGATTTGTCTTGGCGACATTCAAAATAGCACATTGTGATCACGAGATAGAGTAGATGATATCTCAGTTTATCACTTCCAAAAAACATCCTTCAATCAAGCTACAGATTGCATTTTTCTTAGAATAGTGGCCAAAGATTCACTTAATTTCAAGGGCATCATCAGAACCTTGTTTTCCAAGAATATTTAATGGGATTTTTGTGTCAGCAGTTTTATTTCTATTCAGTTATGACTCCGCTGAACTCAAGTTTGTAACATACTGAATAACAAGAGTTTTGCAAAGTAAAGATTGATCACAAGTAATCTCTTGTAATTGAGCAACATTGTAAAACCCTTTCGCAATCGTGCCTTGGAAATTGCTTGTGACTGCAGATTGCAATCATGTGGTCAGTATTTATTAGCTGAAGCATGGGACTTAATTGTGCTATGTTATTATGAGTAGTTCAAGGAGATGCCAGTGCCACAATACTGGATGGTGAATTATTGATAAACTTTCCAGTAATGTCTATCCCCTGAAAAGGTGTTCAAGAATAAAAGGTTTTTTTAAAAAATCCGTGCACCTAATTGTATTCAGTGTTTTATATGGAAGTAACTCTTTGAATTTCTTTTCACTTCACTGACTTCTGCAGACAACATCGGACATCACTGTAGAACAACGGTTTAGGATTTTTGCCTTAAATTTCACGTGAGTCAACTTTGAAAGGTACTGTCAGATTTATTCTAGACAGCAATAAAAAAAATTGTTGGTGGAAACAGTGCTGCTGGAACAGCATTGCTGCCGCTGCTGTGGACCCAGAAGAGTGGGGGGCAGAGACACGGTGCTGCTCTACATGGTCTTCCTGCCCAGTCCAAGTGCCACAGATGTATACTCGCTATAAATGGCCAACTGTGTTTTTTGTTAAATCCTGCAACCATGGGCTCCAGATAGATCAGGTGACAGAGGTTTGTGTTGGGGAACACTTTGGGTCTAGTGATCACAATACTGTTAGTTTTAGGCTAGTAATAGAAAAGAATAGAGGTGGCCAAAGATTGAGATTCTAGAATGAAAGAAAGCAAATTTCAAGTTGATGAGAAATGATTTGGAGGGTGTGGATTGGGGTAAGATAATTTTCAGGGAAGAATGTAGCAGATAAATGGAGGATAATCAACGGAGAAGTTCTGAGAGTCCAGAGTTGGTATGTCCCTCTGAGGATTAAAGGAAAGGTTAGAAATTGTAGGGACTCTTGGTTTTCAAAAGATATTGGGAACTTGGTTCAGAGGAAGAGGGATGTGTACAACAGGTATAAACAGCAGGGAATGGATGAACTGCTTGAGAAAGAAATTAGAAAGGCTAAAAAGAGATATGATGTTGCTTTGGCAGGAAAAGTGAAAATAAATCCAAAGGGTTTCTATATGTACATTAAAGGTTAGAATAATGAGGGATAAAATTGACCCCTTGAAGATGTGGTGGGGGTGGGGGTGGGGGGAAGTGTGGTAGGCTCTGAGAGAAGTCAGAGGAGATGGGTGAAATTTTAAATGATTTTTTTTCATTGGTATTCACTAGGAAAAGAATATTGAGCCAGATGAAGCAAAGACATATGGTAGGGAGCTCATGGATAAGATAAGAATTAATGAAGAGATAGTGTTGGCTATATTGAAAAAGATCAAGGTGGATAAATCTCCAGGTCCTGACAAAATATTCCGTAGGACCCTGAGGGAGGTTAGTGAACAAAATAGTGGGGGTGTTGTCAGAGATATTTAAAATGTCACTGGCCACAGGGGAAGTGCCGGAGGACTGGAGGATGGCTCGTGTTGTTCTGCTGTTCAAAAAAGGATTCAAAGGTAAAGCTGGTAATTATAAGCCTGTAAGTCTGATGTCAGTGTGGTAAATTAATGGAAAGTGTTCTTAGAGATGGTATATACAATTATTTGGAAAGACAGGAATTGGTTCAGAGTAGTCAACATGATTTTGTACATGGTAGATCATGTCTAATAAACCTTGTAGAGTTTTTCGAGGAGGTTACTAAAAAGGTTGATGAGGGGAAGGCAGTGGATGTTGTCTATTTGGATTTTAGTAAGGCTTTTGATAGGGTTCCACATAAGAGGTGAATAAGGAAGGTGGAAGCATTAGGTATTACTGATGAAGTAGTGAAAAGGATTCAACGGTGGTTGAATGGGAGATGCCAGAGAGTAGTGAGGAAAAATTGTTTGTCGAATTGGAGGCCAGTGATGAGTGGAGTGCCTTAAAGATCGGTACTGTGTCCACTGCTGTTTGTCATATATATTAACGATCTAGATGATAGGGTGGAAAATTGGATTCGTAAATTTGAAGATAATACAAAGGTTGGTGGTGTTGTGGACAGTGAGGAAGATTATCAAAGTTTATAGGGAGATATAGGACAGTTAGAAGAGTGGGCTGGAAGATGGCAGATGGAGTTTAATAATGATAAATGTGAGGTGCTACATGTTGGTAGGACTAATCAAAATAGGACATACATGTTAAATGGTAGACAATTGAGGAGTGAAGTGGAACAAAGGGATTTAGGAGTCATGTTACATAATTCTCTGAAAGTTGAATTGCATGTGGATCAGGTGGTGAAGAAGGCATTTAGTATGTTGGCTTTCATAAATCAGAATATAGAATACAGGAGTTGGAATGTTATGTTGAAATTGTGTAAGGCATTGGTGAGGCCAAATTTGGAATATTGTGCACAGTTTCCATTAATTCAGTGATCTTGCAATGTGGAAGATATGTACTATATTTTAGTGTTTTTATGTGGCAAAAAATTATTACAAATGCTTGTCTTCATAATATAAAATTTATCTGAATCTTATGCCTGTTTAATCTTTTTTAAACCATAATCCATCATCTCATTCACACTTTGCGAGCTATTGCACATCCCGAAAATGTAAAAATAATGATAATAATGTTACATTTTTTCTTATGGAAGATATACAATTGCACATTGAAAGCATCTAACTTTACATTCTGGTTTGGCTGAGAGAAATTATAATTGAAAAAAAAATTCAAAATACAGTTTTCAGTGTAGATAAATATCTCAAGCAATTGCTGTCAAACCTATTTTTTTTAACAGTTTGATTCAAGATACTAGTAGCTTATAATGGTCAAGTGGTTATTTGTCTGAGAAATGGGTTTAATCCTATTTAAGTGTTGAATTTGTGGAGGAGAAAAGACAGAATAATTGTCTGATTTGAAAAAAAATATCAGCAGATCTTTGATTAGTGAGTACAAATAAATATTTTCTTTTGGTGATAATGAGGGTGTTATGCTAGAATAAAGGGCAATGAACTAATTAAGGTGATGGATGTAGTTTAGAAATGTAGTCAAATCATATCCACCCTTTCAGACATTGCGTTCTGAAGCTTTCATTATTACAGTAAGTATGAAAACAAATCTGAGAGGATATTTTGAAAGTCCCAGTGGAAACTTACCCACATCTGAATTCATCACTAATTTAATTATTTCTGCATTGCGCGCAACAACTTTTGGTGGATCTTTGTTACTCTGTTTTGTTTCTTTGTCCTTTTTTTGGCCAATCCTTTCCTCTCCAGAAAGCATAGATTCTCTTTGGGTTGCAAATCTATGTCAACCTCACCCAAATGACTATTCTTCATCTTTGGGGGAGCTATCAGCAGTTTGGAAGCTCTTTAGTTGAGCTTGATTTGCCTCAGCTCAAGATATACACATTACTGATCAGCAAGGCTCCATAGGCCGTAGAATGCTATAGCACAGAAACAGGCCCTTTGGGCCATCTAGTCCGTGCCAAACAATATATTCCACCTAGTCCCATTGACCTGCACCCGGATCAATAAACAACTATCTGAAGTGGGAACCCAGATTATGTCATCCTTTGCATTCCATCCCACAGGTGAAGTCCAAGGTTATTGACTCAAGGGATTTTATGTGATTACATTAAGGTGGGATGCCTGTCCCGCATCGGACTTGTCAGCCACAAACGAGCCTGCAGCTGACGTGGACTTTTTACCCCCTCCATAAATCTTCATCCGCGAAGCCAAGCCAAAGAAAGAAAACTCTTGGAATTTGCAGTGAGAAACAAAGTTGAGTTTGAAAGGCCCACTTGTGTTGAAATAAAAATCTGATAACCATTTGTGTCTCTTGTAACCCTAAACACCCTAAATCAGAAGTGTCTGTTGAAATCCACTTACACTGACAAGCACTCAGGGACTGTATGTGATATTGAAAGAACAACACTGGTTTGAATTGAGAATTCAGGCCTTCGCAGAATATTTGAACTCAGATTGTACTTGCTAATTTAAAGAGTGTCGCTACAAGCAACTTGCTCCATTCAAACACAAGCGAAAACTCTGACTGCATCAACATAAAAGCAACAGCGGAACTGCCAGTGTGTTCCAGCATCCTGTCAATGTTTCTATACTCCTGGGGAGCTCGTCCAACTGTGGGGAACATGGTGGGGAAGTGTTCATATTGTCCTCAGTCACACCTCCACAGTTTACCTTCCCACGAAACATCAGCCTGTTATTTTTCATGTCGCTAGTGAATAAATACCCATCTCGGCTGCACCATTTCATCAGATGCAAGGATCGACAACGAGATAGACAACAGACTCGCCAAGGCAAATAGCGCCTTTGGAAGAGTACACAAAAGAGTCTGGAAAAACAACCAACTGAAAAATCTCACAAAGATAAGCGTATACAGAGCCGTTGTCATACCCACACTCCTGTTTGGCTCCGAATCATGGGTCCTCTACCGGCATCACCTACGGCTCCTAGAACACTTCCACCAGCATTGTTTTCACTCCATCCTCAACATTCATTGGAGCGACTTCATCCCTAACATTGAAGTACTCGAGATGGCAGAGGCCGACAGCATCGAATCCACACTGTTGAAGATCAAACTGCGCTGGGTAGGTCATGTCTCCAGAATGGAGGACCATCGCCTTCCCAAGATCGTGATATATGGCGAGCTGGCTATCGTGTCAGAGGTGCACCAAAGAAGAGGTACAAGGACTGCCTAAAGAAATCACTTGGTGCCTGCCACATTGACCACTGCCAGTGGGCTGATATCGCCTCAAACCGTGCATCTTGGCGCCTCACAGTTTGGCGGGCAGCAACCTCCTTTGAAGAAGACCGCAGAGCCAACCTCACTGACAAAAGACAAAGGAGGAAAAACCCAACACCCAACCCCAACCAACAAATTTTCCCCTGCAACCGCTGCAACCATGTCTGCCTGTCCCGCATTGGACTTGTCAGCCACAAACGAGCCTGCAGCTGACGTGGACATTTACCCCTCCATAAATCTTCGTCCGCGAAGTCAAGCCAAAGAAAGAGTGAATAAATTCATTCCTTTCCATTTTATTGCATCATCATTACATTGTTTCAAGTTGTCACCTTTATTTATCGTTCATACCATGCTCGCACAGTAAAGGTGAGATAACTTTTCTCCAGGATCACAGAGCATATAAGTAAGTATAGAACTTAAACACATTAAAATATTAAGATGTACGCAATAACAGTGCATGGTACCCTATCCAAAAATGTCCTGGGGGTTCAGGTGTTCAGGAATTTCCTAATACATTTGTCTTTAAAGTCAAGAGCAAATTGGGATAGAACCATAGTTTGAACCAGTACAGGGTATCCAAAACTAGGGGCCAAGAAGTAAATCCTCAAAACTGATTAGTGATTCTGTCCAATAAGGAATTGAAGTGAAACTTCTTAACCCCTAAAGATTAGAACTTGCCATTGAAAAGACTAAATGAAAATGATGGCCCTGTGTAAACCTGCAAAATGTACATGGTCGATAGGTTGATTGGGTATAATTGGATGTCATGGATTTCATGGGCTGAGAGGCCTGTGCTATATTGTTAAAACAATTAAAAATTGAAGCATTGCTCACATATTTGGAGGACTGCAGATCATTTTACAGTTCGGCTTTGTTCTTGCACAATTAACAGTCAGACTTCAGATGAAATTTTATTTTATATCAAAGTTCAAATTTATTGTCAGAGTATATAGATGACATCACATACAACCCTGAGATTCTTTTCTTGTGGGTGAGGCAGAATTTCAAGATTCAATTTATTGTCATAGAATAAAGACAGTGTGAGGCTACATGACATTCGTCCTCAGCTGAAGTAAGGCAGACAGATTTGCCATTGGCAGAAATTGCCTGAAGCGCCTTTTACAATCAGAGAAAGAGATGCCCTCAGAATCATCATGGTCCATGGATTTGCCTCCTGGAACCCCTTCTGCCACACAGAGTCCGGTCCAAACCATCAGCAGTCTGAGCTCTAGATCCGAACCTCAGGAATCCCTCAGTGCCATCAGCACCCTCTTGCATCCCATTTTCAATACGTGGTACCCTTTCAGTCAGTTTTGAGCCTGTCTATAGCAGCCCGGTGTGAATCTCTCGACCGCAGTATCCAGCAGCCCACTAGCCTGCATGGGTTCCTGCCTCGAGTCACCAACTGCCCACTGGCCGCCTATGTGTGGTTCAGCCTCAGAGCCCCTCACTGGTCCACTGCCATGGTCACCAGCCCCTGGGTTATCTCCTCTTCTTCTTCTTCTGAAGCAGGTGTTGGTCTCCTTGTGCCAGTCCCCTGTTTCTCCAGAGTTTGCAAACCCTTGTGGCTACTGCTGATCCTAGGCGTCGGTATCTAGGACGCAGACCCCATAGTTACAATATTTTTAAATAAAACCACTGTCGGCCTCATTTACAGGCAATTGTACAGATCCAATGGCAGTCAAAGTGGGCGGATGGACCCCCCCCCCCCCAGGAGTGCTGTGACTTAGCTCCCCACTCTCCTCGGGTCTGCACCAACTGCAGCGCTGTAATTTTTATCATCTTGTCAGTTTCCACTTATCGGTATCTTATCACATAAAAACCTGGTGCTAGGCAAACAGAATTTTTTGATTTTCACTTTGGACATACATGTTAAATAAGTACAAGATGGAGAAACATTGAAAAAGTATGCTGCTGCTTGCTGGAGTAGACTGGGAGGAGAGTTGGGAGCAGAGGTCATCAACATAGAGAGAGAGAAACTGAGTGAGGACTTCATGTTACCACAGCTACTGTTCAATTGCAGAACACTCTGGTTTGTTTCAAAGATACAGGGTCTGCCATATTTTGCATTTGGGTTAAAGTAGGAGGAGCATAAACATATGATCACCAAACATTTGGCTTGAATGGCCTGTTTTGGTTGTCAAAACATCTTATGAATCAGGTAATCAGAAATAAAGCAACCTAGCAGAGCACAAACCCTTTTTATGTCTCAGTCAATGGCGGGATCACTTAAATTGACGTCTTCTCTTGGCAAGAGATGTGAAGTAGTGTTTCAGCAGACAGGAATGGAATGTTTCTGTAAACTGAATGGTTACTTAAACCAGCCAAAACAGGAAGGATTTTGCCAGTCGCAACCTGCATACTTGGCATGCAAAAGATGCTGAAATGATAATGTGAGCTCAATGGCTGACTAACATTTTGTGGGACAATTAAATGCTATCAAAATCAAGGTGGTGTAGCCTGGGATTAGTTTGATGATGCTTTCAAACTAATTCGCAAGCTACGTGACCTTGGTCTCGGCACTCCTTTCTGCAATTGGATCCATGGCTTTTTAACTCATAGGCCACAATCAGCACCCTCATGCACCAATTTCCTTAATGCTAAAGCATCGCCAGGCTATGTTCTCAGTCCACTACTGTACTCATTATGCACCAAAAGCTCCAAGTCCATCTGTAAATTTGGGGATGGATGATACCATTATCATAGGTGGGATCTCAAGCAATAGCAAAGTGGAATGCAGGAGAGACAGAGGGACTTGCTACTTGATGCCAAATCTAGAACCTCTCCCTCAATGTCAGCAAAACTAAGGAGCTGGTTGTAGCCTTCCAGAGGAGGTCAGAGCCCACACTCCGGTCTGCCTCAATGGAGCTGAGGTGAGATAATGGACAGGTTAAATTTCTCGGGGTAAACACCTCTCGTGATTTACCCTGGTTCAATGGCCAAGAAACAATGCCATGCCTCTACTTCCTCAGAAGTCTAAGAAAATTTGATATGTCTCCTGCAACCCTTAACAACTTCTACAGGTGTACCATTGAAAGCATCTTATCATGGTGCATCTCTGGGTGGTACGGGAACTGCTCTGCCCAAAACTGCAAAAAAACTCTAGAGAATGTGGCTGCATCAACTTCATCTAGAACTGCTACTGCCTTGGAAAAACAGCCAACATAAGATTTATTGCACCCCAACCACATGCTCTTCACCACCCTCTCATCAAGAAAAAGATTCACATGTGTGAGATCATGCACCAACAGATTGAAGAACTGTTTCTTTCCTTCTGTTCTCAGTCTCCTGAATGAACTGCAAATGGTAAAATGATATTGCCTTTGCTCCTTATCAACTGAGCTCTCTCTGTAACTCTGCACTTTTGCACTCTATCTTAATTATTTGTGGCACTAGTCTATCACCGTCACAATCTCTAACACTGCTATTTTTTATCAAAAGTTAACAATAAACTTGAATTTGAACTTGCCTTTAAATTAAAAGTTGACTTTCAGACTTTGAAACTCTTCAACAAGAAATGGAAAATTATGAACCGAATAAAGGAAAGTCTTCTTCACCCTAAAGCTTTAGAACCTGTGGTCAAAGGAAGGCTTTAAATTGAATGCTTTGCTCATCTGGACAATATGACCTCAATTATGACTAATTACCTCATTAAGGGCCACTCAAGTTTTCCAGTTTTATGAGGGTCATTTGAAAATATTCTTTTATCTTCCCTTGGCACCTCCTCTTCCATACAAACCTCTCCAGCAGGTAGTAGGGACATGTAGAGCACATAAAACAACATAGAAACATAGAAAAATAGGTGCAGGAGCAGGCCATTTGGCCCTTCAAGCTACATCACCATTCAATATGATAATGGCTGATCAGTACCCGGTTCCTGCCTTCTCCCCATACCCCTTGATCTCCTTAGCTACAAGGGTCAACTCTAACTTACTCTTAAATGTTGACAAGGAACTCGCCTCAACTACTTCCTATGCAAAGAATTCCACAGATCCACCACCCTCTGAGAGAAGAATTTTTTCCTCATCTCAGTCCTAAAAAACCTTCCCCTTATCCTTAAACTGTGGCCCCTGGTTCTGGTTTTTCCCAGCATTGGAAACAACCTACCTCTGTCTAGTCTGTCTAAACCTTTAAGAATTTGATATGTTTCTAGAAGATCCCCCCTCAGTCTTCCAAATTCCAGAGAATACAAGCCTAGTCTATCCCACCTTTCTTCATAAACAAGTCCTTCCATCCTTGGTATCATTCTAGTGAATCTTCTCTGCACCCCCTCCATGGTGAGGATGTCCTTCCTCAGATAAGGAGACCAAAAATGCACTCAGTATTCCAGATGTGGTCTCAGCAAGGCCCTGTACAGATGTAGCAGGATCTCTGTACTCCTGTACTCAAATCCTCTTGCTATGAATGGCAACATATCATTCGCCTTTCTCACCACCTGCTAAACCTTCATGTTCACTTTCAATGACTGATGCACAGCAACACCCAGGTCTTGGGTGGGAGATAGGTAGTTTAGGAGACTCTCTGCATCTCCCCTTTACCATTTAGATAACCATTCTGAAGAAGTGAAGAGTAGTGCATGCCATATCAACTTCAGGAAAACATTTCCAAGAATTAAGAGGTACAGTATATCATGTTTGGTAATTAGTTGTTTACATAATGGAATATACCTGAAACAAAAGAATTTCAACTTATTATCTGAGAATAAAATCTTTGCAGAATCAATGAGTGAAATGGAATGATTAATTGAAACCATCCACCAGCATTTATCTGTGGTATATTTCACAATGCCAAAGATGTGAGTACTCGCACGTTCAAACATAATATTTACTGACATCATAGTTCAGACATTTGAGATAGGACTAGAGAGTTTTGAACCAAGAAATTGTGGATATCTGCTCAATTTTATTGCAATGAGTTGAATATTCAGTATTCTCAAGCAAAAAGTTGAAATGACAGATTGAGACCTTGTGCAAGCATGCCTCAGACATATGAAGGACTTCATACCATGGAACCATAGAACATAGAAACAGACCCTTCAGCCCTTCCAGTCTGTGCTGAACTGTTTATCTGCTTAGTCCCGTTGACTTGAACCTAGTCCATATCCCTCCATACTCCTCCCGTCCAGACAACTGTCTTAAAATTGAGCCTGTATTTTCCACTTCAGCTGGTAGTTCATTCCATACTCCCACCACTCTCAGTATGAAGAGGTTCCCCCTCAACTTTTTCCCTTTCATCATTAACCCACGTCCTCTGGTTTGTATCTTACCTACCCTCAGTCGAAAAAGCCTACCTACATTTACTCTGTTTATACCTTTCATAATTTTAGATACCTCTATCACATGTCCCCTCATTCTTCTACGCTCCAGAGAAAAATGTCCTAACTTACTTAAAGTTTCCCGGTAACTCAGTTCCTGAAGTCCAGGCCTCGTAAATATCAACCACACTTAAGAGTTATCATATTGATATCTTTCCTGTAGTTAGGTGACCAAAACTTCACAAAATACTCCAAATTTGGCCTCACCAATTGTGGTGATACGACCACCAGCCTACTGCAGGGGGCGATCTCTGTACCTGCAGGAAGACCACCTAAGTGGCTGACTCCACCTGGTCGGCTGTCAATCAGCCGACTTGAATATAAACCTGAGCTGGCCGCTCCTGAGCCAGTCACAATGGGGAGCCACCAAGGCTTAAACTGCTGTTCAGACTTTTAATGGAATAAAGCCCGTTGTACGGTCTTTTGAATTTTGTGCTTGCTCGCTGCTATCTCAGCGCACCACACCAATGTCTTATACAACTTTACCTATTTACACATATGTCTTGTGATTACAGAATGGACCCAACCACACTTAAGAGTTAGGTTACTGATGAAGCTTTGCCATGTGGCCACCAAGGATGAGATATGGATAATGATGAGTTTATTGTCAAACCTCTTGTACAAACTAAACATGCACCAAAATTCGTAATTGCTGAAGCCGAAGAGGTACTTGTAAAGAAAATTGATAATGGTAACTAATTGAATTGAATTAAAAGAGAAAATAAATACATTAGATAGATCAGAAATATTCACAGTAGACCGAGTGCTGCGCAAAAACGATTTATGGTAGTTTCAGTCTGGAAATAATTCACAAGTCCAAGAAATGGTACAGTTAAATATTTAATTCTCATATTATTCTGAACAATCCCCTCGATTTCTTTGTGGTAAATTTTTAACTGCTATGACAACAATCTTAGCCAAGACTTCCTGGAACATATTTCTGTGCTAAAGTCAAAGCCGCTTAATAATTTAGGAAATATTTGGAAACAACAATGGGGGTATTATATGGTTTATGGATGTTTAATTAAGATCACATTCAATAACTTCCTTATGCTAAATATGATTATCTTTTACATGAACCGAAGTATTGGTAAAATTAATTCTGCTTACGTGAGATACTTTCAAATTAGGCTTAATTGTGCATGCAACAATTCTTGAATTATCAGTGGAGTGGCAATGAAGGGGAGGATGGGGTAAAACTCCCCAGTCTGAAGATTTTGAACCTGTTGCTGGCAAATGTTAGAATGACATTACTTCACCTCTCATTATATATTATAGCATGATCAACAATCCTTTTAGGCAATCCTTCAGGAAGTAGGGTGAATAGATTCACTGCAGTTTTATGAGCTTGACGTGAATGGTAAGCGCATAGCGAGATGCCCTGTTGGGGGAGCACAGGTGTGTTGTTTTTTTTTTTTTCACACTATAAACCATATTGACCAAGATACATGCAGACATTTTTTCTCTTGAATATATAGTGTCATTTTCTCCCCCTTTTTCCCCCCTCGCTTCCCTCCCTCCCTCACCCCCTTTCCCATTTATTTGAAGTTCAATCAATAAGATACATTAAACCTGTTAAACAATGTCGTCACTTAATAAAAATAAACAAGAAATTTTACTGAGTCAGTTCTTTTATTTATCTTCTCCTTCTGTCATTTTAGGTGGTGGAAGTCCACGGTAGGATTTCTCTATTGCATTTCATGTATGGCTACCATATTTGTTCGAATATTGTAATGTTATTTCTTAAATTATATATTATTTTTTCTAATGGAATACATTTATTCATTTCTATGTACCATTGTTGTATTCTCAAGTTGTCTTCTAATTTCCAGGTTGACATAATACATTTTTTTGCTACAGCTATCATAACAAATCTTTTTTGTGCTCCATCCAAATCAAGTCCAAATTCTTTATTTCTTATATTACTTAGGAGGAAGATCTCTGGGTTTTTTGGTATATTGCTTTTTGTGATTTTATTTAATATCTGGTTTAGATCTTCCCAAAATTTTTTGACTTTCTCACATGTCCAGATTGCATGATTTGTTGTTCCTGTTTCCTTTTTACAGCGAAAACATCTGTCTGATACTGTTGGGTCCCATTTATTTAACTTTTGGGGTGTGATATATAGCCTGTGTAGCCAGTTATATTGTATCATGCGTAACCTCGTGTTTATTGTATTTCTCATGGTTCTGGAGCATAGCTTTTCCCATGTTTCATTCTTTATCTTTATGTTTAGATCTTGTTCCCATTTTTGTTTAGGTTTACCATTTGTTTCCTCGTTCTCCTTTTCTTGCAGTTTGATGTACATGTTTGTTATAAATTTTTTAATTGGTGATGTTTTTATTTCAGCATCTTACCTCTGTGCGTTTTCTGATGTCTAGATTCAAGCTTCTTAAAACAATCATGAATGCAGCTTCTTCACTTTGGATGATCATGTGGCAGAGGTTCCCAGAAGTCCATTGAAATATTCCAGTCTTATTCAAAGCTTTGAGGACATCTTTGAATCTTTTCCTCTGTCCATTGCTGTCATCTATTCCCATGGCAAAGTTTGGGATAAAAGTCACTCTTTAGAGCCTGGTGTCAGTCAATTTTATGACAAGGCATTGGCAATAGAGTTGATTGAATGTTATTAAAACTTCAATATTGTCCAGTGAATTTGAAGAAGATTGCAGAGATGACATGAGTGCTACCTTTCCAGAGCTATCAGAGGTCTATGGTAGTATTCCTGTTCTCTGTGGGCCATATGTGAGGTTTAAACCCTTAAAAACCCTAAATCAACCAAATACTCTGATGCCAAATTGAAGACAATGTTGAATTTCTTCAACAGTACCATCATCATTATTGGTCTTCACCAAGAGGTAGCTCTGAGATGTGATGTGATCCATATGTCCCAGAGTCTCACTATTAGTGCCAGTGTGGTGCAGCAGGAACAGGTTGATAGATGATATTTCTCTTGTGAATGTTGAAAGTTACGCCCATCCACTCATATGCTCCATTCAATGAGTCAACATGACTTGGAGTTTATATCCATACCCATTCTGCTCCTCTGGATCTATCGCCATCCTAGAATCCACTGAGTTTTCTGTACTCCTCTAATTCTGACCGACCATTCTGGGATTTGATTGTTTCAACAAGTGACCATATCTTCAGTTGCTTAGGCCCTAAGCTCTAAAATTTCCTGTTATATCTTTCTACTTATCTATCTGCCTTTCTTCTTTTCAGTCTCCATTTAAAATCTATCAACCTGACCTAAGCTTCTGATCATTGTCAAATACTTTGGTTATGCTCCTGTTAAATGGCCTGGGATATTAAAGGCAAAATACTGGCACAAACTGTTAGGATATTCTGATGAGAATTGTTTGCACTTCAGTTTTGCACAAGAATCAAACATATAGTTCATACAAAGAATCTGCTATAGAATAGAGACAGAAAAAAATAAAAATAAAAAATATAATTCTTATTTCTTCTTTAAGCATGACAAGAGAATCTGTCAGAACTTTAACCCTAATGTGCGGCTTCCTCATTGCAGAATTGTGTCAGAGGGAACAAGTTATTAAAGTGAAGATGCTGTAACCTGGAGCAAAGAAATGATATTATCAGTGGATGGAATGGCATCAGCGAGAATAAAAGAATTATCAATATTTTGGGTCAGAAACTTGATGAGAGATTGCAGGCAAATGAGACTAGTCCAGATTCCCATTTTGGTCAGCACGGACAATAGAACATCACAGCACAGTGCAGGCCATTTGGCCCACGATGTTGTGCTGACCTATATAACCATCTAAACCTACCCTATTTCACACCCATAACCCACATTCCATGCTCTATGGCTCCATATATAATATATAGAACTCTTGAACTTAAGATTCTTTAAGAACCACACATTGCTGCACTTTATCTGTTGAATTACAGAACAGATCACAACTTAGAACATTTCCTTACATTAAAGTTATACGTCACTGAAGCAGGCTGTTTGGCCCATTGAGTCCATGTCTGTCGAAAACCACTCATTTTACATGAATCCCAGTATTTTTTAAATTCACCCTGCATTATGGGAATTATTATTGAAAAATGCAAAAAAAATGAGAATGCTTATGGAATTTGGGACAAAAATGTCTTAAAATCAAAGCTTTTATTCAGTTACTTGGTCACTTTTATCCAGAGAGAAGTCATATATCAAGATAATAAAACATGACACAGGTCCCAAACATTCTTGCCTTGGCAGCAGACTATGAATATTCCTGAGAAATTAAAGAAATTCTGCAAAGGAAATTTCAATGGCGAGGTGGAAGTCGTTCTCACCAGTTCACAGCTCATTTACAGCTGACGGTATCACCTGGAACTATTGCCAATCATCCATGGGCAGCAACAATTTAAAAGAGCACCAACAGAAATAGATATTGCCCTCCAAATTTCATCTCCATTTTATTTTCTCCATTACACCTTATAATATGGCCAAAATGCTTCTTAGTCACTTGTGACTCTGTTATCGTGATGGGGTTTCAAGCACCTCTCCAGAAACTGAAGAACAAATATCTAGGGTGGCACACCAGTATGGGGCTGAGGAGATACTACAACACGGAAGACGTTATATGTTGTACTTAGGACACTAAACCCGGGTCCAGCCAGCTCTCTCAGTTCAAAGTAAATCACGAAAATTTTGTGGCCAAGATTTATCCCTTGCAGAACTTCACCAGCGACCCAGGTTCGAATCTGACATTGTCTGTAAGGAGACCCTTCAAACATTTACCAGGTGTAATTTGGCAGCATGGGCTTGAGGGTCAAAAGGGCTTGTATGTCTAAATTTAAATTTAAATTTAATCACTGAAATAGGTTAGTTGTTCGTTATTCTATTGCATCTCATAGAATTATCATTGCTGAGTTTTCACATTGTAACTTGCCATAATTGGCTGTTTTAAGCTCTTCTCAAACTCCTCAAAGTTATGGTGTGACGGCAAACATTTATTTTACTTTTTTTTAATGTAAGAGATTTATTTCTGAGATTAGTTTGGGATTATCATGAGAATTATCAATGTCTCAGATATTTTTCTTGAGATGCTATCAAATATTTGTAAAGATCTCGTAATTCAAAACCAGGCATTTGATCTGGTCATTCTAAGGATGAATTATCAGCCTGGAGAATTCGTTGGTTTTTTTTTTCTCCTTATGTGAAAAGAAGAATTGGGAGTTTGTGTGTCTGAAATGAGAAATTACATGCACAGAATGGATGTGGAGACTCTGAGTAATATATTACACAAAACCAAACCCAATTCCAAGCAGACTTGGCTTATGTCGCTCATAATTTGAAGTTAAATAAATAATATTTTTCAAGAAAATATTACATTCCTTCCATGTAACAGTGAAGGTTCTACTCTACTGCAACACAGTCATGTACAACAATGAGCAATATTATCCATAAGAAGTCTCTGAAAATACCACCAACTCGTCTCATTTCATGATGTTGCTGCCCACAACCCTTTATCCATTTTGTTTTAATGTTCAGTGCAGATTCTGCTCCCAACTCTGAAACAGTAATTTTCAGGGAAGGTTAGTCAGAAAAGGCCACAGCTTCAAGTCAAATACCATGTTGGAAATAAGACATTGACCTGTATTGGCTATCTTTTTTAAAAAAAAGAGACCAAGGTTTCTTGATGTAAAAACATTGTTTTTTCCATTTTGAGACACTGTTTTCTTCTCAATTGTAAAAATGTAATTTTGCTCTTACACAAAGGATCTTACAAGCTGAGCAGCCATGAGGTTGGTGCAGAATGGTGACCTTGAAACACGGGCTAATTTGAACACAATCCTGCTTAATAATTCCCCTTGAGGGTAGGTGAGATGGGAATGAGAGGTCATAAGTTAAGGGTTAGGGGGCAGAACTTTAGAAGAAACATTAAAGGAAGCTTCATCACTCAGAAAGTGGTGGCTGAGTGGAATGACCTTCCGGAAGAGGTGGTTGCAGCAAGGTCAAGTTTTGTCATTTAAGAGAGGGTTGGATGAGTACATGGATATGAGGGGACTGGTGGGTTATGGAGAGGGAGCAGGTAGGTGGGACTAGTGGAGTTTACTTAAATCGGTACAGACTAGAGGGGCCTGTTTCTGTATTGTCATTGTTATATGGTTATATGGATATTGGTGGGAGGGTAGAAGAGAACAAAAAGCGAGGTGATAGGGGTAGCTCTGAATGGAGAGGCAAGGGAAGCCTGTGGGGTGGTAGAGAAAAGAAGAGAGTGAGACTCAAGGAGGGTGGGGGGTGGGTGATTTAACGGAAGCTGGAGGTTAATATTAATGCTGATGAGTTGGAGAGTACCCAAAGTGGAATATTAGGTGTTGTTCGTCCAATTTTCTGTAGCCACCTGGTTTGTGGAATCAATATAGTTGGCCACTGGAAGTTCCCTGTTATTGCAGCGGGCAGAGAAAAGATGCTCGACAAAATATTCTCTTAGTTTGTGTCCAATCTTCTTTTCTTTGGCTTGGCTTCGCGGACGAAGATTTATGGAGGGGGTAAAAAGTCCACGTCAGCTGCAGGCTCGTTTGTGGCTGACCAGTCCGATGCGGGACAGGCAGACACGATTGCAGCGGTTGCAAGGGAAAATTGGTTGGTTGGGGTTGGGTGTTGGGTTTTTCCTCCTTTGCCTTTTGTCAGTGAGGTGGGCTCTGCGGTCTTCTTCAAAGGAGGCTGCTGCCCGCCAAACTGTGAGGCGCCAAGATGCACGGTTTGAGGCGTTATCAGCCCACTGGCGGTGGTCAATGTGGCAGGCACCAAGAGATTTCTTTAGGCAGTCCTTGTACCTTTTCTTTGGTGCACCTCTGTCACGGTGGCCAGTGGAGAGCTCGCCATATAATACGATCTTGGGAAGGCGATGGTCCTCCATTCTGGAGACGTGACCCATCCAGCGCAGCTGGATCTTCAGCAGCGTGGACTCGATGCTGTCGAGCTCTGCCATCTCGAGTACCTCGACGTTAGGGGTGTGAGCGCTCCAATGGATGTTGAGGATGGAGCGGAGACAACGCTGGTGGAAGCGTTCTAGGAGCCGTAGGTGGTGCCGGTAGAGGACCCATGATTCGGAGCCGAACAGGAGTGTGGGTATGACAACGGCTCTGTATACGCTTATCTTTGTGAGGTTTTTCAGTTGGTTGTTTTTCCAGACTCTTTTGTGTAGTCTTCCAAAGGCGCTATTTGCCTTGGCGAGTCTGTTGTCTATCTCATTGTCGATCCTTGCATCTGATGAAATGGTGCAGCCGAGATAGGTAAACTGGTTGACCGTTTTGAGTTTTGTGTGCCCGATGGAGATGTGGGGGGGCTGGTAGTCATGGTGGGGAGCTGGCTGATGGAGGACCTCAGTTTTCTTCAGGCTGACTTCCAGGCCAAACATTTTGGCAGTTTCCGCAAAGCAGGACGTCAAGCGCTGAAGAGCTGGCTCTGAATGGGCAACTAAAGCGGCATCATCTGCAAAGAGTAGTTCACGGACAAGTTTCTCTTGTGTCTTGGTGTGAGCTTGCAGGCGCCTCAGATTGAAGAGACTGCCATCCGTGCGGTACCGGATGTAAACAGCGTCTTCATTGTTGGGGTCTTTCATGGCTTGGTTCAGCATCATGCTGAAGAAGATTGAAAAGAGGGTTGGTGCGAGAACACAGCCTTGCTTCACGCCATTGTTAATGGAGAAGGGTTCAGAGAGCTCATTGCTGTATCTGACCCGACCTTGTTGGTTTTCGTGCAGTTGGATAATCATGTTGAGGAACTTTGGGGGACATCCGATGCGCTCTAGTATTTGCCAAAGCCCTTTCCTGCTCACGGTGTCGAAGGCTTTGGTGAGGTCAACAAAGGTGATGTAGAGTCCTTTGTTTTGTTCTCTACACTTTTCTTGGAGCTGTCTGAGGGCAAAGACCATGTCAGTGGTTCCTCTGTTAGCGCATGAGCGCATGAGTCTGTTAGTGTCCAATCTTACTGATGTAGAAAAGACCACAATGCAGATGCAGGAAATGACTCCTTCAGATTCACAAGTAAAGTATTGCTTCACTTTAAACAACTCTTTGGTACTCCAGATGGTGGTGAGGGATGAGGTGTGGGTGTATGTGAAGCTTTTTTTTGCATTCACAAAATTAGATACCAAGGGGACGATTAGTGGGAAGGGATGCATAGGTGAGGGAATCCAGAAGGAAGGGCTCCTTGTGGAAAGTAGAGAGAGGAGGGGAAGGGAAGATGTGTTTGCTGGTGGGATTACATTGTAGGTGGCAAAAACTGCGGAGGATAATATATTGGATACAAGGGCTAGTGGGGTGGTAGGTGAAGACATCCTTGTTGCATCTCAGGGTGGAAGCGGTCAGGGCAGATATGCGAGAAGTAGAGGAGATGCGAATAAGGGCTGAGTTGATGGGAGTAGAGGGTTAGCCTCATATTTTGAAGAAGGGTATCGTAGATGTTCTAGCATAAAAGAGATGCATCCGGCTTGGAAGGATTGATAGAAAGGAATAGAATCCTTTCAGGGACATAGTGTTAAAAAGTATAGTTAAGGTAACTGTGGGAGTTGGTAGGTTTGTAGAAAATATCTGTAGAGATCTATACATCTGTTCTTCGTATCAGATTAGTAAATGTGAATTTGTTCATTAACCTATGACTTCAATATTCCACACACCAAGTAAATTTAAATGTAAATCTCCAATTGAACCTACATCAGCAGACGATAACCTGCTCCAATCGAGATACCAGAGGAGTGTTCTGTGTATTCAATGTGGGTTGTACGCATGTCTGAACTTTGGAAGAATTTTAAATGAGTCATGCAGGCTTTATATTTCTAGATATTTTTTATTACCTTGTTGAGTTTAATCTTTGAAATGCAAATATTACACAGAGCCTGCGTCAGTATTTTTATTCCTTGGAAAGGTGAAATAGACACAACCTATGAGTTGTTTGTTGAACGGCTAGGGTCCACAGATTTGATTTTAGTAAGAAATGTGAATGTGATGCTGAGGAATTGTATTTATTTTGGCTTGTCTTTTAAAATCTACAACAGGTTGGAGGGAATTGACCTAATCACCTCAATTAATCTTTAAAACACTTGTCATGTATACATTTTGCTAAAGCATTTTGTGATTTTAAATTTAGAAATACAGCATGGCAGCAGGCACTTTTGGCCCATAAATCCATGATGCCTGATTACGCCCAATTGACCAACAACTCCAGTACATTTTGAAAGGTGGGAAGAATCCTAAGTGCCCGTAGGAAACCCCTGCGGATACAGGGAGAACGTACAAACTCCTTACAAACAGCGCCAGATTCGAACCCCAGTCACTGGGGCTGTAACTGCATTGTGCTAACCGTTAGGCTAAGCATGCCACCCCTACATAACTATTAAAAATTAGTAATCCTGGGAGGATGCAAAAAAAACAAAGATGTAATAGAAGATCGCTTAACAAGCAAAATAGAGAAGGAGCCATAAATCTGAAGTAGAAACAGAAAGAAATGTTTCACGTACCCTCACTTCCTCTCTCACCATGACTCTGGACGCCAAATAGTCCTTCTAAGTGAAGCAAAACTTCACTTGTGAATCTGCAGAGGTCAATTTCTGCATCCAGTGCTCCCGTTATGGCCTCCTCTACATCAGTAAGACAGGACCTATGAGTACCTTTTCTCTGTTCACTACAGTAAAGGTGCCCCATTACAGAAAGTAGGCTATATTGGATCATTGATCAAATTCTGTATAGGGAGTTGAATATTTATGTACATGGCAAGCGGGGGTGGGTGTTGCTGCGGCAAATCTTCAATGAACTAGCTTAATCTGAGCCTCAAAGCACAACCCTCAATATTCCATGATAAGTAGCTGAAGATTTTCAATTTCCTTCCAGTTTGTGTCATGCAACTGGGTGAAAGAACCTACATCAATCAGCCACAAATAGTCAGTAATGCAGATAGACCTTTGGTGGGCTTGAACACGTGTTGTGCTTAGGAAAAAAAAAATCTGTGTTGAACTTAGATGTATCGAGGCTCTGTCTCTTTTGTCTCATAGTAAGTAAAATGGCAGTACTGCTGCACACCAGTGGAGATAGAGGAGAGGAGATAGAATGCTCTTCTGCAGGGTTCTACTGCCCAGTCCAACTAGTGATGGCTCGGAATAGGTTTTGAACCTACTGTTAAAGGAGTGTTGGTGTTTTACTTAAAATCCTGTGACGCGAGGTCTGGCCCAAGATGGTGGCGCCTAAGGTCGTGCAGACTCTGAGGAAGCAGAGAACTTGCGCAGGGTACCAGAAAATAGGTAGACCACCGCCTCCTCCCCCCATTTGAGAAGGAGACCACAGGATGGTGACCACAGTGACAGACCAGTGAGGGGCTTTGCGGCTGAAGAACACACAGGCAGCAAGCTGTTGACGACTTAAGGCGAGGAACCCACACAGGCTGCAGACGGCTGGCGACTGCAGTCAAAGGACTCACACCAAGCTGTGGGCTGCTGGAGACTGGCTTGAGTCTAGCTGAAGGGGTACTAGGTTTCGGAATCTGGGTGTGAGGGGCTTCAGAGAGTGCTGAAGGCTTCCTGATTGTGTCGGAGGTTCAGATCTGGAGCTCAGATGCCAATGGTTTGGACTGCAGAGCCAGCAGGAGTTCTAGAGGCAAATCCACAGACACTCAGTGATTCTGGGAGGACTTTCTTTTGCTTCTCTTTCACTGGAAATTTGTCCTGATGGTGAATCTGTCTGCCTTACAGCAGACTAAAGCAAATTCTGTTTACTATTACACGTGCTTTATTACGTGACAATAAAGGAATCCTGAATCTAGCAGAAAGAAGAGAGCATGGTCAGGGTGAAGGCCATCTTTAGTGATTTTGGCTATCTTCCTGGCTTCTACATTCCTACACATGCACATGTAGGTTTCCAAGCCACACTGTGATGCAATCTGTCAGTATAGTTTCCATAGTATACCTGTTGAAGTTCGTAAGAGTTTTCAATGACATGTCAAATCTACTCAAGTTCCTTAGAGAAAAGAAACATTGGTACACCATTTTCTAGGTTCCCTCGATTTACTGTCCCCAGTCTTCCAATATGTGGGCTCCTAGGAACTTGAAATTATTAACCCTCTTCACTTCCATCCTGTCCATGAAGACATCATCCCTCAACTTTGCTCTGCTAAGTTCTACAGTCAGCACCTTGGTCTTGCTGACTTTGAGAGCTTGAGTTGTCTGTGTTGATGTTCTGCAAGAAAATATTTTGTCCATCTTGAGGAACTGACTCAGACAAAAATTAGAGCAAAGTTTCAGTATGGTATTCATTAACACTCTATTGCAGCATTTTGGCAATCGCACTATGTTACACCATAGTAACAAAATATTTTCTCCCAATATATGGAGCAATGATAGATATGCACTAAAGTCTCATTTAGGCAATGATCTTTTGTTTTTTTATATGTGAACTGTTTCATGTCAAATGAAATCCCAAACCCATGACATTTTACAGACAATACTATCAATCTTTAGTTAACGTTTTGGATGATTCAGAGTCACTCATGAGAGGCCATCACTGTTACTCCTGTGCCTGATTTATTAAGATGGTATTGACTCGTTGCCTACTTCTGGTGTTCCAATAGATTTTCTCCAACAACCTATTACCAATTACATGCTAAACCTATCCACAAAGACTCATTCACCCCACTTTGTTCACCAACTTGCTTTTCTATTTTCTTCCACTGCCCGACAAGAAGCAGTTAGTGCACTGTCTTTACCACATCGGGATCGGGACCAGACCAGGGTTCGAATCCCACGCTGTCTATAAGGAGTTTATACGTTCTCCCCCTTTTGAGTGGGTTTTCTCTGGGGGCTCCGGGTTCCTCTCACTGTTCAAAATGCACCAGAGGTGGAGGTTAATGGGGTTTAAATTGGGTGGCATGGACTTGTGGGCCAAAATGGCTTGTTACCGTGCTGCATGTCCAACTTTTTTTTAATTTAAAAAAATTAAGCTGGTGAGCCTATTACTGAAGGGAGGGGGGGGGGGGGGAGGCAATTTTATTTGATGTATTATGATATTGGATAATCAACTTGTGGTCTCCTCACCCACAGCACATCAAATATGGTGGTAAAAATGGTTTTCCTTAATTAATCAATTTTCCTCAAGGTGACTATTAATCCTGCTGCTTATCAATGTTTCTGAAAGGTTTCCCACCAGTGAGGTTACACTGACTAGCCTTGAAAAGTCAAATTTATCCTTAATCTCTTTTTAAACAAGGGAGTAACCTTTGCTATTTTCCGGTCCTGTGCACCACCCACATATCCAAAGAGCACAAAATGTTTTTGGTTAGTACTCCTCCAATTTCTTTCATATTTCCCCTCAAAATCCTGGGGAATATCTGAATTGGTCCTAATGACTCTTAAAGTTCAGGCAACGTTTCTGATATTTCTGTTAAATTGTTTTAAAGTATCCAATATCTCGACGACTCCTGCTTCATTACTACATTGGAGGCACCCTTTTCCCAGCTGAAAACTGTGGGAGGAGGGGTCAAAACTTTCTGTGATTCATCTAGAAGTTCTCCGCAATATTCAAGAAGTCAAGCCCTGGAAATAAAGCTGTGGGCTTCAAGTGCTGTTAAACAAAAGTGGTTTAGATGGTTAACAGGGTGATAGTGAATCAAAGGGTTTGTTTCTCTTTTGTACGTTTCGATGACAATCTCATCTACTCTCCATCCTTACACTTGGTGTTAGCTGTGACTGAAGACATACGAAAAAATTCAGTATGTGTTATGTGCCTGCCCACATCAGATAACATCATAGAATTGATTTGTTTCCTAAAGCTTCCTTAAACCATTCAGTGCTGACCCAAATATTGTGGCTACTTAGTTATTTTATACTCTAAAGTTGTTTTCAGGGTTTAACCTTCAGTAAATTCATTGTACTGGCTACGGTTCAGGATGGAGATCAAATAATTAACAGTCATTTTTGTATATCCTTCATTGTAAAAGCCGGTTTCAGAATACTGAAACAGCAATATAGCATTTCCATTGGCATGCACACAATTAACTTTCCTTTCAGCAATTTTAACATGGAGGGTATATTGCTTTAATGATTTGCATCCAGACTATTTAAGATGTCCACTTAGTACAAATAATAGATGCCAATGTCATTATTGTCAAAATGAACAGAACAGAACCCAATGTTCAGTGAGCTGTTCAAATCTTGTTAATGTAGAATTGTATAATCATCTTTAAATGGAAAGCCTGCTTGACGTATTGAATTACAACATTGTTAATAGTCTGTACAGTCAAAAAAAAATGTGAAAGTCACTAATTCTATTCAAATCAACCAACATTTGACATCACATTTTTGGCAGAATGTCCACCTTGGTCTGTAGAAATTGCAATTTGAGTCTAAATCTTACCACAGATTTTCTGAATATCAGTTTGATAATTCTTTCAGATGACTTAGCAAATTGCACTGTTAATTATACGCAAAAGAGACCAACAGTTCAGTTTGCAATGACCTTTTGCTCAGCCTCTTAACTGCTGAAGATAATCATCCTTGAATTTCAAAGTTCAAATTTATTGTCGGAAGACATCTACGACATTAAATACAACACCACGAACCTTTTTCCTGTGGGCCAGGTGGAATTTCCACTTATCAGTAGTATGCATAAACTCTACTCAAGAAAAAATATACTTACGCAACAGAGAGAAATGTAAAAAGAAGAAAAGGTTAACAAACTGACTATGCAAATACAGAAAGATTAAATATTCAGTAATAAACAATGTGCAGAGTACGTGTCCTTTATCTATTTTTAATCATAGTTCCACTAACTTAAAAATTGGATTATGTCTATTAATTAATTTAATCTTTGAACTCTTTGGCTTGGCTTCACGGACGAAGATTTATGGAGGGGGTAAATGTCCACGTCTGCTGCAGGCTCGTTTGTGGCTGACAAGTCCGATGCGGGACAGGCAGACACGGTTGCAGCGGTTGCAGGGGAAAATTGGTGGGTTGGGGTTGGGTGTTGGGTTTTTCCTCCTTTGCCTTTTGTCAGTGAGGTGGGCTTTTTTGAACTATCTTTGAACTATCCAAATATATTGTGTTTTTTTTCTATTTCTATAGATTACATCAATCCTGATTGTTGGATTGAAGGCTTGTCTAAGGTTGTGCTTGATTTCCCAATGAAAACAACATTCTCTCGAATGCAGAACAGAAACACTGTTAGGAGAAAGAGAAAGAGCTGGCATCGCTGATCTTATCCACAACATCAGCATAAGGCTGACATTACAATCAATCATTACTTTCACTTATTTTGAAATTTCACACAAGGTCTATTTTGAGGATCCAAAATATAACTGAGCATTTAAAGCTATAACTGATCTCCTTGATTAAGTAAACCTCTGAATCTTTCTTATTTGACAGAACCCTGAGGTTAGACACAAACCCAAAATATCTAACTTTTAAACTTATAGTTACTAAATTAAACTGTATAAATTAAAATTGAAGACTACCACACATTTTAATTTAGGTCAGATGAATAAAACAATTTCATACTGTAAGGAAATACATAAAAGCACCATCTTAATAGCTCTGTTGATTCAAAACTAGATAAAATAATGAATTTTATCTCAACTTGTACTAAGTGGACATCTCAAATTCTCTCAGTGGCCAAATTTTCATTGGTTAAAAAAGCATGCCAATATCTACTATTGAAACATTAGTCTTTTCTCTTTGGGCTTCAAAATTTGTATACAGCTAAGTATACAAACATAAAAAGATTACCTGACTAAGCAAACAAAAACTTCTCATACAGTTTATGAAGCTTAGATTTAAGATTTCAGAGTTGAGATTTATTGTGAGAGTACCTACATGACATCGCGTACAATCTTGAGATTATTTTTCCTGCAGGCCAGGCATAATTACCACTTATTGGTCGTTAAAAAATAAACTGTATACAATATACATGTAAACAAATAAAGAACTGTAAACAGATAACAAAAAGTAAACTAACTGACTGTGCAATAGAGAGAGAATTTTTTTAAAAATCAATAAAGTGCAAATGCAAGAGTTCTTAAATGGGTCCCTGACTGAGTTTGTTGTTGAGAAGTCTGATGTTGGAGGGGTAGCAGCTGTTCCTGAACCTGGTGATGTGAGTCTTGTGGCACCAATACCTCTTTCCTGATGGTAGCATTGAGAACAGAGCATGTGCTGGATACTTGGTGATTGCTACTGCTCTCCGATGGCAGCGTTCCCTGTAGATGTTCTCGATGGTGAGGAGGTGATATCCTGGGCATTTTGGAGGGCTTTATGCTCAGGGATGTTAGTGTCCGTATACCAGACGGTGATGCAGCCGGTCAGCACACATCTGTAGAAATTTGCCAGGGTTTCTAATATCATACCAAATCTCTGCAAACTCCTGAGGAAGTTGAGGCACTGACAAACTTTCTTCATGATGCCATTAATGTATTAGGTCCAGGAAAGATCCTCCGAGATAGTGACTCCCAAAAAAACTCCATATTTCCCAAAATATAAACAACATCTAAATTTAGGAGTCAACAAATATTCATGCCATTTAAATCAAACAAAACAAAAATATGACACAAAATTCTCAAAAGATATGCTGTACATGTACTTTGAAGTGTTCAAGAGGGAGATAGATGATGTTACAACAAATGGCCATTTAACCATTTCTATGTGTCAACATAAATGAGTGTCTCTTAAGCCCATTTTTAAAGACGTGCACTCACTCATGTCAACAAACACTCTTGCACAGGAATTATTTCACAACCCATTTAATTGTCATAGAATATTTCACCCATTGAAACTCACACCCACACACCCCCCAAACACCCACACACACACAAATCCAGACTTTCTGAATCATACACCACTAGTATTAAATATTTTGTCGGGGGTTGTTGTTCAAATAAGCGCTTGTATTTCTCCTTTGTTACTGCAAACCACACTATTTCCTCTTGCCGTTCAAATTAGAGCTGATTTCTCCCATTTTTTCATTTAATTTATTAACTTTTTTCACTATTCATTGAACATATGTATTAATGGCCCCTCAGATTCTTACTTGGGAGCTTTGGTAACCATAGGCATATCACTCTTTTAAAACATATGACCTTCTCTTACTACCAAGGTAAATGCAAATCTGTTCACCTTACAGACCTCTCAAGTCTCATTGAGAAGACAATGACTGGCCAGTTGACAATAGATTTTATTTGATTTTTAAAACTATACTCACCTAAGTAATGCTTTGTGGCTGCTATCAGCCCATTGAATGGGAAGGTCTTATAACCTAAGCTAAACATTCTGTCGTGCAATCTATACTTACATCAGCTGCTGATATATTTATTTATTACTGTTTCCACTGCAGGACAGAAGAGAGGTTGATCATGTTATGGGCATCAATTTCCCTCTAAATGAGCAAAAGGTAACATTTGGATAACAGTTTAGAGATGAAGTTGAACGATTCCACTGAGATTCGGATATCAAATTAACAGAGAGAGCGAGAGAATAAGCCAGTTAATAGAACTGGTTAACAGACAATGAGAAGTATGATTTTACGCATCTGCAGATTCTTACACTTTATTCATATCTTCTTTTTCTTTGGCTTGGCTTCGCCGACGAAGATTTATGGAGGGGGTAAATGTCCACGTCAGCTGCAGGCTCGTTTGTGGCTGACAAGTCCGATGCGGGACAGGCAGACACGGTGGCAGCGGTTTCAGGGGAAAATTGGTTGGTTGGAGTTGGGTGTTGGGTTTTTCCTCCTTTGCCTTTTGTCAGTGATTAAATCATGTTTTGAAAAGGCGCTTTGCCATTCTTTAACGTTACAATCACAAAATAATAATAAAGTAATAGGGAGAATCCTAGTAATTATAGACCAGTGAGTTTTGGGTCAGAGGTGGGCAAACTATTTGGGTGGATCCTTATAGACATGATTTATGGGCATTTAGAGAAGTATAGTCTTCTCAGCATAGCTTTGTGAGAAGTAGATCATGCCTTACAAGACTAATTGAATTTTATGAGGGAGTAACAAAAGAAATTGATGAAGGTAGGTTGGTAGATATAGTGCATATGAATTTTAGTAAGGCAGATGAAAAGGTCACCCGTGGTAGTCTCATTCAGAATGTCATGAGACATTGGATCCATGGAGCTTTGACTGTGTGGATTTAGAACTGGCTTGCCTGCAGAAAGCAGAGGGTAGTAATAGAAAGAATACATTCTGCCTGGAGGTTGGTGGAGTTCCGCAGGGATCTGCTCCGGGACCCCTGCTCTTTGTGATTTTTATAAATAACCTGAAGAAGTAGAGGGGCTGGTCAATATGTTTTCAGATGACATGAAGGCTGGAGTGTTGTGGATAGTTTAGAAGGTTACCGCTCAGGTTGATAGGGTAGTTAAGAAGGCTTATGGTTTGCTGGCCTTCATTAGTTGGGGGATTAAGTTAAAGAGTCATGTGATAATTGCAGCTCCATAAAACTCTGCTTCGACCACATTTGGAAAATTGCTTTCAGTTCTAGTCGCCCCATTACAGGAAGGATGTGGAAGTTATGAACAGGGTATAGAGGAGATTAACTAGAATGTTGCTGGATTTGAGAACGTTTCTTATGAGCCAAGGTTAACAGAGTTAGGGTGTTTCTGTTTGGAGCAAAGAAGGATGAAAAGTGACACGATTATGAAAGGATAGACACCCAGCATATTTTTTTTCTGGGATGTAGGTAGCAAACATCAGAGGACATCTATACAAGGTGAGAAGAGCCAAGTTCAGGGGAGATGTTAGGGGTGCTTACACAGAGAGTAGTGGACACTTGGAATGCATTGCTAGGAGTGGTAGTAGAGGCTGGTAGAATGGGGAAATTTATAAGACTCTTAGAGAGGAACATGGATACAAGAAAAATAGAGTTGTAAATGTGAGATAGGGAAGGTTTTGTTTGTTGAATAGGTTTATATAGGTGAGCACAATGTTGTGCACTGAAGGATCTGCACTGGCCTACAACATTCTATGTTCTATAGATAATGATGGACTCAGCGAGCACTGATTACTACGTTGGAGATGATGGAAGTCAGAAGTAAAAATAGAAAATAGGAAGTGCTTAGCAGTTTTGGCACCATGGTGGAGAGAGAGGAAGAGTCAAAGTTTCAAGTAAATGAATTGCATCAGAAATGCCCTCAAGTAAGATTATTGACCTAACCAAATCAAAAGGAAGAGGCTATTATATTTACTTAAAAGAGAAAAAATAGATATTGGATTCGTGCAGGAAACACATCTAACTGAAGTGGAACATAATAAATTAAGGAGAGACTGGGTAGGACACGTAACGGCAGCATCATAAGATTCAAAAGCCAGAGGAGTAGCTATATTAATCAATAAAAATGTACCAATCAAAATAGACGAGGAAATAATAGATCCAGCAAGGAGGTACGTAATGATAAAGTGTCAGATATATTCAGAATTTTGGAATTTGGTCAATATATAGGCACCTAATGAAGAGGATCAAAAGTTTATGCAAGATTTTTTTTTGAAGATTGTAGATATGCAGGGAAATATATTGATAGGAGGGGATTTGAACCTTAATTTGGACCCAAAAGTGGATAAAATTGGACAAAAGACTAGCAAAAAGAACAAAGTAGCCAAATTTATGGTTAAATCAATGCAGAAAATGCAACTTTTGGATATATGGAGGAGGCAACACCCAAAGGAGAAGGAATACTCATATTATTCGAGTAGACATAAAACATACTCAAGGATTGACCTGTTCCTGTTGTCAGCCCATATCCAAGGGAGAGTTAGGAACATGGAATATAAAGCTAGATTGTTATCTGATCATTCACCCCTGTTATTAGCAACAGAACTGGAGGATATGCCACCAAGAACATATAGATGGAGATTAAACTCCATGCTACTTAAAAGGCAGGAATTTAGAGAATTTATTGAGCGCCAAATTAAAATGTACTTTGAAATAAATACGGAATCAGTGAAAGACAAATTTATATTATGGGATGCAATGAAAGCCTTCATTAGAGGGCAGATAATAAGTTATGTCTTTGTCTTTGGCTTGGCTTCGCGGACGAAGATTTATGGAGGGGGTAAAAAGTCCACGTCAGCTGCAGGCTCGTTTGTGGCTGACCAGTCCGATGCGGGACAGGCAGACACGATTGCAGCGGTTGCAAGGGAAAATTGGTTGGTTGGGGTTGGGTGTTGGGTTTTTCCTCCTTTGCCTTTTGTCAGTGAGGTGGGCTCTGCGGTCTTCTTCAAAGGAGGTTGCTGCCCGCCAAACTGTGAGGCGCCAAGATGCACGGTTTGAGGCGTTATCAGCCCACTGGCGGTGGTCAATGTGGCAGGCACCAAGAGATTTCTTTAGGCAGTCCTTGTACCTTTTCTTTGGTGCACCTCTGTCACGGTGGCCAGTGGAGAGCAAGCCATATAATACGATCTTGGGAAGGCGATGGTCCTCCATTCTGGAGACGTGACCCATCCAGCGCAGATGGATCTTCAGCAGCGTGGACTCGATGCTGTCAACCTCTGCCATCTCGAGTACCTCGACGTTAGGGGTGTGAGCGCTCCAATGGATGTTGAGGATGGAGCGGAGACAACGCTGGTGGAAGCGTTCTAGGAGCCGTAGGTGGTGCCGGTAGAGGACCCATGATTCGGAGCCGAACAGGAGTGTGGGTATGACAACGGCTCTGTATACGCTTATCTTTGTGAGGTTTTTCAGTTGGTTGTTTTTCCAGACTCTTTTGTGTAGTCTTCCAAAGGCGATATTTGCCTTGGCGAGTCTGTTGTCTATCTCATTGTCGATCTTTGCATCTGATGAAATGGTGCAGCCGAGATAGGTAAACTGGTTGACCGTTTTGAGTTTTGTGTGCCCGATGGAGATGTGGGGGGGCTGGTAGTCATGGTGGGGAGCTGGCTGATGGAGGACCTCAGTTTTCTTCAGGCTGACTTCCAGGCCAAACATTTTGGCAGTTTCCGCAAAGCAGGACATCAAGCGCTGAAGAGCTGGCTCTGAATGGGCAACTAAAGCGGCATCATCTGCAAAGAGTAGTTCACGGACAAGTTTCTCTTGTGTCTTGGTGTGAGCTTGCAGGCGCCTCAGATTGAAGAGACTGCCATCCGTGCGGTACCGGATGTAAACAGCGTCTTCATTGTTGGGGTCTTTCATGGCTTGGTTCAGCATCATGCTGAAGAAGATTGAAAAGAGGGTTGGTGCGAGAACACAGCCTTGCTTCACGCCATTGTTAATGGAGAAGGGTTCAGAGAGCTCATTGCTGTATCTGACCCGACCTTGTTGGTTTTCGTGCAGTTGGATAATCATGTTGAGGAACTTTGGGGGACATCCGATGCGCTCTAGTATTTGCCAAAGCCCTTTCCTGCTCACGGTGTCGAAGGTACTAAGATGAAAAAGGACTACAATTAGGAAATAGAACAGTTGGAAAGGAAAATAGTAAGTACAGAAAAAGAACTAGCAATAAGGGAAGATGCAACAAAAAGAGAATTAGCGGACAAAAAAATAAAATACAAAACATTACAAAGTAAAAGGTCGAGGAGAACGTAATGAAAATAAAGCAGAAATATTACAAGCTAGGAGAAAAAATGCACAAAATACTAGCCTGGCAACTTAAAACAGAACAAGCTAAAAGAACTATATTGACATCAAGGAAAAAGGACAAACAAATTACATATAACCCAACAGAGATCAATGAAAACTTTAAGGAATTCTATGAACTGGATACTGAACTGAGAATGAAGGGAAAGAAGACAAAATAGATGAGTTTTGAGCTAAAATTCAACTACCGAAATTGCACGAGGAGGAGCAAAACAAATTGATAAAACCATTTGAAATAGAGGAAATACAGGATATATTAAAAAAAAGCTACCAAACAATAAAACACCTGGAGAGGACGGACTCCCAATAGAATTCTATAAAACATTTAAAGAGTTACTAAGTCCTCCTCTCCTGGAAGAAATGAACCAGATAGAAGAAACACAAAACTTGCCAGATTCATGTAAAACAACAATAATTACAATAATACCAAAGACGGGGAAAGATCCACTAACTCCAGCATCATATAGACCAATATCTCTACTTAACTCAGATTATAAGATAATAGCAAAACTATTAGCAAACAGATTGGCCGACTGTGTACCAAAAATAGTAAAACTAGATCAAACTGGATTTATTAAGAAAAGATGAACAATGGACAATGTCTGTGTTCATTAACTTAATCCATGCAGTACAAGGAAATAAGATACCAACAGTGGCTGTTGCTTTAGACTCAGAGAAAGCCTTTGACAGAGTAGAGTGGAATTATTTATTCAAAGTATTACAGAGGTTCAACCTACCAGAAAAATATATTAATTGGATTAAAGCATTATATAAGGGACCATTGGTGAAGGTGACAGTAAATGGATATGTATTAAACCAATTTAAATTAAGTAGGTCAACTAGGCAGGGTTGTCCACTATCTCCCTCACTGTTCGCTTTAGCAATAGAACCATTGGAAGAACTGATAAGAACAGAAAATAAAATAAAAGGGATAAAAATAAAGAAGAAGGAATATAAAATCAGTTTATTTGCAGATGACATCATAGTATACTTAACAGAACCAGAAATATCAATAAAAGAATTACATAAGAAATTGAAGGAATATGAAGAAATATCGGGGTACAAGATCAACACAAATAAAAGTGAAGCAATGCCAATGAATAATGCAGATTACAAAGAGTTAAAAAAAGAATCACCATTTAAATGGCAAACACAAGCAATCCGATACCTCGGTATTAGATTAGATAATAATTTAGGCCATCTATATAAATTAAATTATAAGCCATTAATGAAGAAATTACAGGATGACTTAGAACATTGGAAAGAATTGCCACGAACACTGATAGGAAGGGTAAATTGCATTAAAATGAATGTCTTCCCAAGGATACAATACCTATTTCAATTGTTACCATTTTCCTTAACAGAAAAATTCTTCAGTGAACTAAAGAGAATAATAAGGAAATTCTCATGGAAAGGGGGGAAACCGAGGATAGCACTAGATAAATTAACAGAATGGTACAAACAAGGTGGTTTGCAGCTACCAAACTTTAAAAATTATTATAGAGCAGCACAATTAAGGGATCTATCAGATTTTTCTCAAACAAGGGAAAAACCAGATTGGACCAAGATAGAGCTAGATAAAATAGGGGAGAAGGTATCAGAACATATACTTTATAAGTGGGATGAAAAACTGGTGCAATATAGAAGTTCACCAGTACTGCACCATTTACTCAACAAGAAGATTCACAGAGAAAGGAAAAAAAAACAAATTACCAACTACCAAAATTATTATTGATGCAAAATCAACTAATCCCTTTCACAATAGATAACCTTTCCTTTAGACAATGGGAGAGAAAAGGCATTAAAAGAATTGTTTTTTGGGAATTAATTTATTATCATTTGAACAAATGAACTACAAATATGGAATATCTCATGGTACAATGTTTGCATACCACCATCTGAAAACCTATTTAAAGGACAAATTGGGAAGCAGGCTGAGGTTACCAGAAGGAAGCAGCTTTGAATATGTGATTACAGAAACAACGATAATAAAAAGATTTATAACAAACATGTACATCAAGCTGCAAGAGAAGGAAAATGATGAAATAAGCTGTAAACCCAAACAAAAGTGGGAAAAAGATTTAAACATAAAGATAAAAAATGAAATATGGGAAAAGTTATGCTCTGGAACTATGAAGAATATAATAAACACGTGGTTATGCATGATACAATATAATTGGTTACACAGGTTATATATCACATCCCAAAAGTTAAATAAATGGGATCCAACAGTATCAGACAGATGTTTTCACCGTAAGAAGGAAATCGGAACAACAGTACATGCAATTTGGGCATGTGAGAAAGTGAAAAAGTTTTGGGAAGATCTAAATCAGATATTAAATAAAATCACAAAAAGCAACATACCAAACAATCCAGAGATCTTTCTTCTAAGTAATATAGGAAGTAAAGAATTAGGACTCAAACTGGATGAAGCACAAAAAAGATTTATTATGATAGCCTTAGCTGTAGCAAAAAAATGTATAATGTCAACTTGGAAATCAGAAGAGAGCCTGAGAATACAGCAATGGTACATGGAAATTAATTCCGTTGGAAAAAATAACATATAATTTAAAAATAAAGTCACATTATTTGAAAAAATTTAGGAACTGTACATGGAACATAATTGAGTGGTCCTACCGCGGACCTCCACCCCCTAAAATGATAGAATGAGAAGACAAAATGACCTGATCCAGTGTGTAAAAGTAGATGACACAATTTTCTTGTTTATTTTCATTGTGTGATGACATTGTTTAATGGTTTTATTGTATTGTATATGTTGAACGTTCAATGGGTTTGGCGGGGGGTGGGAAGGAGGGAGGGAAGGGAGGGGGGAAAAAGGGGAGAAAATGCCACTGTGAATGTTCAAGAGGGAAATATTTGTGTGTATTTTGATTGATATGTTTCATAGTGTGAATTTTTTTTAAGTAAGATTATTGACATGAAGTCTTAACTTTTATTCATCTCTTCACAAATGCTTGGACAGTTCCAGCATTTGCTCTTCCTCCTCAAGGCAGGGCGCACCCTACCTTGTAGGGTAAAAAGGGCTGTGGCAACAAAGGTAGATGGAGTAACACAGACTTTCTGCTTTATGCAAGACCTGCACTTTAATGCTAAAAATATTCTTTTATTTCATCTTGTCTTTGTGATCCTGATGGGTGCCGTGATTTCAGTCTGTGACATGCAATAAAAGTTGAAAACCAGAACGAGATAGCTGTTAACTTCAGAAATAACCCACCACCTTTGCAAATGAGAAGTTGACCGCACAGCAAAAGGATATGTCCTTTAGTCAAATTCACAACCTAATTGCTATTCATGCTAATTCTCTGCCAAGGAAAGAGTTCTATACTATTTGCAGATTGAAACTTCACTAAAAATGGTGAAGGAAATTAACCCCTCCTTCCATGGCAGCAATGCTTTTGAAGACAGCCATTGTATAAGCCATTAGCAAACTTGCCAGTAGCATAAACAAAATAACTTTTTGAAGGATTGGATTTCAAAACATCAAAGCAACCAGTACAGACTTGCTTGTTTTCCTCTCTTTAACAGAGTGGTTATTTAGAAATGATCTGCCACAGCACTTCCTGAACAAATGATTTACCAAACTGTCCTGATGAAGGTTGATCTGCAAGATTTTCCTGCATAGGTTGCATAGCTGGACTTTGATGTCATATGTTACTGATTATGCAGTCAGAATTATTGCCACTTTGTCTGAGCAATTGATTACATAATGACAATGAACACTGCACAACTTGTGCTCCTACTTGGTGAGGTACTTAATACATAGGAGGTTTAGAACTGCTGAATGGAGGCATGCAAGCCAGGAATATCTGATAGTACCTTTCACACTGCCAATCCTCCTAGGAAGTGGGTAAACTTACTGGGCAAGCTGCACGCGGGAGGGAGCCTTTCCAACTGCACCATGATTTACCTGGTTAATCGGCAACTTGGCATTTTAAGGGGGAGGGGGTCCCCACCTCCAGCGGTGACAATGCAAGAGTAGATTGTGCTTTCAGACCATCAGAAGGCAATTAGTGAGTTAACTCGGCTGGGCTCTGATGCTTGTCCCCACCAAGTCTCAGAGCCCTGTTGAATTTAACTCACCCTACCAGGATGGGATGTTTCACACCACGTGATTGCTGGGTAAGGACTCTGTAATTACCCGGTTCAACTCACATGTAATCAGCGGTGTGAAAGGGGCTGGGCCTCATCCTGGCCCTCTTCATTGTGTCAAATTAAAGGGATTTACCTCACCTTTGCAATATTTTGATTAGAGCTGAGACAAATGGCTCCAAATGATCTCACTTAATCAAAGGAAATGTGTGTAAAGGCATGGAAGAGGTTGGTTTGTAAGCAAATTCCTATGAGTATTAGCAAAGAGAGTTTTGTTTCGTTTCTAATCTTCAGTTGCTTCTGTTTCTACCTTTTCAGTGTCTTCTTTCCAGCAACTTTGTTTGACGTCATTAGTGTCTCTCATTAAACGAGGTTTTCAATCGTTAGCAAGACCAAAAGAGAATTTAGAAATATGGAGTTAACATAGGAAGGGTAACAGATCAACCAGAATCCCACGCAAGGCCCACAGCAGGTGTGAATGGTCAATTAGCTGGACTCCATACTTCTAATTATATTCTTCTTACTTTACACCTGAATCTGGCCCTTGATGGAGTTCATTCCCAGTGCAGTCTGAGGGAGACTTGCAGATAAAATTTTAAATCATCCAAGTGCCAGTAAATTGTTCTATTAAATATGTCAAAGAAGGGCCAGGGTATTTTTCTTGGTGTCCTGGCCAATATTTATTCCTCTAAATAAAATATTAGCTGCTCATCATTGCTTTGCAGGATCAGGCTCCCTGTCTATGATAATTGGCTGGCATGTCTGCTGCATTCACAAAGACTTCAATCAAGGCTGATGGTGCTATCTCCAGAGATGGTGAATGGTAATCCATTCATTCTCAAAATTAATGATTAATTTTTAAAAATTCATTTTAGAGTGTGAATCAGACTTCAGCAGCTCTGTTAGCTGGCTAATGTTTGCTGTCATGTTTGATTCGTAATATGTGTCACTTTATGGACATTGCACAATTAAATGTGACGGCTTAAATAAATAAGTAAAGCAAGGAATAAATTCAGAATAATGGGAAACCTATTTAACATTGATGAAGTGAATTTGAATCTGCACTTAATTTTATTTGGCATATCTGTAACGGTCCGGCTTGAAATTGGGAGTGGAATGGTGTTGTGGCTTAAGAGCATGGAAAGCTTGGAAATGATCAAAAACTAAAATCTCTATAATATTCTAAGTCACAATGACCTCTTCTGATTAGTTCACAAATCATTCTTTGGCTGCTGTTTGGTGGATCATCCAATCACATCCAGAAAGAAGGGAAACAAATTTGAATTGAAACACTTGTCTTTTATTCATTCAGGAAAAATGTCTATGAAATACTATTGTCTAGACCAGTGGTTCTCAACCTTTTTCTTCCCACTCACATACCACTTTAAGTAATCCCTATGCCACAGGTGCTCTGTGATTAGTAAGAGATTGCTTAAGTGGCATGACAGTGGAAAGAAAAAGACTTGAAAACCACTCGCTTTAATTGTCCCTAATTGACTTCTTGTGTGCACAGTTTCATAACTCCAAAGGAAATGGGCCAATGACAATTTTTGTCAAGCAAAATATTTCAGTAACAATTGGGTCTAGAGCGGTGATTCTCAACCTTCCCTTCCCACTCACAGATCACCTTATGCAATCCCTTAACTGATCACAGGGCAGTGATGTCATAGGGATTACTTAAAGAGTATGTGAGTGGAAAGAAAAAAGCTTGAGTACCACTGGTCTAGACAATGGTATTTCATAGACATTTTTCTGGATGAGAACCATTGGTCTCGACAAACACCAAAAACACTTTGCTGGATCCAGATATTACTTGTGATAAATAAATGTTATCAGTTCGATAAGCAACTGTTCGGATAAAACCTAATACAAAGATTGTTGATACAAATCAACAATTGTAGTAGTTAGAATTATGTCATATTGGTAGATTAACTGATATCATGACTTAAATCACTGCAATCGACTTTGATTGCTTCTTAAGGCTTGCCATCCTTCTATCTCTGTTTTAGCATTGTCTTGCATCCTGACTTCCAAGATTATTATCATCGGATTGTACAGGTACAACCTGTCAAAATAATGTTCTTCAGTCCTCGGTGCAAAAACATGCAAAAAAAAAAAAAAAAAAAAAAAAGAAAAAAAAAGAAGAAAAAGGGGTTCTCAATAATTTTGCAAGCCCTGCTCAGACAACAATCCCATAGATTGTGTTGACGGGATGGCAGGGAGATCCCAGCCATCCTCTTTGCTGTTTTCATGAGTCCTGTGGATTGACCACTCATCCAATGCTCTGCAACAACCATACCACACTGTGTAGCCAGCCAGGATGCTCTCAATCGAGCTCCTGAAGAAAGTTGACTGGATGGTCACCGCTTCAATCTTCTTTAATAAGTGAGGAGATGTCGTGTGTCCAGGCTAGTTCCCTTGTTAAGTGGTCTCTGAGGAACTCTGTGTTCTCTACTCTCTCCACCTCTGAGTTATTAGTGTGTAATGGACGGAGGTCATTCCTGCTTCTCCTGAAGTCCGCAATCATCTCTTTTGTCTTGTCCATGTTGAGACTCAGGTTGTTATTTTCACACCATGTCACAAGATTGTCCACCTCTTCTCTGTAATATGACTCATCATTGTTGCTGATGAGGCCAATTACTGTTGTGACATTATGCAAACTTGATGAGGCTGTTAGAGCTGGATCTGGTGATGCAGTCTTTTAAAGTCCAACACCTTATTGAAACATTAAATGGATTAGCATTTGCCCTAATTGCCCTAATTCCCAAGCATTCTCCCCATTACATCCCCATCACTATCCATGTCCTTCTCATTTTGTAAACACTGTGTGGTGCGCTGTTAGCCAGAATCAGACGCACACAAGGTAAAGACTGTACAACAGGCTTTAATCCACAAAGAATTTCACAGAGCCAGGCTGGCTGTGGCTGCAGCAACTCTGTGTGAGGCCTCGGGAGGCCAGTGCAGGCTTATATCCCGGAGGGTGATTGACACCCGCCCGGGTGGGGCTTGATCCATCCAGGCTGACTGATTGACAGGTGTTGTCCTGTCCCCTTACACTCCTGCAGGTACAGAGGTTGCCCCCTGCAGGTACAGAGGTTGCCCCCTGCAGTAGGCCAGTGGTATATCACCACATTCATCCCCTTCTTTAAAATTGTCCCGGGGCGGGGGGCAATAACAAGGAATCGCACCCACTATGTAAGTATAATATTTACAGGTTGAGATGATTCGGCGGCGACCGGGGTCTCTGTGACCATCGTAGGACTGGCTCCTGGTCACTGGTCAGAGGGGAAGTGGAGGCACTGGTGGCTGGGGTGGTGCCGCACGTCGGGGTGGCCAGGGGGTCCGGAGTCGACGTATGCAGGTCGTATTGGATGGGTGGGGGGGGGCGGGTTCATCTCCTAAGGCTGAAGCGGGCCCCTGGTGGTCAAGGAGGCCCTGCATGCCCCATAGCTGCCTGGGGACGGGTGAGTATGCTTGGTCAGCGTTGTCCTGGGTTGGAGGGTGGCATGGTGTGGTGGGTGCTCCTGCTGGTGCCAGGTCTCTGGTTGAGATGGTGTCCTCCCTGCCACTGCCGAACCTAACACAAGTGTAGTTATGGTTTGCATGAAGGAGGAAAACTTGCTCTACCAGGGCTTCGGCCTTGTGTGTCCGAACATGCTTACGCAAAAGCACTGGTCCCGGGGACGTGAGCCATGCTGGGAGTGATATTCCAGTTGCCGACTTCCTGGGGAATGAGAACAGACGTTCGTGAGGGGTCTCATTGGTAGGGCAGCCTGGTCATCAGTCGCTGGGTGCAGCGTGCGGCAGCTGATGAGACCCAGAGGCATGGAGACCGTCGGTAGAACGGTCTGGTAATCGCCCGTGTTGACCACGTCATTCTCAATGTCGTCGGGGCAGTCTGTGTCAGGCGCTGCCTGGACCAAGATGGCGGCAGCATGTGGGGAGCTGCTGCATGGCTGGCCTCCTTCCCCAGCCGTGTCCGCTGTGCTGGGGGAGTGACGTCACACTGTAAGCCAGAGGTGACGTCACTGTAGTTCTCAGTAAGCAGCGCCAGCAAGGGTGGCGGCTGGTACAGATGCTCATGGCACACACTGTGATAGTCGCTTGCGGGGCCGGATGTTGTGCGGTCAAAGTCGGGGAAGGGGGAAGTCGTCGCGGGAACAATGGTGCCACCCGGCACGTGCACGTGGGGTGTCCACGGGGGAGGTATGGAGGTCATAGAGGGCTGCTGAGCTGCTGGCAGGTATAGAGAGGCACACTTTTGCAAAGTGGCCTTTCTTGCCACATCGGGAACAATACTGGTTCCTAGCTGGGCAGTTTTGGTGCAATGTCTATCTGACACGCACCAGGACCCACAGTACTTACAGGGGTGCTGGGCACCTGCTGCAGCGACGTTCTCCTCCCCAGCTCAGCCTGGGGCTGCAGCTGCAGTGTGAGAGGGCCATGAGGGAGCCTGGGGGAACCTGGAATTGAAGGCTTCGACGTGCAGGGCTGCTGCTTCCAGGGTTTGGTTGACTTCCACAGTCCTGGTTAGGGCATAGATGTTGTCTTCCAGCAGCTTCTGCTGGATGGCCCTCGAGTGTAGCCCTCTGATGAAGGTGTCCTGGATCAGCCTCTCGACCTCCTCTACGCCTACCCCAGGTTCAGCCAGACACGGTCAGGCCAACTCTCGCAAGTGTCCCAGTTAAGACACAGCCATCTCCCCAGGTTGCTGGGCTCAGTTGTTGAGGAGGTACCTTGCACAGGCCACATTCTTGGGGGGCTTGTACAAGTTCTCGAGAGTGTCCGTTGTGCTCTTGTAAGTGGATCAACCTTTGGTTACCTGGAAGACGCAGGGACCCAGCTTTGACCGGAGTATAACCAACCTCTTCCTACCGGAGTCCAGGATGTCGCCCTCATGTGCTTCGATGATTGCCTCGACCGCGCCGCCAAATCTCAAAGCATGTCTGGGCTTTTGGGTGGCGTGGGTCAACCTCGAGGCTCCCTGCGCTCAGGAGTTTTTCCATGGCAGCCATGGGAAAATTTTGTGGATTAAATTTTGGTGCGCTGTTAGACAGAATCAGACACACACAAGGTAAAGACTGTACAACAGGCTTTAATCCACAAAGACTTCCACAGAGCCAGATTGGCTGCAGCAACACTGTGTAAGGCCTCAGGAGGCCGGCGCAGGCTTATAATCCCAGAGGGTGATTGATACCCGACCGGGTGGGGCTTGATCCATTCAGGCCGACTGACTGACAACTGGCCAGGTGTTGTCCTGTCCCCTTACACTCCTGCAGAGGTTGCCCCCTGCAGTAGGCCAGTGGTGTACCACCACACACTGACACAAAGTCCTATTTAAATCTTGCCCACTTCCTCTCACCCCAAGCATAAATTGCCTCCTTCATTATTGAGTGGCCCTATCCTTTCCCTAGTCATCCTCTTCTTTCTAAATTATAAAATACTTTTGGATTTTCTTTAATCCTGTTCACCAAGGATATCTATTGACCTGCGCCTAATTTCCTGCTTGGGATCTTTCCTGCAACCTTTCTATTGCTCAATAGCATTGTCTGACAAACTTCTTGCCTTCTTTTGTTTTGCTTTTGACGAGGTTGATGACCTCTTTCACCATCCAAATTTCCCTTGCTTTGCCATCCTTCATATTGGAAAATGCTGGTGTGGACACCAACTAATTGGTTCTTAAACAATTTCCATATGTCAGTGGTGGGCTTGCCAGATAACAGCTGCTCCTATTTAACTCCCAGTAGCTCCTATATAAATATCTCATCATTTGCCCTCCCCCATATTCATTCTTTACTCCAAGGCCCAAACTTAATCTGGTCTACAACTATCTTGAAATTTAAAGAAGATTTATCACTATCCCCAAAATGTTCCCCCTATTGAAACTGCACTCAACTGGTCTGGCACGTTTGCTAATACAAGATTTAATTTGCCTCCTTTCCTGGTTGGGCTATCGACATGCAACTTCAAGAAACTCTCCCGGATACACCTAGCACATGCTGCCCCATCTAAGACTTTGGCACTGAGGATTTTGTGGAAACTAAAGTCTCCCAATACAAAAATGGTTCGACTATTATGACATCCCACAATCTATCTATCTGCTCCTCCAGCTCCTGGTGGCGATTGTGAGAACTATAGGATAGTACCTTTCTTAATTCTACTCACATTTTGGCCCATCATTATGTCCTCTGAGTTCAGTGGTGATGCTTTCCCTGAACTACCTCCAACTTGGTTTACCTCCTTCCCTATCCCATCTAAAACAATGAAACCCTAAGAATATTAAGCTGTCCTTATGGCGGCCACATCCGCATTATGGCCACAACAATTCTAATCACTAATCCAGACTCGGAGTTCATTTGCCTTACACTCAATATTCCTTGCATTAAAATAAATGCATTTCAGGACATCAGTCTCGCTGCAACCATTCACCTGTCCCTTCTTTTCAGGCTTGCTTATCCGAGCAGCTAATCACAAATTGGAAGACAGCAGTTAAAATACAGAAAAGAAGATCTTTAGATTTTAATATCTCTCTGACGATATTCCTCCTGAGATGAAGAGAGAGGCAGTTAAAATGTCTTATGAATCATGGGTCTCAGGTCCACTGGCAAAGTTGTGGATCTAAGGCTTTTAGATCTAAATAATTGGGTCACCACTGTTTTGCTGTAATATACATTCAACCAACAGACATTTTAATCAGTTTTAAAACAGATTTAGCAAAAGGAAGCTAAAGTATGGCATTTTTTTCTGGTCGATATTTCATTCACTCAGTTGATAATAATGTGGGATACTCCCTTGTTTCTTCTGAAAAGATCCAGAGAAGTGTTCCAGCATTTGTCGCAGTATTTTAATACTGTGAATCTCAGGGTTCCTTATTGTCATCCATTATAGATGAGAAGCATTACTGCTGCCTCAAAACTCCAGTGACCTGTGTAGAGCGCGTTGAAAGAACCAAAGACTTGTTGATCCAAACCAAGGTTTTTATTAACTAAAAGACTGGAGCATATCACAAGTAGGTCGACCAGTCCAGAATGACCTGGTCTGGCTAGGAGCAATCCTTTAAGACCTGCCAGTAGGTGTGGCTACCCTCTCAGCCAATCACAGTCATCCTACACGGCCATCTGTACATATGTACATATACACATTGGTGATAGAATCTGTACTTTCACAACCTGGATTTGACTTTGATTTTTGGTGCTATCTTTGTGAAGTTTACATGTTCTCACATGGGTCTCCCCCGAGGTAGATTAGTTTCCTCTCATATCTGACCATGAGCAACCCACATTGAGAGGTTGGTCATGGAAAAAATTAACACATATCTAAGTGAAGACCTGGACCCACTACAATTTATTTTTAAACTTTAGACATGCAGCATGGTAACAGGCCATTTCAGGCCATGAGTCCATTCTGCCCAATTTATACCCATTAACCTACACCCCCTGCACATTTTGAATGGTGGGAGGAAATTGGAGTCCCCGGGGAAAACCCGCGCAGACATGGAGAAAATGCACAAACTCCTTACAGACAGCGCTAGGTTCGAACCCCACAAGATCTATCCTGCTGTGATCATGAAGAAGGCTCGTCAGCAGCTATAGTTCAATCGGGGTTTGGCGAGATTTGGTATGTCAGCAAAGACTCTTGCAAATCTCTACAGATATACCATGGAGAGCATTCTGACTGGTTGCATCACTCTCTGGTAAGGAGGTTCAAATGCACAGGGCAGGAGAACGCTACAGAGAGTCATGAACTCGGCCAGCACCATCATGGGCGTTAGTCTTCACTCCCTTAAAAGCATCGACAAGTGGCGGAGATTCAAGAAAGCATCCTCGATCATCAAGGACCCTCACCACCCAGGCCATGCCCTCCTCTCACTGTTATCAAATTTTTGAATGGACAATGAACCATAGACTTTCACTTTCTCTCTTCTTTGGCATTAATTTTTTTTTTAATTTGTAATTTATAGCAGTATTTCTCCTTGTAATTCTGTCGTATAACAATGAATTTCAGGATAATTAAATTCTGATTTTGATTCCTAAAGACAGGTAGCTTTTAGGTGAATGGACCATTGTGCATTTTCCATGCGTAGATGTATGGTAGGAGAATTCAGGGTGGAGTTGATGGGCATATGAGACAAGACAGGTCACAAGGAAATAAGTCATCGACTAGAGAGGCCAAATTACCTCTTCTATGTTGTGAGATATATGAAATGAGAATTATCAACATCATGTCTGTGGTAGCAACCATAGACCTGCATAAGATTTCAGGCTTCAAATTTGTTTTCAGCTTTATTGTCAGAGAACATACATGACATCGGCTACAACTCTGAGATTCCTTTTTCCTGCCGGGGTGACTGAATTACCACTAATTGGTTGTGCAAAAATTAAACGATGTACAGTGTAAAACATGTAAACAAGTAAAGAACTGTAAACAAACTGTGCAATGCAGAGAGATCAAAAAGAGAATCAATAAAATGCACAAGTACGAACCCTTAAATGAGTCTCTGATTGAGTTTGTCATTGAGGAGTCTGATGGCGGAGGGGTAGCAGCTGTTCCTGAACCTGGTGGTGCGAGTTTCCTGATGATAGCAGCGAGAACAGAGTGTGTGCTGGGTTTTGTGGATCCTTGATGATTGCTGCTGCCCTCCGACAGCAGCGTTCCCTGTAGATGCGGTCAATAGTGGAGAGGGTATTTATTGCCTGTGATGTCCTGGGTTGTGTCCACTACCTTTTGGAGGGCTTTACACTCAGGAGTGTTAGTGTCCCCATACCAGACCACAATGCAGCCAGTCAGCACACTTTCCACCACACTTCTGTCAAAATTTGCCAGTGTTTCTGACGTCGTACTAAACCTCTGCATGCTCTTGAGGAAGTAAAAGTGCTGATGTGCTTTCTTCAAGATGCCATTGGTGTGTTGGGTCCAGAAAAGATCCTCAGAGACAGTGACTCCCAAGAACTTAAATGTGTTCATCCTCTCCAGCTCTGATAACCCAATGATCATTGGACTGTGTACCTCTGGCTTTCCTTTCCTGAAGTCAACAATCAGCTCCTTAGTTTTGGTGACACAGAGTACAAGGTTATTTTGTTGGTGCACCATTCAGCCAAGTTTCAATCTCCATCCTGTTCGCTGACTCATCCCCTTCCTCTATTCAATTCACTACTGTGGTATCGATGGTGTTACTGTCGTACTGAGCCACACAATCATACATGTAAAGTGAGTAGGGCGGGGGCGAAGAACATAGCCCTGTGGTTCTCCAGTACTGATGGAGATTGTGGAGGAGAAGTTCTTACCAATCTTTACTAATTGTGGTCAGGAGGTGAGTACATCCATGGTGCAATTACACAGTGGGGTGTTGAGTCCCAGGTCTTGGAGTTTGCTGATCAGGTTTGAAGGGGTGTTGGAGTTGAATTATAGTCAATGAAGAGTGGATCCTGATGTAAAGTTTGGAACTTTGCTATCCAAGCCTTCAGGTCTTTGTGTTGAGCCTGTGAGATGGCTCCACCATGAATCTGTTACTACAATAGGTGAACTAGAATGTATCCATGTCACCACTCAGACAAGAGCTGATATGCTTCCGCTTTTCAAAACACTTCATCACTGTTGATGTAAGTGCTACTGGTCAATAGTCTTTAAGACAGGTTACTGCACTCTTCTTGGTGGAGTTTGAAACAGGTGGGTACCACACCCTGCTGGAGTGAGATATTGAAGATGTCTGTGAATACCTTGGTAAGTTGGTCATCACAGATTTTTAATAGTCATCCAGGTACTCCATCTGGGCCGGATACTTTCCTCAGGTCCATTTCTCTTGAAGGCAGCATGCACTTCATCCTCAGATACAGACAAAATGGGATCATCAGCGATGTGGGGGTGCGGAGGGTGGTTCTTTGTTATTACAGTCATCACATCGGGTGTAGAAGGTGTTGAGTTCCTCTGGGAGAGAGGCTTTGCCGTCTGTTACTTTATCGGATTTGGTTTTGTAGCAGGTTATGGCATTTAGGCCCTGCCACAGCTGTCCGGTGTCCCTTGTTGTTTCCTTTCTCGTCCAGAATCTTCACTTCACCAGGGAGATACCTTTCCGTAGGTTGTACCTGCTCCTGCTGTACTGATCTGGATCTTTGAACTTAAATACTTGTGATAGGGCTCTCAGCAGGTTCCGGGTTTTATTGTTCATCCGAGGCTTCTGGTTGGGGAAAACCATGATCGATTTGCTGGGGACACACTCATCCACAGCCTTGGTGTACTCGTTCAGATTCTCAGTAGAGTTCTTGAACACCTCCCAATCCGTTGACTCGAGAAAGTCCTGTAACTGTTCTTCAGCCTCCCCCTACTAGCTGTGCTGACCTCCAGAGCCTCCCTATTTATGCTCTGTCTGTATAAAGGCAGTAGTAAAACAGTCAGGTGATCAGACTTATCAAAGTGTGGTCTCAGGAAAGAACAGTAGGCCTTCCTTGACTTAGTGTAGTCATGATCAAGTGTGCTGGGACCTCTGGTACAGCAGGTTACATGCAGGTGGTAGTTAGGCAGGATTTTCTTGACATGGGCTGGGGCATATCTTGTTTACTGTCTATATCATACAGCTCCCAAAGTGCCTGCTTGTAATCTGCATTGGGAATGGATGTAAATTCCAGTGTGAATCACTGATGAGAACTCTAGGAGTAGATAGAAGTGCCTGCATTTAATTGAGATTTGCTCTTGGCAGTAGAGCAGGAGGCCGATGTAACTCTAGTGTCCGTTCACCATGCAGTATTAACAATAAAGCACACACCACCACCTCTCCCTTTTTCCAGAATTAGACTTCCAATCCAGTCTAGATAGGGAGTTGCAAGCTGTATCTGACCAGAAATTAGAACATTTAACTGGGATCACTGAAAATCACGCCTAAAGGAAGCTGCATACGGAGCCTTATAAGCCTCTTCAAGATTATTTTTAATATGGACATACAGCATGGTAACACGACCTTCCAGGCCCTCTGGCCCATGAGGCGGTGCCTTGCAGATACCCTAATCAATCTACAACCCCCATATGTTTCGAATGTTAGGAGAAAACCAGAAACCGACACAGACACATGGAAAGTATACAAACTCCTTAAAGACAGAGCCAGGGACTTCCTGCTGGCCGACGACAAACTAGCAGCTTTTTGAAGTTGCTCCAACTTACCTTACTGCTTCCAAACTTTTTAGGTCCTTATTCTTAAATTTTACTTTGCTTACAGAATTTATTTGGATTAACAACTGTAACTGTCTTTACCATAACTACAAGAGTGCTAAAGGTACTAGAAAAGAAAAGGATCTTCTTGTGTCTTTGGAATCTATCATAGAATTGCTTCTAAAATGTAGAGAACAACCCTCTTATGAATTACAACAATTCAGAAATGAGTTTAAGCAGATGGATGCTAAATTGGATTCTCTTCAAAAAACCTTAGAAGAACAAAATAAACATATTCAAGACAACGAAGCAATTGTGATGAATTTGGATGGAAGAGTGAATGATATGCAAAAAGCTCTGTAAAAAAAACTATCAAAGACCAATTAAAAATTAATGCAGAAGATTATTAACCTAGAAAACAGAATTAGAAGAAATAACCTGAATTTGGAATTGTCAACTGAGGGTGGACAACCTATTAAATTCTTTGCCACGTTTCTGTCAGAATTGTTTGGACCTGGAGTTTCATTAACTCTCCCTGTGATAGATTGTGCACTTCTAAGCCAGCTCCTGGTTAGAGACCTCTATCAGTTAAAGTGTGTTTTCATGAATTTCAAACTAAGGGGCTTTTAATAGATGAATCTCATCAGAGAGGAAGATTCGTATCATCAAGGATTATTCACCCGAGGTAAAGCATGTTAAATATAGGAAGATCATGTTGGAATTCTACAATCAAGATGAGAAGCCTTCTCTGCTTTTTCCAGCATGCCTTTGCATCACACTGAAGGACAATTCTTAGAAGTGGTTCCATTCTGTCGATGAAGATCTACCATCTATTATTTCTCCATCTGAGTAATGTTAGGTCTGCTTTGTTCGAGAATGAGTGAGTCAGACTCCAGATTGAGTCGAAATCAAGGTTCTTTATTACCGGATTGTAACACTTGCAACTAACAGTGTTAGTTGGAGAAGGCGCATTCTCCCGATATCAGCAAGTGGTGTTTTTTTTATACCTCAGGACACTTATAAGCGAGTCTTATACAATGGAGACCAATAAGCCTGAACCTTCATTTTCTTTCAAAGCCCAACCTTCACGTGGGAGATTTCTCCTCTTAATAACCGGTTTAGGGCAGAAAACTCAGGTCCCCAATTGTTCTTAGACCACCTTCTCACTCTATTGGACTTTGCAACGTCACAATAAAGACTTTTTAAACTCTAGTAGTTTGTCGGCGAAGCACTTATCAAATGTCACTAAAACACCTTAAGGACTTTTATAGTTTTGTCTGTAAACACTTACGTGTTACAATCCTGGCAGGTGACAACCTTCAATTATGATCGTCTAATTTGTCCGATCTCCAGTTCTTACTGACAATCATAAAGATTTTAAGAGAGAGAGAATTTTGTTAAAACAGGCTTCTCTGGACCTTTTTGTCAGCCGGCTGAGATGATTGTCAAGAAAAACAGAAACCGTCGTCTAGTGTCCACTCACCCATCATGTTGGGGTCACCAAATTGTTAGGTCTGCTTTGTTCGAGAATGAGTGAGTCAGACACCAGACTGAGTCAAAATCAAGGTTCTTTATTACCGGATTGTAACACTTGCAACTAACAGTGTTAGTTGGAGAAGGCGCATTCTCCCGATATCAGCAAGTGGTGTTTTTTTTATACCTCAGGACACGCACTTAGTAAATTATCATACCATTACATTGTCCAATGAATAAGCTGTTGCTACCCTTCTGTTAGTTTGCTGTACATCATCTTTTATTGCCACACTTATCTTGAGCGTACAAGGTCACACCTGCATCCTGTTACTCCTTAGTACTGGGTGACTTCTTCTCCAGTCCCATCTCATGATGTTTTTACCTTACAGTAACTGTTTCTCTAATCTCTGTAGCTGGCCAACTTCTTGAATATTTTAGTGTTTAATTAATAGAATGTCATCATGAGTTAATGTCTTAAGTATTTATATATTTTGATTAGAGTTATTTTTTTACTCTTTTAACTTATAATGCTTTTGATTCTGATTCAACTATTCAAATTAATATTTTAATATCTGTGTATTATTTACTTTAAGGCTTTTCCTTTTTTAATACTGATTAAAGTGCATTATTGATATTTTGAAAACACAATGATTATCTCTTTCTGTCCTTGGCCTGGGAGACAGGACCTACAGTTTTCAATTACTGAAGAAACTTGGAATGTCATTTTTAAATTAGTTAAGGCTTCATCTGTATGTGCCCACCACTCCCTCCTACAATTTAAAATAGTCCATAGGGCCCACATGTCCAAAGTCAAACTATCTCATTTTTATGCAGATGTGCTGGCAAGCAGATTTGCTAGAGCTGTGGGGGAAGGTTTAAACTAGTTTGGCAGTGGGGTGGGGAACAGAGTGTGAGAGCAGTGTCCAGGGAGCATGGCCACCTAGATAGGAATAATAACGATAACAAAGGTAGGATGGAGATTAGGGTAAAAGGTAGAAAAGAGAATATAGGTGAGGGTCATTCTCTGAAATGCATATATTTTAATGCAAGAAGCATAGTGAACAAGGTAGATGAGCTTAGAGCATGGACAGATACTTGGGGACATGATATTGTGGCAATTAGTGAGACCAGGCTACAGGAGGGGCAGGACTGGCAACTTAATATTCCAGGATACATTTGTTTTAGATGTGATAGAGCAGGGGGTAAAAAAGGGGGAGGAGTTACTCTGCTTGTTAAGGAGGACATTACTGCCGTGAGGTGGCAGAATGGTCTGGAGGGATCGTCCAGTGAGGCTGTTTGGGTGGAATTAAGGGGTGAAGGAGGCATAAGGGTGCTAATAGGGGTATATTACAGACCACCAAATGGGCCAAGAAAATTAGAGGAACAAATTTGTAGGGAGATAACGTATATGTGTGAGAATGATAAGGTAGTGATCATGGGAGATTTTAACTTCCCTCACATTGATTGGGATACCCATACAGTTAGAGGGCTGGATGGGCTGGAGTTCGTTAAATGTGTTCAAGATTGTTTTCTAAATCAATTAGTAGAAGAACCGACTCGGGACGGTGTAATACTAGATCTCCTGTTAGGGAACGAGCTAGGTCAGGTATCAGACAGTAATGTTGGAGAACAAATTGGGTCTAGTGATCATAACTCTGTTAGTTTTCGGGTAGTTTTAGAAAAGAGCAAGGAGGGGCCTAAAGTTGAGGTTCTGGATTGGAGAAGAGCAAATTTCGAAGGAATAAGAAGGGATTTGGGGAGTATTGAGTGGGACAGGATATTTTCAGGTAAGGATGTAAATGAAAAATGGAGAATATTCAAAAAAGAAATTTTGAGGGTACAGAGTAGATATGTCCCAGTGAGGGTCAAAAGAAAGGCTGGAAGTCAGGGAGGCTTGGTTTTCGAGGAATATTGGAAATTTGGTTAGGAGAAAATGGAGATGTACTAGAGTTATAAAGAGCAGGGAGCTGAGAATTTGAAGGAGGACTACAAGGAGTGTAGAAGGAATCTTAAGAAAGAAATTAGAAAGGGCAAAAAAAGGCACAAAGAGGCTTTGGCAGACAGAGTAAAAATAAATCCAAAGGGTTTCTATAGGTACATTAAAGTAAAAGATTAGTGAGGGATAAAATTGGACCCCTTGTAGATAGCAAGGGTAGGCTGAGTGAGAAGTCAGAGGAAATGGGGGAAATTTTGAATGATTTCTTTGCCTCGGTATTCACTAGTGAAAAAAATATTGAACCAATTGAAGTAAAGAAAAATAGTGGGGAGGTCATGAAGCATATAAGGATAACCGAGGAGGTAGTGATGGCTGTGTTGAAAAAGATAAAGGTGAATAAATCTCCGGGACCGGACAAAATATTCCCAGGGACATTCAGGGAGGCTTGTGGACAGATAGTGGAGCCATTAACAGAGATATTTAGGATGTCACTGGCCACGGGGGTAGTGCCAAAGGATTGGAGGATGGCGCATGTGGTTCCGCTGTTTAAGAAAGGGTACAAATGTAAACCTGGGAATTATAGGCCCGTGAGTCTGACGTCTGTGGTGGGTAAGTTGATCGAAAGTGTTCTGAGGGATGGTATTTACAAATATTTGGAGGTACAGGGATTGATAGGGAGTAATCAGCAAGGTTTTGTCAGGGGTAGATCATACTTGACAAACCTGATTGAGTTCTTCGAGGGGATAACAAAAAAGGTTGATGAAGGGAATGCTGTGGATGTTGTCTATTTAGACTTTAGTAAAGCTTTTGACAAAGTTCCCCACAGGAGGTTAGGAAAAAAGGTGGAGACATTAGGTATAAATAAGGAGGTAGTGAAATGGATTCAGCAATGGTTGGATGGGAGGTGTCAGAGAGTAGTGGTAGAAAATTGTTTGTCCAATTGGAGGCCGGTGACTAGTGGAGTACCTCAGGGATCGGTCCTGGGTCCACTATTGTTTGTTATATATGTTAACGATCTGGAAGTAGGGGTGGAGAATTAGATAAGCAAGTTTGCAGATGATACAAAGGTTGGTGGTGTTGTGGACAGTGAGGAAGATTACCGTAGATTAAAAGGTGATTTAGGAAGGCTGGAGATGTGGGCTGAGAAATGGCTGATGGAATTTAATACAGATAAGTGTGAGGTGTAACATTTTGGATAGGCAAATCTAAATAGGTCATATGCATTAAATGGTAGGCTACTGAGATGTGCAGAGCAACAAAGGGATTTAGGAGTGATGGTAAATAGTACCCTCAAGGCTGATACTCAGGTAGATGGTGTGGTGAAGAAGGCATTTGGAATATTGGCCTTCATAAATCGGAGTATTGAATTCAAGAGTAGGGAGGTTATAATGAAATTGTACAAGGCATTGGTGAGGCCAAATTTGGAGTACTGTGTACAGTTTTGGTCACCAAATTATAGGAAAGATATAAACAAAATAGAGAGAGTGCAGAGAAGGTTCACGAGAATGTTGACAGGATTTCAAGGTTTGAGTTACAGGGAAAGGTTGTGCAGACTAGGGATTTTTTCTCTGGAGCGTAGAAGATTGAGGGGGGACTTGATCGAGGTGTTTAAGATTTTAAAAGGGACAGACAGAGTAAATGTGGATAGGCTTTTTCAATTAAGAGTGGGGGAGATTCAAACTAGAGGGCATGGTTTAAGATTGAAGGGGGAAAATTATAAGGGGAACATGAGGGGAAATTTCTTTATGCAAAGGGTGGTAGGGATGTGGAATGAGCTTCCGGCAGACGTGGTTGAGGCAGGATCATTGGTTACATTTAAGGAAAGACTGGATAGTTACATGGAGAGGAGAGGACTGGAGGGGTATGGACCGGGTGCTGGTCAGTGGGACTAAGAGGGTGGAGATTTTTTATGGCATGACTAGTAGGGCCGAACTAGCCTGTTCTGTGCTGTAAGTGGTTATATGGTTATATGGTTATATGCACCTCCTCGTTGTGACAGTTGCAACGGTGAAGAAATTTTATTAATTCATATGTTTTGGACATGTCTGAATCTTGGGATATACTGAAAGGAAGTATTTCAAAACATTTTTTGGTACTTTTTAAAGTAAATTTTAAGCCTAATCCTTTAACTGCCTTATTTGGTAATGTTGGTGTGAGAGAGAGAGAGAGAGAGAGAGAGAGAGAGAGAGAGAGAGAGAGAGAGAGAGAGAGAGAGAGACATGTTATTAGATTTTATTTCTCTTATTGCTAGGTGGGTAGTGTTGCTTAGATGGAAGGATGTTGTTCCACCTGCTCACACTTAATGATTACATGATGTTATGTCATGTTTAAATTTAGAGAAGATTCAATACTCAATATCCAATTTGAATTTAAAATTTCAAACACTGTGGAGACCCTTTTTGAATTACTTTCAAAATATTTGATTTGGTATTAATAGAGGTGTGAGCTGATAAGGGAATTTATTCCGACATGGAATTTTTTTTTCCTTTGCCAAACAGTTTCGGGTTTGGCAGTGGGATTAGATTTTCTTTTTATAATGAAATATTTCTATTATATCATCTGTTTGATTAAGAATGCAGGGTACTGTGGATGAAATAGTATAATTTGGGTGTAGTGTATTCTGTACTTATCTTTTTTTTTACTTATGGATTCTGTAATTTTTTAAAAATGTGTAATTTCAATAAAAATATTGAAAAAGAAAGACAATGCCAGATTCAAACCCAAGTCACTGACACTGTAATAACGTTATACTAACCATGCCACTTTGAACAACAAGGGAAACAGAACTGAATCTTCCTGCTCATGCAAGTAGCAAAGGAAGGAGACACAGGCGTTAGATGTTAGCCCATGCTGGCTAGACGCTGTCATCCAGAGCTACAACTGGCTCCACATTGAAAGATTTATGTAGGAGAAAGTAACAGGTGTGTAAATAACAGGATGAGTTGGTTGGGCCAATGGCCTATCTGTGCCCATGTGTGATCTTGCATAGAGTAGATTCAGAACTGAAATGTGTCATAACTAGCCAAAAAATATAAACTTTACCTAAACACTGGCAATAACCAACACATCAAAATTTGGCATAACATCTCAGTCCTTCAAAATGGAGCAATGTTACACTCAGCACATAGGAAATGGGAATACAAATAGACTATTCAATCCCTTACATTTCCTCTGCCATTCCATAAGGTCATTGCTAATTTTTTACTTCAGTGTCAAATTCAGTTTTGAACCCCACCAAACCTACTGGTGGAGAATTCAAAAGATTGACTGCTCTCTTTATGAATAAATTTCTTCTCCACTTTGGCCCGAATGGTTGACAAATTACACTAGACAAGAGATGTTTTCAAAAGGATCGCTCTTGAAAATACATTGAGGGTTATGATAGACAACTTCAAGCTGAACACAAAGATAATTTCAGATTTGCTGTATCATATGGGAAGTTGGAGAAACATTAAATTAACTTTTATTGAATTTAGCATGTTTAATTGCATAATGATGCTGGCACATTGTGTTAGTTCAACTAACCTAAAAACGTATTGCCGCTGATTTTAGTTTGTACTCAACATCTAATGACTTTTGTGTCAGTGTCCAACAATAGTTGGTCAGCATTGATGGACCACTTTTCCATGGTCATAATGTCATGGTGAAACCATGCTCGTCACTGACTGCACCAAAATCACCAGGGAAGATGTACAAAATAATTCATTTTCTTTTCTAAAAGAATACAACAGAATTTCTAGGCTTCAAGATTTAGATCTTATTCACAAGTTTTCTATATGGTAATTAATCAATTTTTGGGGGGAAATTTAAATAAATCATATCAACTGCATGATGCCTGCTAAAAGTGGGAAATTATCAAAGAATCTGAGCATAATAATCACAGCAGAAAATCCATTCGGAACTTCTTGTGTAATAAGCATTGACGCTTGAATGTCCAATCCCTTCCCATACCTGAAGCACACAGCATGGAGTTTAAATCTAGCTAGATTCTTATTTTCCTCCCTTTCCCAATTCCCTTCAAAGCATTAGTCTGTTAATTTTGTGCCACCTGACACTGTAAGAGATTTTAGTGAATCATTAGTAGGGATTACAGTGAATGACAGATTATAGTCAATCATTTTTTATGTTTTTCATGGGCTATTCACATCAACTAGTTAGCAATACACCTTTACAGTGTCAGCGATCGGGACCGGACCAGGGTTCAAATCCCGCGCTGTCGGTAAGCAGTTTGTACCTTCTCCCTGTGTCTGTGTGGGTTTACTCTATGCACTCCAGTTTCCTCCCACCGTTGATGTAGGTTAATGATCAAGAGTGAGATGTGGATTAGGGTAAGGAACTGGATCAAAATCCAAGGAGTGAATAGTTGTGGAGGTTGAATTGCCGCTTATAATTTTAACAATAAGAATGAACCTAGCAGTTAACAAATAATTAACATATTGTAGTGTCTGCAAATGAAATGAGAGACGACCACACAGCACGAGGTGAACCAGGAACTGAACTTTATTTTTTAATTCCTCGCGCTGCTCGAGGAGACTGCCCACTTCCTGTGAGGTGTGCGCTGGCCTTAGGAAATGGCATCAGCGCATCGGGGCATCACTCCCCGTCCCGCGGCACACAGCACGGAAGCAGTGCTGGCCCCCAGAAGGGAAGGGGGGCCGGCGCCATCTTGTGTCGGACGACTGGGGCAGCGATTCGGTCTGTCTAACCACGCCGTCGCTCGGCCCGCTGCAATATGGTGGTCTTCTCCAATCACAATGTGCAAGGTTTCAATATTTGTATTTGGCAGAAATATCCAAAATATTTGTAATCACAACCTTATAACATTGGATAAGTACTTCTCTTTATTTTCAAATCCACAAACAGTGCCCTAGAAAAGCTTTAAAGTGCAAGGTTGATAGAATTATAATCATAGTTTGGTCAAAACTTGCTCGGATTTTCCATAACGATTTCAACATGAGCCCTAAGAACTTGGCATACCAAAGGAGTTGGAGATTAAATAATCGGATATGCATATTAATACAGCACCAATAGTCATGTTTTGATTTTTGTGGAGGTGGGAGATGCCATGCCCAGCGGAAACATGATTTATTTATTTCTTATCAGTCCAACGTCAATGCTCCTTTAAGAATTGCTGGTAGTGTCATTTGACTCCTTATAAATGCAGCCTTACTTAAGAACGCTCCACCCATGAACACAGTCAAAGAAACCAAGAAGAAGCAAGAGAGCCTGGTGAAAGTTTAGTTGAGCTATTTATTAGGAATGTCCAGTACAGATTGCTTAGGATTGGAACCTGCATCCTGCTAGCTTTTACTGTCTGGGAATATCACATTTGTAAAGATTGGTTCACTGGTAAGTTTTTCATTTTAGCTTGTAAAACAACATCAGCTGGAAGTTAAAAGTTAACTATTAAAAATTGAGAAGAATGTTACAGCATTACTACTGTTTTTATATATGAAACACTGTTGTTAATTAAACTATATTTTCAATCATTGCTCTTGGTCCAGAATGTATTCAGTGTAATTCAATATCATTCTTTTATTCCAGGCAAACCAAGTACACAAAGGGATCCTTAGAGCAAAGGCACAATTAATTCTGGTAAGGAGTATATTTCAAGGTAAACTAATTTATTTTAAGTAAGTTTAATATAATTTTTCAAAATGGCATGTTGAATCACAAAGAAAATTGAGATAATTAAAATGATTTCAGAGAGTAGAAAGTGTACGACAGCAATAATATTCTCAGTTTTGAGGAAGGAACTTGTCCCCTTTTTAAATGTGTTACAACTCATTGCACTTTGAACACTTTGATATGCACTGAACCTTTATGTTCAAGGTGAAATAGTGAGACCACAATTTGCTTTTCATATAGAATTACCTTTCAAGTATCAAATGTTAACTTGTAATCCTATTTGTGTTTCTGTTTTGGAATATTTACACTATGCAATTATTTCTACTGCAGATATTGAACTTGAAAAGACTTGGCAGTTAACAAATCATTTTATTTTGAGAGACAAAATCAGGAAATGAAAACACATTAGTACATTTTGTGAATGTTGAAGGTTAAACACTTTTACATCTTTATTTTGGAAATCCAATGTTTGAATGTATTCATAAAATAATATTTGGCATTTGTGATTGCATTGATACAGAATACTCTGATTCAGTACGGACATATAGTCTGTACTTGCAGAATTTTCTCCAAGACGTACTTGTAGTTTAATATTTCTGGCCATGGCCTTTTTCCAACATGGTATGATAGTCTGAATGAACAATGATTGGCACCCTGCTGCTGTCTTGCACTGATGTATATGTCCAGCTGTACTGGACAATCCTTACTCCCCAAATGAGCCTATGTTATAATATAACACTGAAAGAGCTGGAATGTATCGCGTTTTATTGAGCCCTTTACAAAAACATTCACCAATGCCATGATTATTTACATCATCCCCAATACTGATCCCATAACTCATTAAAATACTTCACAATCCATCAGGTAAAATGGATGTCTAGCCAACAAAGGATTGGCCAAAAGTTTGGTTTCAAGCAGATTTGTGGTTGCATTGAGAGAGGTTTCAGAGCAGAATTCCAAATCATAGCTATTAATGATGAACTCAAGGGAATGGAATTACTTACATAAACAGTGTAATGGGAACAGAAAGGTGAAAGAGTCATGGACTTGACCAGTTTCCTAAAAGCATGAATTGTCCGAGTCTTGGACCTGCTCGCATTATTTTTTCTGACTTGCATTAGCTGCTAGATGGAGATCCAGGGAAAATAACCCAGAGCATGGGATATTGGCAGCTGTTGATGCAAGCACTTATGGGAGGCCAAAAAGAAAGAACTATTGAAAGGTTTGGGTTATAGGGAAAGAGAGTAGGAAGGGAATTGTGCTGGAAACTCTGCAGGTATCCAGGAGCAGAAATACTTTGGAACAGTTTAAAGACAACGATAAAAATTTTAATTGAGGTCTGGCAGCCAACATCCGAAGGTAATTAAGATATGATGCTTCAGCAGGGCTTGATTGAAGATAAAACATTGATTTTAGAGTTTATAATGATTTTAAGCTTGTGGGGTAGCAAATGAAATGATGTGGAATTAAATGTCTTGTACTTGTGCTTTTGTCAAGTAATATATGGAAATCTCACTCATTGAAGGGGCTTATGTTATAGTATAGCATTGAATATACTGTAATATAACACATTATACTGAGGAGAATTTCAATGTTTAAGAGTGGAGGTACATACATTCATTTTCATATTGGTTCCACCAACAGTTGGCTAGACAACTGAAGTGTCAATCTCGCTGAATAAAATATTCTTTGTAAGAATGTGACATGGGTCAAAATTTCAGTTCATGGAGCATAGAACAATACCACACAGTACAGGCTCTTTGGCCCTCAATGTGGTGCCAACCTATATATTCTTTAAAAAAAGTACTAAACAGCCCCGACCCCAAAACCCTCTATTTTTATTTCATCCATGTGTCTAAGAGTCTCTTAAATGCCCCCAATGTTTCAACATTCACCACCATCCCCGCCATGGCATTCCAGGCACCAACAACTCTCTGTGTAAAAAAAAAAAAACCCCTTACCCTTAAAATCTCCCCTAAACTTCCCTCCCTTAACTTTGTACCTGTGTCCTCTGGCTGTCCACCCTATCTATGCCTCTCATAATTTTGTAGACCTCTATCAAGTCTCCTCTCATCCTTCTGTGTTCCAAAGAGAAAAGCCCCAGCTCTGCTAATATTGAATCATAAGACTTGTTTCCCTATCCAGGCAACATCCTGGGAAATGATCCTCTCCATTGCTTCCACATCCTTCCTATAATGAGGTGACCAAAAATGAACACAATAAGTGTGGTCTTACCAGATATTTGTAGAGTTGCAACATGTCCTCTCTACTCCTGAATTCAATCCCACTATTAATGAATCCCAGCATCCCATAGGCCTTCTTAACTATCCATCAACCTGTGCGGCAAACTTGAGGGATGATGGATTTGAACTCAAGGTCCCTCAGTTCATCCACATTCTTAAGTAACTGATCATTAACCCTGTACTCAGCCTTCTGGTTAGTCCTTCCAAAATGCATCACCTCACATTTATCCATATTGAAATCCATCTGCCATTTTTCTGCCCAATTCTGCATCCTGTCTACATCCTCTTCTAACCTTCAACAACCTTTAGCTCCATCCACACTCCTCCAACCTTCATTTCATCTGCAAACTTACTGACCCATCCTTCCGTTTCTTCATCCAGGTCATTTACAAAAATCACTCTACGAGTCACCAAACTCCAGGCAGAATACATTTTTAAATAGGACAACAATATTTTGACCATTCTGGCTCAAGGTGAAAAATTGGCTGGTGAAGGAGATGGATTGGTGTGAAAAATGCAAAGATAATGGCTTTGAACTTCATCTCCTGGAGAAAGTTTAAGAAACATTCCATACTACCTCTTGGTCAAGTAAAGTAGCGAAGTCAATGAACATTGTCAAAATGGTGGAGAGGCTGAAATGACCATTTTATGCATTCACAAGAAAAGCTCACTCCAGTTCTGGAGATGATGTCAACGTTAATTTGAGGAATAAGAAGCAGTTAAGATAAATCTCTGGGAGATTCTAAGTTGGACCATTTGAGGTAAATCTTTGGTTATAAACATATAGGTAATGGAGGGAAAGCAGAGAGGAATTAACACTCTAAATAGATGAATTGGGTACAATGGCTTCTTATCTGCTGTGTGACTGGCTCCATAAGGAAGGTAATATAGTTGATCATGTTAAAAAAAAAGGTGAGATAGAACCTTGGAAGTTTTGGGTCACATTTATACATCTTACATTTGATTTGGAAGAGGTCTGAAGCATTTTTTTTAAAGATTCAAAAGATAGTATCTTAGAAGTGGAAGCTGGCAATCTAATAAAAAATGTTGGAAATGGAAATTGAAAATGGGCTCATTAAAGTGTATGAAATTTCAACTTAGTCATGAACGACAAATTCTTAAACATTCACTGGTTTGTGAAAATAATAAATGGGGCAGCACATTAGCATAATCTTGTTACAGCACCAGTGGGTACGAATCCCATGCAGTCTATAAGAAGTTTGTCTGCGTGGGTTTCCTCCGGGAACTCCGATTTCCTCCCACTTTTCACTATGTATGGGGTTGAGGGTTAATTGGGGGTTTGGGCAGCTTGTGGACTTGATGTCTAAATTAAATTAAAAATGAAATATATACTTTCCTTCAAATATAACTAATGCATCACTCTACTGGAGATAATCATCAAAATGTAAATAATTTACAAATTTACAAACCCAACAAGTTAAACTCCTTTTGATTGACAGATTTTTGAGATTGGGAGTTTAGATAGTTGCTTAATGATTGGCTTATTAGTTTATTTCCTAACCTTCGTTGGTTACTCTATTAACTGGTCTATTCCTTGTCAACAAAGCAAAGATTGTCAGAATCAAATTATTTGAGACTCATTGTTTGGAAAATAAAGAATGAATAACCAATAAAGGATTTTTTTTTCCAATGGAGAGCACAAATAAGGAAGAATGAATATCCACTATTTAACAAACACCATTTATGAAAATTGTTAATATTAGTTTTACAGTATATTGCATTTATTCAAAAGGTTGCATCAGCCACCTTAAACAAGGTTGATTGGTTGGATTTCAATTTTGTTTTAATCATAATGTTAGAAACTCCAGCAGAGCAGCTACTGTACGTTCCCATCTTGACATTTGAACCGATATTAAGGAACATGGATTTCAAATGATTATGGTTAAGATCAGCTATAATCTACAGTGAACGGAAGAACAATTAAATTTGTTTCATTTAATTTCTCCAGAATCCATTTTCATGAAACACCAATGAAATCACCTGTCAAAATCAATAGCCATTGATAATGGGTTTTTGTAGCAGAAAAAAAAATATGATCTGTTTCTGCTCTGACAAGACTTTCCATTGTTATGTACATAAATACACTACGTTTGTTAACTTTAGTTTGCCGTAAAGGTACACAAAGAGACATCGCTAGGCTGGCTCCTCCACCAGTAAGAGAAAAAGGAGCGAAAGTGAGTCCCTTCTGAGGCAGCCCGTGCCTCTACAGTTCCTGTGATCTCTGCAGTCTCACAGACTCCTGATCATTCCAGCGGTTAACCTGTGCTCTAACTCAATTATTCTGGCACCTTAATATTCCACATAAAAACTCTTAAGAGAATATAAACTTCCCAGGAAAGAAAATGCCAAAATGTTACAGTAAATATCACAGAAGCAGAGGATTTCTCTGGTGGGAATAGTCATTTAACCAGATGGTGGTTAATCACAATCACATTGTGAATAAGAAGGGAAAGATAGAATGTACATTGCAAGTTTCATGAAAATGAAGGAAGTAACTAGATTCCTATTACACATCTCTCATGAACTCCATACCCTTCCACAGCACACCTCGCTCTGTTAGAGGGATAACATTTGAAATGTTCATTTGTTTTCTACATCAGACAAGTAAGAACCGCTGCCCCTAACACTACGCATGATGACCATTGCAAATCTGCTGTACAGTACAATGCCAGCAAGATGCTTGTGCGACAAATACCTCTGCAGGGCCTCAGTTTTGAATAACAAGCACCTAGCATAGACAACTTGAAACCAAACTTTATTTTTTAAAGAATATAATTGGCGGGATTTGTCAAAGTTCTCGTGGAACATTTTAAGAGTTAATGGACCTTGCATTGTTCTGATGTGGTATTGGATGTTTTGGTTGAATACTTGGAGGGGAGAGGGGGAGGGATCAATCACGCATGTCAGTGTGAGGTGGTAGCTGTGGAAGTTAATGCCCAAAGTCCTCAGGGTCTGGAGATGATGCTGCAAAAAAAGGTCAAATGACCTTGAACGTGGTCTCATTCAGAGAACCCTCTCAAGTTGCCCACTAGCTAAACAAAGCAAGACCTGCAGTGTTCCTCTAGCAGTGTTTGTTTAGCTTCAGATTCCATTGTCTGCCATCTCTTGTGTGCTCCACCAGTATGCTCGATAGTCCACATTCTGAATCCTCACCTTCCAATGAATACTATTAATCAGAGCTTGTGTCCAATGTTCATAAAGAAACATATGAAAATAAAGCATCTGATTAGAACACCTTGCCAAATTTTCAGGAAGGTGTTGTATCCTTTTCTCAGATTATATGTGATCTTTTCAAGAGGAATAAAACTGTTCATTTCCAAAGACCATTTATCAATGAGGAGAGGGGAATCAGATGATCATGTCACTGCTATACATTTCCTGTCCACACATAAAGCAATTTCTATAAATTTATCCAATGCCATTTTCTTTTCATGTGTTTAATGATTGTGAAATCCAACAATAAAACAGTCCCCATCCAATTTTTCTGGGACAGTGTCCATGACATTCTCACAGTTGAGCAGAAGTCACATTTAATGGGAATTTCCCCTCGAAGATCTGAGCTGCCGAGCTAAAAAAATTATCGTGCTCCTCCTGCATTCTATTCATCCTCTCAGTCATGCTACACTTCCAGTGGAATGCTCTCCCATGCTCCCATATCTGGGGGCCACTGATTTGGGCAGAAGTATCATGTGCATGCAATGATTTGTAAACATGTTCATGTCTACAAATAACTGGACTTTTGTGGAACAGCAGTAGCTGCCAAGAGAAATTACTCAATGAACAATGAATTCCTTTAAACATTGTTGGTGATCAGGTCTCCCTGTGGCTTAACTCTTCTCTGACAGTGCAAGGTGAAGTGTATCGAAGGATGCGTGCCAGAGGACTGAGCATTGCTTGTGTTAATTTGTGTCACCTACTGGCAAATATGATGGCATTTCTCCTTTTCATAACTCTGGAAAACTTTAGTATCATATGATGTAAATATGGCAGCCAGTTCAACTCATGCCATGCACATCAGTCATTGGTTGGAATAGAGTTCACAGTTAAATATGACAGATGTCCCCTACTCCATAATTAAAATAGGATGTGCAATATTAGCATGGCTTCTATTTCATCTGAAACCTAGGAGTTTTATAAAATACCTCAATTCAAGTGTCTTCTGTAATGATATTGGTAAATTTTCATGCAATTTAGTTTGAAATAAAGTACAGTAAAACCTCGTTAGAACATGGTAGGTGGGGTCCAAGATTTCATACTGCGTTACAGCTGAGTCATGGAGCAGATGCATATATGTCATAATTCAGGAAGCAAGAAAACAGAATACTGTAGCTCAAACCCTATAATAAGACCTTTAAACTCCACATATTATACACATCTTGTAAATGAGTCACTAGCGTCCATTTTTGAGTTTGAGGCTGTTAGCAACTGTTAGTCTGGCATCCTAAAATCAATGTTTGGGGTCCACAGACACCCATCCTTAATCCTAATGTCTCCCTTAAGGCTCATTGTCAAATGTTGCTTTGGGGTCCACAGATTCTTTGGCTTGGCTTCGCGGACGAAGATTTATGGAGGGGGTAAAAAGTCCACATCAGCTGCAGGCTCGTTTGTGGCTGACAAGTCCGATGCGGGACAGGCAGACACGATTGCAGCGGTTGCAGGGGAAAATTGGTTGGTTGGGGTTGGGTGTTGGGTTTTTCCTCCTTTGCCTTTTGTCAGTGAGGTAGGCTCTGCGGTCTTCTTCAAAGGAGGTTGCTGCCCGCCAAACTGTGAGGCGCCAAGATGCACGGTTTGAGGCGATATCAGCCCACTGGCGGTGGTCAATGTGGCAGGCACCAAGAGATTTCTTTAGGCAGTCCTTGTACCTTTTCTTTGGTGCACCTCTGTCACGGTGGCCAATGGAGAGCTCGCCACAGATTAACGAATCGCATTCTAACGAGGTTTCACTGTAGCATTCAATGTGTAATAATGAGGGTAATCTTCCAGGAATGCCTTCCTTGAAAAAAGTGTTACCTCTTACAAGCAGGAAAGTTTTACCTATTCACTTGCTGCAAGAAAATTTTAAGACATAGGTATCTGTAAGGATTTTTTTTTTTGCGTGATTTATGCAAGTTGAATGCGACTTTAATCTTCCCAACTATTTACCTTTAATATTGTATTTGTGGTAGTAAACTCAAATTGTGTCAAGCTTAATTGTTATTTCATTTTGCTGTGTCATTCATTTCAAGACACTTCTATAAGGTATGTAAAAGGAGTTTACCATACCAATACCTTACCAAAAAGTGCAATGCAAAGACATCAGATCATTTCACTGGATGGGGATACAGTAGGAACAGGATAAATTAGAACCTCCTGTTCTTCAATAGATCTAAATAGGACTGTTCCACCTCCACTGTAAGCAAGCTCACATCCAGCAGAATCCTACCAGAAGCCATGAAACCATATATGGGGAATTTAATCAAATAAATATTAAGATTGCAACACAATGGCACAATTTGGGTGGCACGGTTGGCATAGCAGTTAGCGTAATGCCTTTACAGTGCCAGCACTTGAGACTGTAAGGAGTTTGTACATTCTCCTCTTGTCTGCGTGGAATCTCCCTGGGGGCTCTGGTTTCTCCCACCATTCGAAATGTACAAGGGGTGTAGGTTAATTGGGTGTAAATTGAGCGGCATGGACTTGTGGGCTCACATGTCCTGTTACTGTACGGTATGTCTAAAAAATTTAAATAGATAGGATATCACTATTGATTTCTTTTTCAGAGGTCTCAATTATTATTTTGATACACTGCAAATTTTAAAGCTCTTCTATATTTATGTGAAATTTAATGCAATCCTTTTGCATAACATGAAAAAGTGATTCGAGCAAATTACATATTTGGTGTTTATCTTTGGGGCAGTTTGGTTAGTTACAATGCCAGCGATCGGGACTGGGGTTTAAATCCTACGCTTTCTGTAAGGAGTTCTCTCTGTGTCTGCAAGGGTTTCCACTGGGAACTCCAGTTTCCTCCCATCGTTCAAAACGTAGGTGAATTCGGTGTGATTGGGCAGTACGGGCTTGTGGGCCAGAAGGGCCTGCTACCGTACTGTATGTCTAAATTTAAAATAAAATGTTTAAATTCCCAGATTATCATTTAAAATTCATGTTTGAATGTATGGCCATGGTCATGCTATTACTTGTTGGCCTGGCCGAGATTCACTTCCAAAATCTTGCTAGGTTGGACATGGATCCACTTGGCAGAAGCGAGATGGTTTGTTTATTGAGCAGGAAGGAAACTGCTTCAAAGATCTAACTGTCCTGTCTATTTTCTGAACCATAGAATAAATATTTTTGTGAAAGAATTTTTTTTTAATGGAAATGCCATGTGGTTTATTTAAATTTTAAATTTAAATGAAATTAAATTTAAATTTACATCCATTTATCCTACACCCTGGTACGTTTTTGAACTGTGGAATGAAACCAGAGCCCCTGGGGAAATTCCACACAGAGAAGGGGAGAACGTACAAACTCCTTACAGACAGCACAGGATTCAAAGCCAATCATGAGAAGAGATGCCTGCTCTTAGCCAAAGAAAGAAATGTAAAAAAAAAACAAATTCTAAATCCCTGATTTCCTTTATTCCAGTTTTAAAGGGCAGGGCATCAGCTGTCCACATTCTAAGCTCAAGAATTTCCTCATAATCTCTCTATTTATTCACCACACTTCCTTTCTCTGGTTGGTTCCTTTAAACTTACTTTTTAGTTCCTTAATCCCAATGTCTCTCTTAATGCTCATTGTCAAATGTTGCTTCATTACAGTCTGGTAAATATTGTTATAATGTTAACGTTGCTAAAGTATGAAAATTATTCATGTATTGAGTAATACTATAAACATCCCATGAATAATTAGAATTTCATTTCAAGGTTCTAGGATTTTTTGTAGGTTTGCTACAAAACCCTTAAACCTTCCTTGCTGACTCATTGGAGATTAAAGCCATTTTTAATCTCTGTCAATAATTAAACCTGTTTTTTTCATGGGTGTACACTAGTCTGATGTAGATTGTACATGCCCCTTCCTCCACCTTAAACAGATTCTCAACGTGGAAGATCAAGCAGGATTGAGATCTTATTAAAAGCAAGAGGCAATATAGTTTTAACTGTCCAACTGGAGTCCAAATCCTACTGCAATATTCTGCCATTTTCTAAATTGGCTTCTCTGGTGAAGGGCATCCTCCTCACAAGGGCCCAGACAGCTAAATCTGATACATCAAGTTCCTCTCACCATTTGCTGCTGGTGGTCTGTGTGGTGATATGTAATTACACCACTCGGTCACCAGGGGTCATCCCGGTGACCTTGTCTATAAAGCAGTCCAGAGCTACAGTCTAGCCTTCCAGGTTTGTCTTGCCGAGAGACAAGACCTCTTAGTGTACATATTAGTTTATTAAAGCTGTCTTCTACTCGCACTGCTGGTGTGGTTATTGTCGGTACAGTCTGGTCCCTAATGATCATGCAAACCGCAATAGCACAGCTATAAAGCAGTCATATCTTTAAGAGAAGAAAATACATGCTCCATTTCAATAGCTAAAATGCTAAAAAGCAAACTTACATACTATATTCACAAATAATTTCCTTTAGCTCTTCTGAAAGAATATTGTATTTTCACTCCATGCAACTTGATATTAATGAGTGACTGCAACACTGTTAAAGTGTATTACAATGATCCGATGTCGAATTTTTATTATTAAAAACACCAATTGGTTTATCTTAATGAAGTCCAAGGAGGCGTGGCTGGCATGGGTAACAAAAGTGGGGAAAAGCCAGCAAATTCAATGTAATATTCACCACCTGATGTACCATTTGCAGACTGTATATAATACACCAGACTATTTAGGCTGGAAAGTTAATATCATTTTACAAGGTCTGTAAAATATATACTGACAATATATATTCAGTATGTTCCCTGAAGCAATTTTTTTTTTTTGCTACACCTAACAGGCATGTGATTTTTTTTTTGTGTGTTTTGTAGATTTTAGAGGTTAATACCTCCAGATATCATGGATTGGAAGACTTTGCAAGGTGTCCTCAGTGGTGTAAATAAATATTCTACAGGATTTGGACGGATCTGGCTGTCGGTTGTTTTTATCTTCCGAGTACTGGTTTATGTCGTGGCGGCAGAGAAAGTATGGGGTGATGATCAAAAAGATTTTGACTGCAACACCAAGCAACCTGGCTGCACCAACGTCTGTTTCGATCACTTCTTCCCTATCTCCCACATCAGACTCTGGGCTCTACAACTGATCTTCATCTCCACACCTTCCCTAATGGTTGTCATGCATGTGGCCTACAGAAAAGACAAAGAGAAAAAGTATCACATGAAACATCCAGATTCCAGCACAAAGCTCTATGACGATGCTGGTAAAAAACATGGTGGGCTCTGGTGGACCTATCTGACCAGTCTATTTTTTAAAACGTTAATTGAAATTGCATTCTTGTATATTCTCCATCTCATTTATGACAACTTTGATATGCCTCGCCTGGTCAAATGTGAGATTGCACCTTGTCCCAATGTTGTAGATTGCTACATTGCCAGACCCACAGAGAAAAGGATTTTCACATATTTTATGGTTGGGGCATCAGCTCTTTGTATTGTAATAAGTGTGACTGAAATGATTTACTTGATTTCTAAAAGATTCTTCAGGTTTTGTATGTTACATTGTAGGAAAAGAAGATTAACCTTGACCAAAGGTAAGACTGAGTATCTTCACCAAAGCCTCACTCATACAAATTATGCACATAATGGTAAATCACTGGACTTCATTCATGCTTCAGCCCCAAATCTTTCTTCAATGTAATACATTTTTACCAATCTTGGGGACTATTTATAATCTGTATGTGATCATAACAGCATTGAACGCAGTACGAATATCACATCTGATCAATTGGTTATCTCTGCAAACATTTAAACTGAAGCCTCCTCAGGCAAGTGATTTGGGATTTTTATATATATATATATATATATATATTTCTCTTTTTTTGGCTTGGCTTCGCGGACGAAGATTTATGGAGGGGGTATATATATATATATATATATATATTTCTCTTTTTTTGGCTTGGCTTCGCGGACGAAGATTTATGGAGGGGGTATATATATATATATATATATATATATATATAAATGACTGAATTCTCAAGTGCAAGTATTGGAGCGAAGATCATTTTTCATACTTTTCATCTGGGTTTTTTGATAGGCAGTTAAAAAATACTATTGCTATAGCATTGTGAAGGTCTTCATGGAGTTGGGTCATCCCACCCACCTTCATACTCAGGGAGAATTTACAACACCTCGGTGTGCCGGGAGTATCATCTCAGCCTCAAAGTATCTTGGGCAACATCTGCAAAGAACAAACAAAATGAAGTTATCAAAATTACCTGTTACAAACCTGGAATAGAAATAATCAACTTTGCTTTTAAACGATTTTATTTTATTTGCTCCGGATGATTCAAAGTCTTGAGCAAAATGTCACGAGTAGAATTCATGAAGATGCGTTACTAAAGTCCAAAAGTAGGACAGTAACTTCTTTCACACTGAAATACTCGAAAGTGAAAGTTAAAGTACATCCTTTCTGGATCAATTTGCCACTGACTCCTGGTAAAGGATTTACTCTTGGTGCATGATTAACTGTGACCATTTTGACATGTAACTTCTTGAACAAGGCTGAAATTGCAATGACAAATGCAATGTCAAATTCTCTCAAGTCTGACAAATTTTATAAATTCTTGAAGTATTTTGCTGATAGTCTGAAGTGCAGTTTTGCTAGATGCTTTGTTCCTTTTTTCTGCATACACATGATGATTGCATGCAGCTGCTCCATCTGTAGATCATTATAACCCAATTAAGATTCCCAGATGAATCTATCACTTTTGCTAGTTTTATTCAAATTTAATATTGTTTGAATCAAAGAAATGACTGTATTTGCACTTCATCAACTGTTTACATAACAGCAATATATGTAAAAACTTTTGACATTTATTGTGCGTTATAAATAATACCTGCCACGAAACACTAGCATGTATTAATTGTAGCAAATGGACAATTCCTAGTTTATACTATATACTTCATCCAATCTTTCCTTGACTTATTTTGCAATTATTTTGTTGCAATTTACAAAGTATCGAAACATAGTACATTTCATCAAACGTTTAGCCTAGATAAAGTGAGATTTTTAAAACAGCAATATATCTTGGATAATTACTCAAGATGTGTTGATTACTTTTTAATTAGTCCATGCAGGAAAATTAATTGGTGAAGCATACTGTTGTTTATTACTGTCTAATGCCTCTTTTGAGTGTTGAAATTGAAAATGCTATTCAAGTAATATTTTAAAGGTAAGATTGAGGTAAACAAAAATAAGTTAATCGATTGCAGATCAATTTGCAATCAAGTGTAAAACTGGGGATGCAAATCAGATATCTCAATCTTCATTTCCAGCAAAAGATTGTCAATGCCAGTTGAAAGTTGAGGGGCTAATTCCTTGGATAGAATTGTTATTTGGACAGAACTATCAGCTTTGGCAGTGCATGGGTGTCAAAGAGAACCAAATAGTTGGTTCATATATGTTTTCATGCGTTCAGAATATCACAAATTGTTGTGCATCCCATTAAGTTATTTGGAAGTGTAGCGACTGTTGCAATATTGGAAACATCACATGTTGGAACCCAATAAACCGCAGCGATTATTGAGCTGAATGGAAATTTCAATCAAAAACCCGCTTTACGTTCCTGTTTCATTGTATTGGACGCGTTCGCATCCTATGGCCTATAACAAAACTGCTACTCAATAATATGAAGATATGGTTTAATTTTTCACACCTCAAGGGAAAAACAATTGAAAATATCCTGTGCTTTCAACTCTTTTTATTGATTACATGGATACCTCTTAAGACAAATGTATTATTTATGTTGTAACTTTCCAACGGTAATAATGTATTTTTTTTCTGCAGTTTTCTAGTAATGCACTGTATATCCTACCTTATTTATATCATGTACATTTTGAACATACTAATAATTAATTAAAATAAATTTTTTCAAGTAATTGAATCTGTCTCATTTAACTTTAAATTAACAAGAGAGAACAGAATCCTACTCTGCTTTAGAAAATAAGTTCTTCTATTTGACTCTCTGAAACTGACGGCCAATTCAGCCAAGACTTGAATAAGGTTTGTTCTATTCAAGGTTCAAGTTCCTTTTATTCTCATGCATAAAAATAGTACATAAAAATACATGATAAACGACTTTTGTTGCCATCACCATTGCCCAGTGCTCTTAACAAAAAGAGAAAAAGCAAAAGTGAGTCCCTTCAGAGCGCGCTGAGTGTCTGTGGACTCACCTCCAGCGCGCCCACAACCTCTGAAGTCTCGCAAATTCCTGTTCAATTCATCAATCTGAGTTCCAGCTCCAAACCTCCGGTACAATCAGGCAGTCTTCAATAAGGGCCCTTCAGGAGCACCATCTCAAAGCCCAGTTCCGATACCTGGTTCCAATGAGCCAGTCTCTACCAGACCCCAGTCTGTGTGGGTCTTTCGATCGCGCCGGCAGCAGCTCGCAGCCTGTGTCTTATTCCAATATGTCTTCTTCCAAACATTGTACCCATATTTCCCTAAAATGGCCTGTGCCCACGTTGGGGACATTCACAGATCCTGTCCTGATTTCTCTGTTGCCTTAACAAATTATTAATCTGTTAAGTTGAAAGCCGCAAACATTTGTCCAGTGCCCTTAACTCCGCTATTTAATTTGTTCATTCAATAAGCCAAATGAAAGTAGAAATATATAATTATATACTGTAAAGTTATAATGATCTTTCTAACATTAATCCTAACATTCCTACAGGAAGATTAATTGCTCGATACAAGAAGTATTAGAATTAAATGCAAACAGATAACAATGCAAACCTGTTTAAATTAGAACTGGTTGAAATGTGAAACTGCAATATACACCGTTACCATAAGCTCCCCACATTCTTTGGTTGTTCTGTGTGCTCAACACAAATCACCTTGACCATTATGGAAGAATAATCACACTTAACAGGATAATTTTAGAATTACTTCTGAACAGCTTTTACATGACAAGACTGCAACCATAATACCCAAACTACTCCACCAAGCAATACAGTATTTGGAACAATAATGATGGTGCCTTGCCATTCAGTGTGGGTGATCATGTCTCTCCAGCCGTCACGATCTCTGACCCTCCAAATTGAAGTTGCTGCCCCTTCTCCTTCTTTAAAGGCTCTATCTTCGAGCTGAGAGCATAGTCGATGTTGAGTTCAAGGGAAAATACTGAAGTGCTTTCCCATTGCTTTCTTCAGTGTCCATACTGGACGGGTAACCCTGGCCATTGATCAGCAGATTCATCTGCCCAGCTTATTTAGTTTTACAACCATAAATTCTAATTTGTAGAATCGGCTCATAAAACCCATCCACAATCTGGAATCCGTTGCTTCATGTGACCCTGATTGGGAATCTAAACAGGTACTACACCTTGCCCAAGGGTGACCTGTAGGTAATCAGATGGAAGGTGTGCCTTATACCTCCTTTTGCCAAAATTTTGGAGGATCATATCCCTCTTAACTGTTACCTCTCTTACTCATTATTTTCTTTCCCAGTCATAAATTTCAACTCCTAATGAAAACAATAGATCTATTCAGCCATGGGTACATGTTCAACAGACTCGCCAAGGCAAATAGCGCCTTTGGAAGACGACACAAAAGAGTCTGGAGAAACAACCAACTGAAAAACCTCACAAAGATAAGCGTATACAGAGCCGTTGTCATACCCACACTCCTGTTCGGCTCCGAATCATGGGTCCTCTACCGGCACCACCTACGGCTCCTAGAACGCTTCCACCAGCGTTGTCTCCGCTCCATCCTCAACATCCATTGGAGCGCTTACACCCCTAACGTCGAAGTACTCGAGATGGCAGAGGTCGACAGCATCGAGTCCACGCTGCTGAAGATCCAGCTGCGCTGGGTGGGTCACATCTCCAGAATGGAGGACCATCGCCTTCCCAAGATCGTGTTATATGGCGAGCTCTCCACTGGCCACCGTGACAGAGGTGCACCAAAGAAGAGGTACAAGGACGGCCTAAAGAAATCTCTTGGTGCCTGCCACATTGACCACCGCCAGTGAGCTGATATCGCCTCAAACCGTGCATCTTGGCGCCTCACAGTTCGGCGGGCAGCAACCTCCTTTGAAGAAGACCGCAGAGCCCACCTCACTGACAAAAGGCAAAGGAGGAAAAACCCAACACCCAACCCCAACCCACCAATTTTCCCCTGCAGCCGCTGCAACCGTGTCTGCCTGTCCCGCATCGGACTTGTCAGCCACAAACGAGCCTGCAGCTGACGTGGACTTTTACCCCCTCCATAAATCTTCGTCTGCGAAGCCAAGCCAAAGACAAAAGACAAGAGACATGTTCAGAAATGCAAGAAAAACATCTGTATCAAATGAATGGCTATTAATATCTTGGCTGGATATTTGATCATTTGATACGTGAAGGAGAATTAATGTTTCATTTTCTTTGTCCAAAATAAAGAAATAAAGAAAGTAAGACCAAGTTAATTGACTGCAAAGCAACTGGGCAGCATTAATCTTCTCTGCAACAGGAATGATCTGTGCCCTCATTGCATGCCAGGAGCACCTCATTCAGAAATTTTTCCTGCATTCCCTCCCATCTCCGTCGTTGCTGTTCCTCTCTTGGTTAGTAAATAATTGCAGCACAGCTGCAGGTGCTTATCACTCCCTCTGGAGTCGCCACTGCCATCCACTCACAGTTAAGGGTTTTTTTCTTTCCACATGAGATCCATTCTTCCTTCCTACTCTTTAATCCTCCTCACAAATTTATAATTTTGCTCTTAACTCCATGAATTGGCTAAAGTATTTTGAATAGCAGGATTATGGGGAGCTGCTAAAACTCCATTGTTTCCATTCAATCAACAATGAGGTTACAAATTTGGCTTGGTAGTGGGAGTCAGAGGGTTGGAGGCCTGCTATGTTTCAGCTGTCATGCTGGGTCCACAGTTGTTAGTCATTATGTTAATAATTGGTGTGAGAATGAAATTGGCAATATGTTTGCAGATGGTGGCAAAATTGGAGATAGAATGGACAGTGGCAAAGCTTATTTAAGATTACAATACCACCTCGGTCATTTGGTGAATTTGGCCAAGAAATTGCAGATAGAATTTAAATCAGACAATACAAGATATTGCACATTAGTAAATTGAACCAGGGTTTGACTTATTCGGTAATGATGAGGCCCGAGGGAATGTTGTAGAAAAGAGAGAATGAGAGGTACAGGTACATCATTCAATGAAAAAATTGGCAGATTGGTGAAGAAGGCACTTGACGTGCCTGCCTTCATCGGTCAGGGCCTTGAGCACCAGATTTGCATTGCCATGTTACAATTGCACAAGAAATGGGTGAGACCACACTTGGAGTATCGTGTGCATTCTAATGACCTAGCTCTAGGAAGAATGAGCAAGGGTAGGGGAGTCTAAAATTAGAAGGCAAAGGTCCGAGGTGAGAGGAGGAAGAATTAAAAGGGGCCCGAAGGACAACTTTTTCACATGGGTGTATGGAACAAACTGCCAGAGGAAACAGTAGAGGTGGTTACAATTACAACATTAAAAAATAACACATTTCAACAGATAAATAGACAAGAAAGGTTTAGAAACATAGAGGCCAAACACAAGCAAATGCAACTAGCTCCGCTAGGCAATGACTGCATGGATGAATTGAGCTTAAGATTTTGCGTCCATGCTGCACAACTCTATGACTCTATCTGTATACTGTATGTCACTCATTTACAGGCACAGTCCCCAAAACAGACCAACTAAAGTCTCCCAAACAGAAGAATTCTTCTCCCAACCAGATTGCAAAATCATAATCTCCTGTGCTAACCAATGACCCTCTCTACATTCTGATCATTACTGCCAATAATGAGCTGGGAGAGCCCCACTGTTACATAATTAGTTGTTCGCATCCTGCTCTGCACTTCTACTGATTACACTGCAATTAGTTCAATAGCTTGTTACTATGTTTCCCTGCACCAAAGAAGAGGTACAAGGACTGCTTAAAGAAATCTCTTGGTGCCTGCAACATTGACCACCGCCAGTGGGCTGATATCGCCTCCAACCGTGCCTTATACAGTTAATAAAAGCCTTGGTTTGGATCAACAAGTCTTTGATCCTTTCGGCGAGCTCTAGAATTTTATTAGCAAAAGACAGGAGCTCTTCACAGGTGTCCGACCAGTCCGGAATGATCCGGCCTGGCTAGGGACACAACCCTTTAAGGCCCAGACAGTAGGCGTGGCTAAGCTCTCAGCCAATCGCTGTAAGCACAGTCAAGATACTGTAACTATATACACTATATACACTATATACATGGCTGATAGGTCTGTAGTATCACAGTGTCCGAACCAGAATTTGAGAGGGTGCTGAGAGCAAGAAGGTGTCACAAAGAGCCTCAGGCACCGATCGAATCAGGGCTTTCGATCTAGAGTTCGCATTGCCACAAAATTGAACAGGAGTCTGTGCAGCTGCGGAAGGTGAATCCACAGACACTCAGTGACTGAAGGGATTGTCTTTTGCTTCTCTTTCTCATGGCGACTCTTTGTTTGCCTCACAGCAGACAAAAGTTAAGGTGTATCATGTATCTTACATTTTAATGTATTATTACATGACAATAAAAGGAACCTTGACCTTGACCATGGTCCAGGCCTGACTTCCGGTCCTGTCTGCTTGGAGTTGGCACACTTTGAGCTTTGATTTTTGACTACAGGCATTTCCTTCCATGGTCAAAAAATGTGTGGGTGGTTAGTTTAATCAGTCACTTGTAAATTGACCCTAATGCATAACTATTGAATTTGTGGGATGGGGAGGGTAGTTAAAGATTTTTTTTTAATTATAATGTTATTTACAGGGCAGAAGAAGACAATTCTGGCCATTAAGACAAAAACCGCCCAATTACACCCAATTAACCTACAACCCCGGATGTTTTGGAGGGTGGGAGGAAACCAGAACACCCAGGGAAACTCAGGTAGAATGTACAAATGCCTTACAAATAACAGTGGATTTGACCTGGGTTGCCAGCAGTGTAATAGCATCATGCAAACCGCAAATCTAACTGTGCCAACCATTGATGGACATGTGGGGAAATTAGAGTGGTTCAGGGTAGCATGAGTGCAAAAATTGGTGTTTGATGTTGGCCTGCTGAGTCAATGAGCTCATGAACCTATTTCAATGCTCTTTACAACTCTGTCATTTATTCCATTCACAAGAATTGGATATAGTCGCTGTAATGTCATACTTTCCTCTACGATCATCCCATGTATAAAGGGGTCTCCTGGAGAATGGATGAAATAAAGGAGGTGTTTTGTTTTACTGTGTATCTTTCCTCATACTTGACTGCCGATAGAAGTTGCCATTCGTATTGTCAGAAGACACTAAAAAGAAAGTTTGACTTCCTGTTCAAGGTAAGATCCAGCTTCTCATTGGAAGTCACGGTTATTGTTAGAATTGCAGTCGGAATGACTTCAGCTTGGCTAGAAGAGCTATTTTATTTTAAGGGAACGATTCTAATCCACTGATTTTGGCTCAATGGCTCTCTCAAATTATGTCATGTTTGAGTTTAGAGAAAATTAGGAGTCATACATTTGATACTTCTGTTAAATTTGAAGAGACTTGGTGACCTTTTATATATTATTTCTGCATGTGTTATTTCCACATTAATTCATATAATTATTTTCCCTTCCAGACTATATTTAATTTTATTTCTTTTCTCTTTGTTAGTGAAGACCAGACAATTATTTTTGTACTAATAAATTCTCAGGGTAAGCAGTCCTTTTTTTCCTGAGATTAGATGGGGTTTTATATAATTAAAATGTTTTTTGAAGAGATGAGAACATATTTGTTAATTGTGGATGTCATACAGTGTTTTTTTTATCCTCCTTGATTGTGTTCTCCTATTCTTTTCATGTATTGTTTAATAAATAGATTGAGAAAGAAAGAATGACATCAGCTAAAACATGTCATCATGCTCCAATCCTTTCTATTGGAAAAAACACATCATTCACTGTCTAGTCACAATCAATGTGTTCTTTGACATGAAGCGTATGTCATGGTAACCTTTCCAATTGAGACATGGGGGCAGATAACAAAGGGAGCAGGCAGCTTCACTCGTTTCTTTTCTCTGCAGGATGAAACATGTATGAGAAAATGAGAGTGCATTTGAGCATTATACTGGATTGAGAATCCTTGAAATCGAAAAAAATGTTATCAATATGTGGGTAAATACACAAGTGTTGGAGAAGCTCAACAGGTCCTGCAGAATCTATAGGAGGCAAAGATGTTGAACCCAACATTTCAGGCCTGAGCTCTTCATCAAGGTATGAGCAAAAAGCAGACAGGGGCCTGAATAAAATAGTATAGGGAGGAGGGAAGAAGGGGAGGGAAAGAGCATAGACCAATAGCCATATGTGAACATGGATAGAAGGACAGGAGAGAAAAGCTGAGAATTGATAGGGGTAGCTGTGTGAATGCAGAGTGGGAATAAGGAAGGAAGAGGGATGGGGAAAGAGGGTGAGGCAAGGGAAAGGGAGCTGGTCAAAAAAATGACATGGCGATCAGGAACAAGCGAGGCAGGGTGAGGGTAGCTAGCTGAAACTGGAGAAGTCGATTTTAATGCCCTGTGGTTGGAGGGTGCCCAGATGGAATTTAAAGTGTTGTTCCTCCAATTTGCCTATGGCCTCAGTTGGGCAGTGCTTGAGACCATGGACAGACATGTCGGCATCGGAATGAGGTGGGGAAATGAAATGGGTGGCCACTGGGAGATCCCCGCTATTGAAGCGAACAGATCGAAGGTGTTGAAAGAAGTGATCTCGGAGACTCTGCCCAATGTCAGTGATATAGAGCCGACCAAAATGGGATCTCCGAATGCAGTAGATGACCCTGCAGATTCATTAGTCAAGTATTGCTTCATTTGAAAGGACTGTTTAGGGCCCCGAATGATGGTGAGGAAGGAGGTGTGGGCGAAAGTGTATAATTTTCCGCTGCAATAACAAGGGGCGATTGGTGGGAAGGGATGAATGGCACGGCAGTCTCAAAGGGGATGGTCCTTGCAGAAAGCAGAATGGCAGAGGAAAGGGGAAGATGTGGTGGGATCACATTGTAGGTGGCAGTATTTGCAAAGGATGAGGTGTTGGATGCAGATGCTGATGTGTTGGTAGGTGAGGACAAGGGGAACCCTATCCTTTTTTGCATCTGGAGGCAAAGGGAGCCAGGGCAGATGCACAAGAAATGGAGGATACACAAAATTGTTTTTGCATGCTGTAAGGCAGACGGATTCACCATCGGCAAAAATTGCCAGAAACACCTCTTACAGTCAGAGAAGGAGAAGCCAAAGAGAGTTCCCTCCAGAGTCACCGTGTGTCTGTAGATTCACCTCTAGCATTTTCATAGCCACAGAGACCAATCCAAACCTTTGGCAACCCGAGCTCCAGATCAGAACCTCTGACACGGTCGGTAAACCTTCAGCATCCCCTTGCATCCCAGTTCCAGATATAAGGGTGAGGGCTGAGTTGATGGTGAAGAATTTTTTTTTAAAGAAGGGCAATTTTGCCACGCGCCTCCATAGCAACAGTACATCTGTTGGAAGGGTGATTGATTTCACATTGTTTTAATATAGTTATCAATGAATAGCTTTTATTCCTGAATGCGCTGATTTAAGACTGAAGTCCAAAGACAAATGAGGGAGCAATTTGTTCAGGTGATTATGGAGACATGGGGTGTGGCAGGAGACTAATTGGTATTGTTACTTGTTAGGTCAGCAACATCCGAAATCTACACTTCAAGCAATCTCTGCAGAGATTTGGAAGAGAATGATTTCATCACATAAATTGCACCATCATCATTTTGACCTGCAGATCTGAATCAAGTGCGCCTGTTTCCTTTTTCTCAAGCAGCAGACAAATCAGAGCAGGACTCCACTCATGATGAGGTGAGCGAGCGGCAGCAATAGATGTCCCTGTGGAAGAAAGGTCAATCGGCATTCCTGATGCAGGAGTCCAATTTGCTCGTTCATGGCACTTCACTGCTCAGTCAGAAGAATCTACATGCGTGCAGTATGCTGCTGTTCATATCTGCTCATGTGTAGTGACTCTTTCTTTTCTCTTAGAGAGCTGTAAGATGTTCATTAACAGAGACTAGACATCTGTCTTGACAAGGGCAAGGCTGCATTAAAGTAGTAGGTCAGTGTGTGGCCTCCACAGTTGTCCTCTGGATCATGAGACGTTTTGTGTTGGGACTGTTATGATGTCCTTATATCACTTCCACAATGGATGGGGAGTGGGGGGGTGGTCTTCTTGCTCCATACAATTTCCTTTCTGAAGACCATCTCTTCAATGTCCCTTGTCATGTTCTGATTTGGCCAGGCAGACCTAATATCTGGCTAACAGTCATTTGTCCATCTGTATCAATCTTATGATAAAGACTCTGGGAAGGTCTACGTGGCTGTTCTTTCACAAAGGATTTGAATGGAGACCTTATGCTTTCATGACAGCTGATGCAGATGGACAGATTTTTATTGCTGCTGCCAGCATGGTGAACCTCTCTGTGACAGATATCCTGTTAACCTGTTTTATTCATCATGTCAGTCTCTAAAATTGTGCAAGGTGTGACAGAGTATATAGATATGTTGTGGGGAGATAAATTGGGAAAGGTTTGTTCGAGTAGGTCACATACAAACACTTTAAAACAAATCTTACTTGAAATACTGGAGCTCTGCCCATGCTAGATGTATCGGCTTCACAGCTTTTGCAAGAGCATTGAAGAGTGCTCAAGAGATTTCACTAATGGATTGTTGTTTACCAAAGGCAACAAATAAAAGATCTTGTTGGAGCTTCAGATTGTCTGGAAGAGAGCTTGCTGTTGTAAAAGGATCATGTGGTTTTGGAGAGGGAGAGAGGGAAAGAGGGAAAGAGGGAAAGAGGGAGAGAGGGAGAGAGGGAGAGAGGGAGAGAGGGAGAGAGGGAGAGAAGGAGAGAGGGAGAGAGGGAGATGACGACAGTGTTACAACCAGCAGAAGTAGCTGGGTCTGGAACAGGACAAGCTGGCACGCCTGTTTGGAAGACAGCCTGGTCAAAGGCCTTGTGTTTCATGTAAGAGGAGAGGACTAACTGTATAGTGTTTCACTTGGTATAAGAGAAACAAAAAGGAAGTCTGTGGTGACCTGAAAGAAAGAAAGAGGTTATCATCTGGGGAACCCTGAAGGGGCAAGTTTCGTTAGCAAGACACTAGAGTGGCTGATGCAAGTACATTAGTTGTGGTTGTTCTGGAACAACAAATCTTTCTCTAAAAACCAACAAGAACCTTCCTGAGTGGTAACCATTTACCTTTCAAGCACCAAATCCTGGTAAACTTTGAAAAATTTAAATACTGTGCACATTATAAGAAATTGCCTGCAACCAGTGAACTTGGAGGAATGAGAAGTGAGGTTGGACTGTGAACCAAAGAACTTTTCTGAACTTACACACACATTACATACACGTGCGCTTAGAATTAGAAGGGGGTTAAGTTAGGTTAAGTAAGTCAATAGTGTTAAGTTAAAGTGTGACCCTATTTTCATGTTTAAAGATAATTAAAAGCAACCTTTGTTTAAGTGACCATTTGTTTTGGTGAATATCTATTGCTGCTGGATTTTGGGATCCTCTGGGCTCAAAAAAAGGAAGCATACTATGGTAATCACCATCAACCCTTCCTCTTCTCTCTCCACTCTTTCTACTCCTCATGCTCTTCTGGTGGTGGTGAAACAGGGGCCTATTCCTCAAACCCTGCAAACACAAACAAAAAGATAATTGTCAAAAACACCTCCATTGCAGTGCAAAGGAGAGAGGTGACGGCGAGTCTGCTCAAACTAGCATGACGGTAAGAAATTGGCTGAAGGTATAAGGTATAGTCAGAACTATGTAAAACAACCACACTGGTAGAGTCATACACTATGGAAACTGCCCTTCTGTTCCATTCCTACGAGATGACCAAGTCTACCCGAGTCATCCCTCTTGCCTACATTTGGACCCTCTCCTTCTGAACCTTTCCTAAGTATGTACCATCCAAATGTTCAAAGTTCAATGTTCAGATTTATTGTCAGAGCACATACGTGATACCACATACAACCATGAGTTTCTTTTCCCTGCGGGCCAAGCAGAATTTCTACTCATCAGTACTTGCAAAAGGAAAACTGTACTCAAGAAAAGAAATGTCTACAAAAGACAGAAAAGTAACAAATAAAGAAATGTAAACAGAAAATAAATATTCAATAATAAATGGAGTCTGATGTCTATTGTTGTAGAAGTCAATTACATTATTTTTACTCTCTAATAAAATTCTACACTGTAGATCAACAGAAAGGCAATACAGAAGATGCAATGAAGCTTTGTTGAGGAGCTTACCTGGCAGATTTTAATAACCTCTGCTTGTGGGGTGGTTTGCATCTTAGTGTGAGAAAGGGAATAACTCGTCCAGTCTGGAGAAACACTACACTCAAGAGAACAGTTTCTCCCACAACAGCGAAATCTTGACTCTATTTTGTCCCCCTCTGTTCAATCCATTCCCACCTATATCTGGGGCACCTCACATGCTCTCCCTAACAACTTTCAGTTCCCCGGCCCTGACCAGCTGATTTACACCATGAAAGTTGAGACCCTGTACATTTCCATCCCCCATAAGGAAAGCCTCAAGACTTCTTCTTGGAGAATAGGCCAGCCAATTTCGCTCCATGACTGCCCTTTGCTGCCCAGCAGAACTGGTATCTCCTCCCATTTTCCTCCAAATCAAAGGATTTTGATTCCCTATGGGGAACCATTTCGTTGAGCACTTTCACTTCATCCAATGCAACAGCCTGAATCTCCTGATGGTCAGCCCCTTAAATTCTTCTTGCCATTCCCATATTGCTATGTTTGTGCATGGTTGACGGTTCTTCCAGTCACAAATTAAAAGAACAGCACCTTTTGTTCCACCTTGGTAGCTTCCAACCGGATGGTATCAACATTGTCTGCTCCAATTTATAGTAACCTCCCTGCTTGTTTTCTTAGTCTTCCCCACTTGCTTTCCCATCTCTCTGTCCTCATTCTTCCTCTTTTTTTCCTCTGCACCGCGGTCTCTATCTCTCCATCACCCACCCCTTCCTTCCTCCAACACCCTACTCCTTTCCCTTCTTTTCTCCTATCAGAGTGCATCTTCCTCAGCCCCCAGTCTCTTCTTCCTTTAGCCTTCTAGATTACATTTTTATCCCTTACTCCCATTTCTTCCCCTCCAACTTCTAATCACCTATCACCTGCTGGCCTTCACTCCTCCCTTTCCTGTTTATTCAGGCCTGTTTCTTGCTATTCCTAATGAAGGGTGCAGTGCTGCCAGAGCGCACTGGAGAGCTGTTCCAGGCTCCTCAGGAGGTTGCCCTGGAACTCCTTATCACCATTTTTTGGTGAGCTTCAGCACCTAAAAAATTAGCACTGCTCCCCTGTTCATGATGAAGAGTTTTGGCCCAAAATGTTGATTGTTGCTTTCCATGAATGCCGCTGACTGGCTGAGTTCCTCCTGTATTTGTGTGTTCTTCAAGGATGACCTGATTTAGCAGTAGACTTAAATGTAAACAACACTTTAGTGCACTAAAAGTAGGAGAATCAAACTTCAAGGAAGATGCCCTTGTCCACATTAGAGTCTATTTATTAATTGTATGTGAACATAAATGTGTCCACAGGGTGTTTAAAAAATGTAGGTCCTTGTAGTGTGAATAAAAGGTCTCATGACTGGAGGGAGAACAAACTCTTTTATTAGCTTATAACTAAGGGTAGGGTCTCACAGTCATCTTTAGAAGTGTTCTGGGTTTAATGGGGAGACCAGGGTTATATGTGAGCAGATGAGGGTGGAGCCGGGAGACAGGGCCAGACATCAGCACAACACATTACCAGTGAATCCCAGTTCACTGCATTCACCCCTTCCTGCAGAATTTAGGGCCTATGAATGAAGACAGAGATCACAGGTTCAGAAAAAAATAGTTGAAAAATATAGTTATTTACAAACTTACAGATTTAAGTGGTCTGGGGATCCTGGTGGAGTGCCTTAGCACCGGAGTGGCATTGAACTCCTTAGGTCTCCTGGTCCCTTTGTGAAGGAGGAGAGGTGGGCTGGGTCTCTGGCTCTACAGTGGAGGGGAATGCACTTTCCTTCTGAACCACATCCCTCGAGGCCCTGACTGGGGGTGTTGAGAATGAGCTCCGTGGCTCACAGGGCACTTGAGGCAATGGACCCTCTGTTCCGGTGGGTACCAGGTCCATAATGGAGACAGTGTCCTCCCTGCATCCGGTTCTCCACGAAGGCGTACGTGGGATTGGCATGGGAGCAGTTTCACTCTCTCCACCAGGGGGTTGGTCTTGCTTCTCCTCATGTGCTTCCTGAGAAGGACTGGACCAGGAGTGGTGAGCCAGGTTTGGAGTGTAGTTCCCAATGCTAACTTTCTTTCGAAATTGTATACAAGCTCGTAAGGAGTAGCGTTGACTGTGATACATAGTAGTGACTAGATGGAATGGAGGACTTCCTGTCAGCGTGAGTCTGGAAGGCCTTTTGACTTCATGGCCAGTTTGACAGCCTTCCAGACTGTGGTATTCTCATTTTCAACCTGCCTGTTCCTCCAGAGGTTGTAGCTCGTAGTCCTGCTGGACGCAATGCCCCTCTCCAGCAGATACTGACGTAGTTCGTCATTCATAAAGGATGAGCTCCGGTCACTATGAATATAACTGGGATACCCAAACAGGGTGAAAATGGAGTCTAAGGCTTTATAACTGACAAGTGAATGCGTCTGGGCATGGAATGGCGAACTGAAAGTGGGAGTACTCATCAATGACAGAGAGGAGGAAGAAGATGTTCCCATTTGTGGAGGGGAGAGGTCCCTTAAAATTGACACTGAGCCGTTCAAAGGGCCTGGATGACTTGATCAGGTGCGCCTTTGCGGGGCGGTAGAAGTGTGGCTTGCATTCCACACAGACCTGGTAAGACCTGGTCATTTCCCCAATGTTTTCAATGGAGTTGGGCAGATTACGTGCCTTGACAAAATGAGCCGTGCAGGTGATCCCTGGATGGCAAAGCTCATTATGCAGAGACCGCAGTTGGCCGGTGTGTGCAGAGGCTCAGCTTCCTCTGGATAAGGTATCTGGAGGGTCATCAAGAGCTCCTGGCCGATGGGCAATGTCATAATTGTAGGTGGAGAGTTCAATCCTCCACCGAGCAATCTTGTCATTTTTGATTTTTCCCCTCTTGAGATTACTAAACATGAATGCAACAGAACGCTGATCAATGAGGAACATAAATTTCCTACCAGCCAGGTAGTGTCTCCAGTGCCTCACGTCATCTACAATGGCTTGAGCCTCCTTTTCTACAGATGGGTTCCAGAGCTCGTGGCCTTGTAATGTCTGAGGAAAAACATGTGACCGGCATGCTCGCCTGGTTGATGGTAGCAACCAGGGCTACGTCCGAAGTGTGGCTTTCCACTTGGAAAGGTATATTCTCGTCCACCACGTGCATGGCGGCTTTCGCAATGTGGTTCCGGATGTAATTAAAAGCCATTTGGGCTTCAGCCAAGAGAGGGAAATTAGTGGAGGGGAATGCACTTTCCCCTTTTAAGAGAGGGCGAACCTTATCAGCATATTGAGGGATTCACTGGAGGTAATGTGAGAAAAACCCCAGGCATCTCCTCAAAGCCTTTGAGGTCCTGGGAACGGGGAACTCTAACAGGGGGTGTATCCTATTGGGATCAGGGCCAATAATGCCATTCTCCACCATGTTCTGAACATGCACTTGTCAGAGTTATAAGTGAGGTTTAGGACTTTTGCCACATGGAAAAAACTCTGGAGGTTGGTCTCATGGTCTTCCAAGGTGTGGCCACAGGTGGTGACATTATCTAGGTAGGGGAAGGTAGCCTTCAACCCATACTCATCCACCATTCTATCCATCTGCATCTGGAAGTTAGAAACCCCATTAGTGATACCGAAAGGGACCCTCCGAAATTGATATAGTTGACCGTTAGCCTCAAATGCCATATAAGGATGGTCCTCGGAATGGATTGGAAGCTGGTGATAAGCAGAGGTTGTGTAGCAATAGGTTTGCAGTCCGAGGACAGATTCGGGAAGAGAGGTCAGGGTTTGATATTCAGTGTGGAGAGGCTGCATGTGGGTTCTGATTTTAGGGGCCCTCCGTTCCAAACCGTTACAGGGGGTAGTGGACCAGAATATTCCAAGATCACGCTTTTAAGGTGATATAGTAAGTCCAGACCCAACAACACTGATTATTCATCATTGCTTACCAAACAATTCATCAATTATATACAGGGGAAATTTACAGAAATCCCCCCAATTCAAACGACAGGTGTACTAGACAATGTTGTTGAACACGCATAGAATGTGAATGAGATACAAGAAATATGCGATAATTGGAAGGATAAATCTTTAGGTTGCATTCTTGCACAGTCCATGAATCTACGTGGGATGTCCTCCCCTGGCAGGGGAGAAAGAGGCTGGAGCAACCGCGACAGAGAAGGGGGCTGGGGCAGGCAGTGGGAGTGAAGGGGGCTGGCCAAAACAATGCTGGTACCCGACTCGAGCACCGGTAACAAGCTTAGCATCAGCGTGCTCAAGCCTTGGCAGAGGAAAGCAAGGACACGGACGCAGTATCCCTGAGTTCCCAGCCCCGTACTCATCGCCAGTCGCCCCAGCCCCCTTCTCCCCCGCCAGCCACCCCAGCCCCCTTCTCCCCCGCTGACCACCCCAGCCCCCTTCTCCCCCACCGGCCGCCCCAACCCCCTTCTCCCCCACCGGCCGCTCCAGCCCTGCAGTCCCTGCATTGACAGCCCAGCCAGCTTCCCTTGCTCTGAAGTCCTGTGCCAGGGGAAGGGGCAGCTGGGAGAGGAGCTGTCAAGCGCTGGCCAGCTGACTGTCATCCCGAATGCAGCCGCTTTCAGGTGGCTGCATTCAGATGGCTAGGGAGGCCACTGTGCTGCGGTGATTATCCCTCTCAGAGGAGGGTTACAAAGTTCGCCTTGCAGATGCCTCCTGCAGATTCACATGCCCTCCTAAAAGCCGCATATTGCCAAAATATGTGGCTTTACAAGCGAGGTAAATGACCACCTGAAAATGCCTTATGAAGCTTTCAGTAGAGCCTATATCAATCAAGCATTTAGCGGAATGTCCGTTTACCTTCACAGTCACTATGGAGGTGCTGCGCTGGCGAGGTCTGTCCTGATCTAGGAAAATCAAGGCTAGGTCCCTGGAGACTCCATATTCCTCACTCGAGTGGCCCCCACCATCCTGGGATGCCCTGCATGGGTAAGATGTTGTTGATCTCGTGGTGCAGCAAGATGGCCCCAAGTTTGAATTTGTGTCGCAGCAAGATGGCCGTCAAGCTTTTTCGTACCATTTCCTCACCGCCACCCTCCGTTGGCATGTAGCGCAGCAAGTGGGCTCAGGTGAATTCAAGGCAGATGGCTTGAGGCTGGAATTGGATCCAGGAGCAGTACAGGCCGCAGACTTCCCTTCATATGGCAAACCCTTGCCCAAAGCCCTTTCTTGCCATAGCTGGAACACACTGAGTCTTTAGCTGGGCAATAGGATCAGGGATGCTAGCTCTTGCCGCAGATAAAGCACTCCCTGGCACGGGTAGCAGCAGCCATTAGAGCAGGGGTAGCGGGAGCAGATGGTCCATGGAAGGGGTCACCAGGGTGAGTGACCTCGTTGGCTTCAAGGTCATCATTCTGGACCTTGGCCTGTTCCCTCGATTTGGCCAGTTCAACATGGCCAGGTCCTTCTTTCCCGACTTGAGCAGTTGCTGCTTCATGTTCCTTGAGCAGAACCCCGTGACTAGAGTGTCCCGGATCTGTTCTTCCTCACGAATGTGGCCCGTAACCACTTTGTACCTGCACTTCTTGGCAAGCATCCACAGATCCAGCAGGTAATCATCGATAGTCTCTCCTGGCTGTTGGCAACGTAGAGCGAATCGGTGCCTTGCTAGGACCTTGTTTTGTGACTTCAAGTACTGAGCCTTCAATGTCTCGATGGCAGCGTCATATGTAGTGCAGTCCCTGATGACTGCATACCCTTTCGTTCCTACCCTCAAAGCGAGTGCGGACCTCCTGAGTTCATCGGTATGGTAGATATCTCTGGTTGTGTTCAGGTAGGCCTGGAAGCAGTCTAGCCAGTACATGAACTCATCAGCCACGTTGGAGGACGGAGGGTCCATCAGCAGCGTACCTGGCTTGAGTAGTGCTTCCATCGTTTTGGGAATAAGCTAATAAAATTGTAGCACAAATGAAAGCTCTCACAAATGGAGGGAGAACAAATCGTTTTATTAGCTTATAACTACGGGTAGGGTCTCACAGTCGTCTTCAGAAGGGTTCTGGGTTTAGACAATGGGATAGTACAGATTCTATCACCAATGTGTCTATGTACTGATGGTCGTGTAGGATGACTGTGATTGGCTGAGAGTGTAGCCACACCTACTGGCAGGTCATAAAGGATTGCTCCTAGCCATATAACCATATAACCACTTACAGCACAGAACAGGCCAGTTCGGCCCTACTAGTCCATGCCGAGGCAAATCCCCACCCTCCTAGTCCCACTGACCAGCACCCGGTCCATACCCCTCTAGTCCCCTCCTATCCATGTAACGATCCAGTCTTTCCTTAAATGTAACCAATGACCACGTCTGCCGGAAGCTCATTCCACATCCCCACCACCCTCTGCGTCAAGAAATTTCCCCTCATGTTCCCCTTATAATTTTCCCCCTTCAATCTTAGTTTGAATCTCCCCCTTTCTTAATTGAAAAAGCCTATCCACATTTACTCTGTCTGTCCCTTTTAAAATCTTAAACTCCTCTATCAAGTCCCCTCTCAATCTTCTATGCTCCAGAGAAAAAAGTCCCAGTCTGCACAACCTTTCCCTGTAACTCAGACCCTGAAATCCTGTCAACATTCTCGTGAACCTTCTCTGCACTCTCTCTATTTTGTTTATATCTTTCCAATAATTTGGTGACCAAAACTGTACCCAGTACTCCAAATTTGGCCTCACCAATGCCTTGTACAATTTCATCATAACCTCCCTACTCTTGAATTCAATACTCCGATTATGAAGGCCAACATTCCAAATGCCTTCTTCACCACACCATCTACCTGAGTATCAGCCTTGAGGGTACTATTTACCATAACTCCTAAATCCCTTTGTTGCTCTGCACTCCTCAATTGTCTACCATTCAATGTATATGACCTATTTAAATTTGCCTTTCCAAAATGTAGCACCTCACATTTATCTGTATTAAATTCCATCAGCCATTTCTCAGCCCACACCTCCAGCCTTCCTAAATCACCTTTTAATCTACGGTAATCTACCTCACTGTCCACAACACCACCAATCTTTGTGTCATCCGCAAACTTGCTTATCCAATTCTCCACCCCTACATCCAGATCGTTAATATATATAACAAATAATAGTGGACCCAGGACCGAACCCTGAGGAACTCCACTAGTCACCGGCCTCCAATTGGACAAACAATTTTCTACCACTACTCTCTGACACCTCCCATCCAACCACTGCTGAATCCATTTCACTACCTCTTTATTTATACCTAATGCCTCCACCTTTTTTCCTAACCTCCTGTGGGGAACTTTGTCAAAAGCTTTACTAAAGTCCAAATAGACAACATCCACAGCTTTCCCTTCATCAACCTTTTTTGTAACCCCCTCGAAGAACTCAATCAGGTTTGTCAAGCATGATCTACCCCTGACAAAACCTTGCTGATTACTCCCTATCAATCCCTGTACCTCCAAAAATTTGTAAATAGCATCCCTCAGAACACTTTCCATCAACTTGCCCACCACAGACGTCAGACTTACAGGCCTATAATTCTCAGGTTTGCATTTGGACTCTTTCTTAAACAGAGGAACCACATGCGCCACCCTCCAATCCTTTGGCACCACCCCTGTGGCCAGTGACATCCTAAATATCTCTGTTAATGGCCCCACTAACTGTCCACTAGCCTCCCTGAGTGTCCTAGGGAATATTTTGTCCAGTCCGGGAGATTTATCCACCTTTATCTTTTTTAACACAGCCATCACTACCTCCTCAGTTGTCCTTATAAGCTTCATGACCTCCCCACTATTTTTCTTTACTTCAACTGGTTCAACATTTTTTTCCCTAGTGAATACCGAGGCAAAAAAATCATTCAAAATTTCCCCCATTTCCTCAGATTCTCACTCAGCCTACCCTCGCTATCTACAAGGGGTCCAATTTTATCTCTCACTAATCTTTTACTTTTAATGTACTTATAGAAACCCTTTTAATGTACTTATAGAAATCAGGTCATTCTGGACTGGTCGACCTACATGTGATATGCTCCAGTCTTTTAGTTAATAAAAGCTTTGGCTTGGATCAACAAGTCTTCGGTTCTTTCGACGCGCTCTACAATTTTATTAACTAAAAAGTTTTGAAGGGCTGCAGCGTATGCTACGGCTGGAACGCCTCAACATCGACCCACTGTCAGCTATTGCCTCGTGTGAAGCCCAATCGCCACCCTCCCATTCAAACACTTCTTCCTCAGAGCTCTCGTCCAATGAGAGCGAGGGCTCGACCGCACAGCAGCGCCTGACATCATGGGGCAGACGCCAAGCACGGAAGATTCAACCCACCATCGCCGCAATGACATTCACCCTCCCTCATGAAGCAACGTCCGACCAGGCCTCAGCCCCGACTTCAATGGTCGCTGCCACTGCCGATCAGGGACCCACTGCTGCCATCACTGCTGAGCCCGCCGCCGCCACTGCCGACCAGGGACACACCACACCTGCCGCCGCTACTGACTGGGGACCTCCCACCACCGAGGCAGCTGACCAGGTACCCGCCGCTGCGACCGATGCTAGTGACTCGGTACCCACCGATGCTGCCAACCGGGGACACGCCGCCATGACTGACGCTACTGACCTGGTACCCACCGATACTGCCGACCGGGGACATGCCACCGCAACCGATGGTACCGACCCGGTACCTACTGCCACGACTGCCACCGACCGCCCGACTGCCGACAGCAAGCAGCAACCCCCAACACTTACTGTTGACTGGCCGACACCCGCAGCAGGCTGCAGGCAGCAACATCAACTCCGCGACACTGTCTCTTCAGGCCCAACTGTTTGCATGACATAATCACGCACACGTTGCGTGACATCATCACGCAGGACTCCACTGTCCCCATTACAAGTCTCTGCATCAGTAATCCTAGACCAGGGTTTCCCCCATCCCCTCACAAAAGCAATGGAACAGATTAAAGAGCATGGACACTATACCAATTGCTTATTTGACTCGGGGTCAACTGACAGTTTTATCTGCCCTGCGGACTGGCTATTCTCCCCACTGCCCAGAGGATTTCATAGGCGACCAGATCGCACTCAACTGGGGTAAAAGGGTATTGCATGGTGACCCTGAAAGTCCATGGCATCACGTTCACAGACTTCAAACTATTAGTCCTTCCCCAAATGTGTGCCCCTGCACTGCTGGGACTGGATTTTCAGTGGCAGTTTTAAACTGTTTCCCTGCACTTTGGTGGGCTTCATGCTCCATTCTCTATCTGTAACCACTCCACCCCGGAAGCCTCCTGCCAGCGGCAGCCCGAGCCACCCGCCCCCACGCCCCGGGGCCTCACCTGTAGCCTCTCCACTCTCTGAGTTGCTCCACCAGAGGTCTTCACTAACCTCACCTCTGGCTGGAAGCCTGTGGCCACCAAAAGCCAGCAATATAGTTATGAACACAGGAAATTTATCACAAGCGAGGTGCACAGATTGTTGGACGAGGGCATTATTGAACCTAGCTCGAGTCCCTGGAGGGCCCAGGTGGTGGTTGTTAAAAACAGGGAGAAGCCGCGGATGGTGGTTGACTACAGCCAGACAATCAACCCCTTTCCACAGATCACAGATGTGGTGAATCAGATCGCCCAATACCTCGGATTCTCCACCATTGACTTACATTCGGCCTATCATCAGCTCCTGATCCGCTGAGAAGACCGACCTTTCACGGCCTTCGAAGCGAATGGGCGGCTGTATCAATTCCTCAGGGTCACAAATGGCATCATGTTCTTCCAGAGGGAAATGGACCGGATGGTGGACCAGAACGGGCTGACTGCTACTTTCCTGTATCTGGACAATGTCACCATCTGCTGCAATGACACGGAAGATCATGATGCCAACCTTGAGAAATTTTTTCAGACTGCAATTCGGCTGAACTTGACCTACAATTTCAAAAAGTGTGTCTTCTGGACTACTCGGCTTGCAATTCTAGGTTGTGGTGGAGAACGGGGTGGTCATGCCAGACCCTGGCCACATGCATCCCCTCATGGACGACCCCCCCTCCCCATACCCAGAAGACACTCAGACGCTGCCTGGGCTTTTTCTCCTACTATGCCCAATGGGTTCCACACTATGCCGACAAGGCACAGCCACTCATCCTTCCCCCTGTCAACTGAAGCAAGAGCGGCCTTCGACCGCATCAAATCAGATATCGCTGCTGCAACACTGCATGCCATCGACGAGTCCATCCCATTCCAAGTTGAGAACGATGCGTCCGACTTTGCACTGGCAGCCACTTTGAACCAGGCCGGCCGGCCGGTAGCCTTCTTCTCCATAACTCTCCAGGGTCCTGAGAGCCGACACTCCTCTGTCGAGAAGGAGGCCCAGGCAATAGTCAAAGCAGTACGTCGTTGGAGACACTACCTCACTGGCAGGCACTTTACACTGCTGACCGACCAATGTGCGGTCTCCTTCATGTTTAGCAATACCCAGCGAGGTAAGATTAAGAATGACAAAATCGCCAGGTGGAGAATCGAGCTCTCCACCTTTAATTATGACATACTATATCAGCATGGTAAACTCAACGAGCCGCCAGATGTGCTCTCCAGGGGGACTTGCGCCAACATACAACTGGACAGGCTGCAGAGACTCCACAAGAGCTCTGTCATCCAGGGGTCAATAGGTTCACACACTTTGTCAAAGCTCACAACCTGCCCTACACGGTTGAGGAGCTTCGCTCCATGACCTGAGCCTACCTGGTATGCGTTGAGTGCAAGCCCCACTTCTTCCGTCCGGAGAACACCCATGTCATCAAAGTCACCCGCCCCTTTGAGCATCTCACCGTAGACTTTAAGGGGCCCCTACCGTCAAGCAACTGTAATACCTACATCCTTACTGCCATCAACAGCTACTCCCGTTTCCCGTTCGCTGTGCTCTGATTGGACATGATTGCCTCCTCAGTCATAGAAGCCCTGCACAGCATCTTCGCCATCTTCGGGTACCCCAGTTACATCCACAGTGACAGGGGGTCCTCGTTTAAGAGCGCAGAGCTGCGTCAGTACCTTCTGAAGCGTGGTATTGCTTCAAGCAAGACCACCAACTATTACTTTGGCTTGGCTTCGCGGACGAAGATTTATGGAGGGGGTAAAAGTCCACGTCAGCTGCAGGCTCGTTTGTGGCTGACAAGTCCGATGCGGGACAGGCAGACACGGTTGCAGCGGCTGCAGGGGAAAATTGGTTGGTTGGGGTTGGGTGTTGGGTTTTTCCTCCTTTGCCTTTTGTCAGTGAGGTGGGCTCTGCGGTCTTCTTCAAAGGAGGTTGCTGCCCGCCAAACTGTGAGGCGCCAAGATGCACGGTTTGAGGCGTTATCAGCCCACTGGCGGTGGTCAATGTGGCAGGCACCAAGAGATTTCTTTAGGCAGTCCTTGTACCTTTTCTTTGGTGCACCTCTGTCACGGTGGCCAGTGGAGAGCTCGCCATATAATACGATCTTGGGAAGGCGATGGTCCTCCATTCTGGAGACGTGACCCACCCAGCGCAGCTGGATCTTCAGCAGCGTGGACTCGATGCTGTCGACCTCTGCCATCTCGAGTACTTCGACTTTAGGGATGAAAGCGCTCCAATGGATGTTGAGGATGGAGCGGAGACAACGCTGGTGGAAGCGTTCTAGGAGCCGTAGGTGATGCCGGTAGAGGACCCATGATTCGGAGCCGAACAGGAGTGTGGGTATGATAACGGCTCTGTATATGCTTATCTTTGTGAGGTTTTTCAGTTGGTTGTTTTTCCAGACTCTTTTGTGTAGTCTTCCAAAGGCGCTATTTGCCTTGGCGAGTCTGTTGTCTATCTCATTGTCGATCCTTGCATCTGATGAAATGGTGCAGCCGAGATAGGTAAACTGGTTGACCGTTTTGAGTTTTGTGTGCCCGAAGGAGATGTGGGGGGGCTGGTAGTCATGGTGGGAAGCTGGCTGATGGAGGACCTCAGTTTTCTTCAGGCTGACTTGCAGGCCAAACATTTTGGCAGTTTCCGCAAAGCAGGACGTCAAGCGCTGAAGAGCTGGCTCTGAATGGGCAACTAAAGCGGCATCGTCTGCAAAGAGTAGTTCACGGATAAGTTTCTCTTGTGTCTTGGTGTGAGCTTGCAGGCGCCTCAGATTGAAGAGACTGCCATCCGTGCGGTACCGGATGTAAACAGCGTCTTCATTGTTGGGGTCTTTCATGGCTTGGTTCAGCATCATGCTGAAGAAGATTGAAAAGAGGTTTGGTGCGAGAACACAGCCTTGCTTCACGCCATTGTTAATGGAGAAGGGTTCAGAGAGCTCATTGCTGTATCTGACCCGACCTTGTTGGTTTTCATGCAGTTGGATAATCATGTTGAGGAACTTTGGGGGACATCCGATGCGCTCTAGTATTTGCCAAAGCCCTTTCCTGCTCACGGTGTTGAAGGCTTTGGTGAGGTCAACAAAGGTGATGTAGAGTCCTTTGTTTTGTTCTCTGCACTTTTCTTGGAGCTGTCTGAGGGCAAAGACCATGTCAGTAGTTCCTCTGTTTGCGCGAAAGCCGCACTGTGATTCTGGGAGAATATTCTCGGCGACACTAGGTATTATTCTATTTAGTAGAATCCTAGCGAAGATTTTGCCTGCAATGGAGGGCAACGTGATTCCCCTGTAGTTTGAGCAGTCTGATTTCTCGCCTTTGTTTTTGTACAGGGGGTCCTTGTTTAAGAGCGCAGAGCTGCGTCAGTACCTTCTGAAGCGTGGTATTGCTTCAAGCAAGACCACCAACTATCTTCTCTCTTTGGCTTGGCTTCGCGGACGAAGATTTATGGAGGGGGTAAAAAAAAAAGTCCACGTCAGCTGCAGGCTCGTTTGTGGCTGACCAGTCCGATGCGGGACAGGCAGACACGATTGCAGCGGTTGCAAAGGAAAATTGGTTGGTTGGGGTTGGGTGTTGGGTTTTTCCTCCTTTGCCTTTTGTCAGTGAGGTGGGCTCTGCGGTCTTCTTCAAAGGAGGCTGCTGCCCGCCAAACTGTGAGGCGCCAAGATGCACGGTTTGAGGCGTTATCAGCCCACTGGCGGTGGTCAATGTGGCAGGCACCAAGAGATTTCTTTAGGCAGTCCTTGTACCTTTTCTTTGGTGCACCTCTGTCACAGTGGCCAGTGGAGAGCTCGCCATATAATACGATCTTGGGAAGGCGATGGTCCTCCATTCTGGAGACGTGACCCATCCAGCGCAGCTGGATCTTCAGCAGCGTGGACTCGATGCTGTCGACCTCTGCCATCTCGAGTACCTCGACGTTAGGGGTGTGAGCGCTCCAATGGATGTTGAGGATGGAGCGGAGACAACGCTGGTGGAAGCGTTCTAGGAGCCGTAGGTGGTGCCGGTAGAGGACCCATGATTCGGAGCCGAACAGGAGTGTGGGTATGACAACGGCTCTGTATACGCTTATCTTTGTGAGGTTTTTCAGTTGGTTGTTTTTCCAGACTCTTTTGTGTAGTCTTCCAAAGGCGCTATTTGCCTTGGCGAGTCTGTTGTCTATCTCATTGTCGATCCTTGCATCTGATGAAATGGTGCAGCCGAGATAGGTAAACTGGTTGACCGTTTTGAGTTTTGTGTGCCCGATGGAGATATGGGGGGGCTGGTAGTCATGGTGTGGAGCTGGCTGATGGAGGACCTCAGTTTTCTTCAGGCTGACTTCCAGGCCAAACATTTTTGCAGTCAGCGCTTGACGTCCTGCCACCAACTATAACCCACGTGGTAATGGGCAAGTCAAAAGAGAGAATGCCACCGCCTGGAAAGTGGTTACGTTTGCCCTCTGGTCCAATGGTCTCCCCACCTCTTGTTGGCAGGAAGTGCTCACTAGTGCCCTACACTCCATCCGCTCCCTCCTATGCACCGAGACCAATGCCACCCCCCATGAAAAGATGTTTTCTTTCCCGAGGAAAACCGAATCGGGAACAACCATACCGGCGTGGCTCACGGTTCCCGGGCCAGTCCTCCTACGACATCACGTCCAGTACTCAAAGAATGACCCCTTGGTTGACCGAGTGACTCTGCTCCATGCGAACCCGCATTATGCCTACATTGAGTACTCGGACGGGCGGGAGGACACAGTCTCGGTAAGGGACCTAGCCTAAGCTGGATCAGGCACAGCAGTGCTTTCAACCCAACCTCCCCCAATTCTTTCTTTCCCCCAGGTCATGTGCTTGAACAGAGGGACCAGCACCACCCCACCAGCTCAAGCCAGACTGTCGACAACGCCGTTGGGGAATTGAGCGAAGCAGTGCCACACCCTAAGAGCCTGCCACCGACACAACCCCAGCGACCCCAATCCCGGCACCATGGCAGTCACACCGGATGGTCAGGCCCCCTGGCTGGTACAGCCCCTAACCTCTACCGGGCCCTTTTACTTTTTTTCCTCTCTTCTCTCTCTTTTTTCTTTTCTTTTCTTCTCTTTTTTCTTTTCTTCTTTTTTTCTTTTTTCTTTTTTTCTTTTCTTCTCTGTTTTCTTTTCTTCTCTTCTCTTTGTTTTTACGGCCCTCCATTCTCAAAGAAGGGGTGAATGTGATAGTACAGATTCTATCACCAATGTGTATATGTACAGATGATAGTGTAGGATGACTGTGATTGGATGAGAGTGTAGCCACACGTACTGGCAGGTCTTATAGGATTGCTCCTAGCCAGACCAAGTCATTCTGGACTGGTTGACCTACATGTGATATGCTCCAGTCTTTTAGTTAATAAAAGCCGTGGTTTGGATCAACAAGTCTTTTCTTTGGTTCTTTCGACGCACTCTGCAGGCAGGAAACCAGGGTTGTATGTGGGCAGATGGGAGCAGATCCAGGAGGCGGGGCCAGCCTTTAGCACAACACCCTACCCTGCAATCCTTGACTTATTTTTTTCAATACCACAGTGCATGAATAGGCTTCAATAACAAGGCAAAAAGCAATTTTATATACCCTAATAAAAAAAGGTGACTTACGAAAGTTTGCAGATGCAATGATTGTAGTAAAACCACAAAAATGCTGGAGGAATTCAGCAGGGAGGTAAAAGCTGTTGGACCTGCTGAGTTCCTCCAGCATTTTTGTGGTTTCACTACATTCATTTGCAAATTTTCATGAGTCACATCCCATGTCCATTTATCATTCATATGTGCCCTGGTCTATGTTTTCCCTTAATTAACATTCTCATCCTCACTTTCAAAGCCATTTAACTACTTGCCCCTCCTTATCTGTCTAGGCCTGCTTAAACTTTGCTCTTGCAATACAGGCCTCACGTCAGGAAACAATGAGGTGTATAGGAGCATGAAACAGGTTAGAAAATCTCTTTAATAACTCTTCACAAGGACAGATCCAGTAAACTAGATTCTTTATTAATTACACATTTCTCCTCAAGTGAGTAACATTTCTGGCATTTACTATTTACAAAGAGTAGATGTTAGAACCATTGTGATGCCCAACCCTTTCTTCAGGCAATGACCTGCACAGTGTACCTGGCTCCTGTTACATATGCAAGAATTGAGAAATTCTCTTTTGTTCAACTGCCAAAATTAGACACTGAACTGAGACTGATAAGAATAGCATTTAATTTTAGGTTGTACTCACCCCATGAAACCTGTCGATTAACTTACATCTTTTGCCTGAATGATAGAGGCAGTTTTTTTTTTCTCTAGGTTCATAAGTCAATCAAGGAAAATGAAAAAAGAAGACATCCAGGTTTAGAAATTGGGTTATTCTGCCTTTGGAATCAGGGACGCATTACTGGGGATAACCTGAAGCAGAGTAAGTAGGTCATCTGGTTTGAGAGCCAATGTGCATGCCATTATGGGTGCTATTTCATTTCCAGCCCCGGTACAAGTTGAACGTAATGCTTAAAACTCACATTCCACCTATTGACAGATTATAGATATGTTTTGGGGAAATAAATTGGGGAAGGTTTTTTTTAGTGTAGGTCACATTTCAAAACAGATCTCATTTAAAATACTGAAGCTCTGCTCAAGCTAGACAGTCCGGCTCCAAAAACCTGTGCAAAAACTTTGAAGAGTGCCCAAGAGACTTCACTAATTGATTGTTGTTTTGAAAAGCAACAGATGAAACAACTTGGAGGAGGGGATTCAGAGCCACAGGCTGTCTGGGAGTGCAGCTTACTGTTCTAAGAGGGTCATGTGGTTTTTGCAAGCAAATAGGAGTCAAACAGGCTCTTCTCTCTGATGGAGAGAGAGAGAGAGAGATAAGAGTTCTGTAGTTTGACAGTCAGCAGCAGCAGATGGGACTGGAATAGGACAGCTGGCAAGCTTGTGGAAAAACCCCATTTGGAAGACAGGTTGTGAGGGCTTAGTTCAGCCTGTTTAAAGTCCTTGTGGTTCATACAAGAGGAGAGGACTGACTGCCTAATGTTTCACTTGAAATAAGAGAAACATAAAGGAACTCTGTGGTGAGCTTAAAGAAAGAGGTTATCATCTGAAAAACCCTGATGGGGCAAGTTTCTTCAGAAAGACACTGATGGCTGATTAAAAGGAATCAGTTGTGGGTGTCCATTGAACAACAAATCTCTCTCTGAAAACTGACAAGAAACTTCCTGAGCAGTAATCATTTATCTTTCAAGCACCAAACCTGGTGAACTTCATAAATGTTAAATTCTGTGCACAGTATAAGAACTGCCTGCAACCAGTAAATTTGGAAGAGTGAGAAGTGAGATTGGACTGTGAATCAAGTAACTTTTCTAAACTTACATACACATTACATACACTTAGAAATAGAAGGGGGTTAAGTTAGGTTAGTTAAGTTAATAGAGATAAGCTAAAGTGTGATACTGTTTTCATGTTTTAAGATAATTAAAAGCAACTTTTGTTTAACCATTTGTTTCGTTGAATATCTATTGCTGCTGGGTTTTTGGGTCCTCTGGGCTCATAACAACCTTCAGCAATCACTCTACTGTAAGTGCTCTGTGATTAGTTGGGGGTTGCTTAAGTTGGGAAGGGAAGGTTTAGACCCACTACTCTCGACCCAATTGTTACTGAAATATTTTGCATGAGAAAAATTGTCATTGACCCTCTTCCTTTGGAGTTATTAAACCATGCACACAACAAGTCAATTAGGTATGATTAAAACAGTAGTTTTCAAACTTTTTCTTTCCACCCACATACCACCTTAAGCAATCCCTTACTAACCATAGAGCACCTATGGCATAGGGATTACTTAAAGTGTATGTGATTGGAAAGAAAAAGGTTGAGAACCATTGCTTTAACTGACAACTCTGCCTGGGTTAGGAACATAGGAAGTAGGAACAGGAGTAGGCCAAAAATGGCCCATCGAGCCTGCTCCGCCATTCAATACAATCATGGCTGATCTAATTTATGACCTAACTCCACCTACCTGCCTTCTCCCCATATCCCCTAATTCCTCTATCATGTTTCTGGGGAACCCAATAGTGTAGTTTGTTTGAGGGTCTGGTAATTTAAGGTAAGTTCTGACATTTTCTCACCCTTCTGCATCATGGAATTAGTCTCTATTTCCCTCTAATGTTCTCCATGCCTGCTTGGATCTTTCAACATCAATCGTCAACAGATTTCCATCATAATGAACATTTTCTGCCACTTTCCATAATTTCTCAGAAATATTTCAATCTTCTCTCCCCAGCCTCTACCCTGAATTATTTTGTCTCTTCTCATTCAGCTCCTGATCTCAGAGCTTCTCCCTCAACTCTACAATCATTTCTCCCAGCTTCTTCCAACGTTCGCTCCAGGATCTCCGATCATCTCTACCCCAACCAACTTCCCTCCCCTGAGTTCTACTCTATCCACATTCTCCTTGCCAATGAACACCTCCCCACTGATGAACCCTTCACCTCCATCACCAACCTTCCACATCACCCTAACAAAGTTGAAGGCTGCAGATGAAAGGCCTCTGCAAGGTAAGAAGATTCAGATGAATCTTCTGTTGTCTTAGTGAACATCCTTTTTGGGAACAGACAATAGATTTATAGGCACCAGGCAAACTATCAGTTTCTTCCCATCATCCTTATCACCACCCTTATGCCAAAAAGCTATGATGTTAGACCAGAAATACTAATGTGTACAAGCTCCCAGAATTGTGATATAGTATTTTACCATACCCAAGGCTAAAGTTGTGTGCCCACCTCACTGACAAAAGGCAAAGGAGGAAAAACCCAACACCCAACCCCAACCAACCAATTTTCCCCTGCAACCGCTGCAACCGTGTCTGCCTGTCCCGCATCGGACTTGTCAGCCACAAACGAGCCTGCAGCTGACGTGGACTTTCTACCCCCTCCATAAATCTTCGTCCGCGAAGCCAAGCCAAAGAAGAATACCCAAGGCTAAAGTTGTGTGCAGAAGAACTGGACTAAACAAAGGATCACAAAGAATTCTCCTTCAGGATCTGCCACCATTGAAGAAAGTGAAGTTCACAGACAAAGTGCTTTGGTGAGCAGAATGGCGAGGCAATGTCTTAGAGGCAGTTCCATTGTTTTTCAACCTGAAACATCAACCGTATGTTTCCACAGTTGCTGCCTGATCTGCTAAGACTTTCCTGTGTTTTGACTTCAGATTTCCATCATCTGCAGTTTTTTTGCCCAACGTATTAATTGTTTTTTTTTAAAAACATAACTTCAATGCCTTCGACTTTCATACAAACCAAAAGAAAGTGGATCTCATAATGGCAGGGAATTTCGTAAAAGTTAGAATGAATAGATTTAGTCATGTCTAATGATGCATGAGCATTAATCTAATTGTGATCTGAATATAAGTGAGCATTCAGAAGAAAGGCAAAGCTCTTACTGAGATTGTAGACTGTGGTAAGGCTGATTCATCAAGCAATGGAGACAGAGGTATGCTGGGTAGACCAGACAATATTCCTGGTCAGGTACTGAAGGACTGTACAGACCAATTGACAGAGGTCTTCGTGGACATCTTCAACAGCTCACTGCAACAGTCCATCATTCCCGTAGGTTTCAAACCGGCCACCATCAGCCTGATACCCAGGAGACCAACAATAATCGGCCCTGTGGCACTGACGTCCATCATTATGAAACGATTTGAGCATCCAGTGATGGAATGCATAAAACCACTCCTGGCAGAGTGATCTAGTTCAATTTTCCTATAGAAAAAAAATGTTTCATAGACGATACTATAGGCTTAGCCTTTCACTTGTCCTGACCCACATGGAGAATAATGCCTCATAAGCCAGCCTGTTGACCTTCAGCTTGACACTTAATATGATCTTTTCCCCCAAAGGCTGGTGGAGAAGCTGTCCTCGATGAGGAAATTCCAGTGCACTAGTATCTGTGCAGCCCTACATGCCCAGGCCACCACCACCATTTTTCCCAAATGAGATGATATGCTTTGGATCTTTATGCCTCCATACTTTTGCTCTTGCCATCAGTCTGATACCTATTAATCTTGGTTTCATTTGTCCACAAGACCTTTTTTACAGGCTCATTGAAATACAGTACAACTCCGATTATCCAGAATGATCAGGATGGGCCTATGTCAGATAAATGTTTTTTTCAGAGATTTAATAATTTTTTTAAAAACAGCCCAGTAGCAACAACAAATCACGTGTTTAAACAACAACAAACGATAAGGGAAGGCTTCTGAAGAATTAAAATAATGTTTAATTCTCACCCCCCCAAATAAATGCTGTCCACCGTAGATCACCAACTCCCCAAGGGTCTCGCTCTTGCCCGGGAGCACAAGGCCCACTGCGCCGGCGTCAGGAACCCAAGGTCCCTGGTCACTTCAGCTCTGAAAATAATTCAGATAAATGAGGATTTCTGATTTGTTTTAGATATCCTCATTTTTTAAAAAATTCAGATAACTGAGGATTTCAGAGAATCCAATTTTGGATAATTGAAGTTACACTGTACTTATTGGCAAACTGTAACCTATCTATTCTGTTTCTGTGGCTAACTAATCATTTGCATCTTGCAATGTAGCCTCTATATTTCTGTTCATTATGGAACATGTCCAGCGTGGTTAACATAGTGGTAAGCGCACCACTATTCCAGCGCCAGCAACTCGGGTTCGAAACTGGCGCTGTCTGTAAGGAGTTTGAACCTTCTCCCTGTGACGGCTTTGGTTTCTTGCAGGTGCTCCGGCTTCTTCTGTGAACAGTAGTCTTTGATGCGTCCGCACCTGCCTCCTGAATCTATCAGACAGACACTTGGGGATTTTTCTTCATGATGATGAGAATTCTTCTGTCATCAGCCATGGAGATCTTCCTTGGCCTAGCAGTCCCTTTCTTCTTGTTGTTCCAAACAGTTTATTTTGATAATCCTGGCTGATGTCTCTCACTGTTTTATTCTTGTTTTTTCAGCCTTTTGACTTTTGTTGGCACAACTCTGATCCTCATGTAGAAAAATGGCCACTACAGACACAAAAGGTGATCAAATGTTTAGAAGCAAGCCTAGCTCTCTTATACCTACACCAATGAAGCAATTAAATATACTAGCATAATCACAAATACCTGGAAAGCCAAATGTCCCAATCATTATGGTGTCTTGAAATGAGGGGACTATGTATAAAAAGTGCTGTAATTTATGCATGGTCAAACCAAAATGTATACAAATAACCTTGAATAAAATCGGGAATGTATACTTTAATTACTTGTGAATTGTTTGTTTACAAATTTAAAACTGTGGAGCACAGTGTCAGTGTCCCAAACATTATGGAGGGCACTGTTCAGGTAGATTTAACTTTCTACAGTACACCAGAGCCATATAGCGACATGTTTACAACTTCCTCTTACACAAAGGCATGATTTAAAGAAATATTTTTATATGTTTCAGATAGTCACTTTTCAGTCTATATGAGCATTTTTTTTTTAAATTAAATGTATTTCAACACGTTGAAGCCAAGTCTTGCATTTGAAACACATGCCACCCAATTATACCAAACTAACATACCAGCCCCATAAGTTTTTGTAGACTGGGAAGAAGCCGGAGCACCTGCAGGAAACCCAAGCCATCACAGGGAGAAGGTTCAAACTCCTTACAGACAGCGCCAGTTTCGAACCTGAGTTGCTGGCGCTGTAATAGTGCTGCGCTTACCACTATGTTAACCACGCTGGACATGTTCCATAAAATGTGGGTGACGAGAAATAGCAATGGGTTAACCATATAACCATATAACCACTTACAGCACAGAACAGGCCAGTTCGGCCCTACTAGTCCATGCCGTAACAAATCCCCACCCTCCTAGTCCCACTGACCAGCACCCGGTCCATACCCATCCAGTCCTCGCCTCTCCATGTAACTATCCAGTCTTTTCTTAAATGTAACCAACGATCCCGCCTCAACCACATCTGCTGGAAGCTCATTCCACGTCCCTACCACCCTTTGCGTCAAGAAATTTCTCCTCATGTTCCCCTTATAATTTTCCCCCTTCAATCTTAAACCTTGCCCTCTAGTTTGAATCTCCCCCACTCTTAATTGAAAAAGCCTATCCACATTTACTCTGTCTGTCCCTTTTAAAGTCTTAAACACCTCTATCAAGTCCCCCTTCAATCTTCTACGCTCCAGAGGAAAAAGCCCTAGTCTGCACAACCTTTCCCTGTAACTCAAACCTTGAAATCCTGTCAACATTCTCGTGAACCTTCTCTGCACTCTCTATTTTGTTTATATCTTTCCTATAATTTGGTGTACACAGTACTCCAAATTTGGCCTCAACAATGCCTTGTACAATTTCATCATAACCTCCCTACTCTTGAATTCAATACTCCGATTTATGAAGGCCAACATTCTAAATGCCTTCTTCACCACACCATCTACCTGAGTATCAGCCTTGAGGGTACTATTTACCATCACTCCTAAATCCCTTTGTTGCTCTGCACATCTCAATAGCCTACCATTTAATGCATATGACCTATTTAGATTTGCCTTTCCAAAATGTAACACCTCACACTTATCTGTATTAAATTCCATCAGCCATTTCTCAGCCCACACCTCCAGCCTTCCTAAATCACCTTTTAATCTATGTCTACGGTAATCTTCCTCACTATCCACAACACCACCAATCTTTGTATCATCCAATTCTCCACCCCTACTTCCAGATCATTAATATATATAACAAACAATAGTGGACCCAGGACTGATCCCTAAGGAATGGAGTGATAAATGAATTCATGCTCCAAAGGATATTTGAGTTAGAAATGTGAAATCCTATGGAACAAATGGAAAATGTTGGTTCATCTAACATTGGGAATGTCTTTTTACTATTGTTGTCATGTACAAAAAAAATGCTATTCTCTGTCTACCAAGGCAAGCGAAGCAACAAAGGATGCCAAGTTCTTAAAACAACTTGATTAATAAAACTGACAAATAGAGAAATTATGAAGTCACATCTTAACTCCTGGCATAATGTGCGTGTGCCTAGAATTTACAATCATTGGGCACCTGAACCATTTTTTAAAACTTGATATAAGGTATTTGTGCTGGTTCCTGCTTAAGTTACATCTAACAAAAAATGAATTTACATCTTCCTGTAATCAATATATCAATCCCACCAATTATCCACACCCTTATTCCTTCCCACCACTGCTTCTCCCTTCCATTTTCCATAATCCAACCACAAATCTGTCCCCACTATTCTCCGTCATCTCCATGCCAGCCAAGGTGACCTTGGAGAGGTCTTTTGAAAAACACTGACCACTTCCATTGGGTTTGCAAGTGAATGGTATTCCACTGAGTAGTGTCATCTGTGAAACACATAATCGAGGGTTTGGATTTGATTTTAATTTTAGATTGATTGCCAGAATACATACATGACATCACATACAATCCTCATTCTTTTTCCTGTGGGAGAGGCAAAATTACTACTTATTGGCAGTGCAAAAAAAACTGACTCAAGATACTAAACAAATAAAAAAATGTAAACAAAAACACAAATGCTGGAGAAACTCAGCAGGTCAAACAGTGCCTTTATGTAGCAAAGGTAAAGATACATCACCCACATAGTGATTGCAATACAGAGAGAAGAAAAAAAATCAATAAATTGCAAAAGGGTCCTGAAATGAGCCCATGGTTGAGTTTGAAGTCAAGTCTGATGGTATCAAGAAATGTGTAGATGGTGTTATTGTCGTACTAAGCCACACAGTCATAAAGAGAGTAGAGCAAGGGGCTAAGAATTCAGCCCTGTGTGGCTCCAGGACTGATGGAGATTGTTCAGAAGATGTTCTTGCCAATCCTCAATGTGGTCTGGAGGTGAGGAAATTCAGCATCCAATTATTGGAGGTGAGGAAATTCGGGATCCAATGACACGGAAGGGTGTTAATTCCCAGGTCTTGGATTTTGCTGATCTATTTTGAGGGGATAAATGTGTGAAGTGCCAAACTATAGCATCCTTGTCAACATACACGATCTTTGGGGTACTAAATGGATCCTGAGCCTGGTGCCAACTCACAATCTGAAGAAAGAAAGTTTACTTCCAGTGCAGTAGGAGATTGCAAATCTCCAGGCTTTGTGTAGAACCAGTGAGATGGCATCCACCATAGACATGTTGCTATGATAGGTGAATTGGAATGAATCCATGTTGCTGCTCAGACATGAGCTGATTTGTTTCAAAACCAGCCTTTCAAACACCATCACTGGTCGATAATCATTTCGGCAGGTTGCCACACTTTTCTTGGGTACCAGTATGATTGATGCCTGTTTGAAACAGATGGATGCCATACCAGAATGAGATGTTGAAGATATCCACAAATACATTGGCAAGTTGGTCAGCACAGATTTTTAATTCTCGGCCAGGTACTCCATTCAGACTGGATGCTTTCCTCCGATTCACACTCCTGAAGGCACCCTGCACATCATCCTCAGATATGGAGAGGATCATCAGGGGACAAACGAGTGCACAGAGGTGGTTCTTCCTTGTTTTAATGGTCGAATTTGGCATAGTAAGCATCGAGTTAATCTGGGAGTTAAGATTTGCCATCTCCTACTGCACCAGAAATAAACTTTCTATCTTCAGATTGTGAGTTGGCGCCAGGCTTAGTATCCATTTAGTGTCCCAAAACTAAAGACCTGGTCCAATTTCTAGGCATTAAAATAGCAGTAATATAGTTCAGAGAAAAGAGTTTAATTGAAGTAAACAAACTTGAGGGTGAATTATTCTGAGATCATCTACAATATTAAGTTACAGACATGATGTTGGCTAGCAACAAAGGATCAGTTTATTTTACTTGATTCTTTTTTTGACACATGTACCAAGATAAAGTGTGAAAATTAGTTTTACTTGTTATCCAATCATCTTAAAAAGACACCGTGCTCTCGTCCTATTTAAACATTCACAGAAAACCAGATAGTAAAAACAGCAACAAGATTCATTGTGACAACAAACAAACTGTGTTTCTTGCATCTTAAATTAACAGGTATAGCAGAATTCAATTTAATTCAGAAACTTCCTCCCAGAGAGGGATTGGCTAATACTTTTGGGAATCAATCAGCATTTGAGTTCTGACGGCAAATGATCTGAGATGGGATTGAGCCAGTATTCATTTGAACAGAGAAGCTGATGGACCTATGAAAACATCAGCTGGGACTAGGTGGTCCTACATGCCACACTGAACTCCTGGCACTATGGACTGATCGACTTAGCCAGACTTGCCCAAGTCCCTCGATAATCATCCGAATGAGGTAAGAAAGGAAACAAGCGACAAACCCAGTCTCATGAAAATTGCTTCATTTTTCCCACAAGCAATCAAAACTAGTTCAGAAGATTATTTTACCTTCATTGTTGTAGAACTTGTAGTCTGAACTGCAAGTTGCATGGTATTCTCTATTAGTACAACCAGCAGGTTTTCTTTTCATAAAGATTTAAACTAGGTTTCCACCATCCAAGTCTATTAATACCCAGCCAAATCTTCCACTTATGCTTCAGACATGAACGTTGATGTCACATAAAGCCCAGGTATTCCCATTATTGCCTTACGTAACTAAATCGGCTTCAGGTTCCGCATGGAGCCAGAGGTGCAGATATTTGGGAAAGTAGTTCATGTATCTTAAAGGGGCAGCTCCATCAATGCAATTGTAAAAGTGTTCTTGTCAGTAACTATTGCTAGCGATTGGAAAGTCAAAGAGGGAGAATGCTTTGCTTTACATGGGCAATGAAAAGGAGGATTTTATTTTTAGCTTGAAGGGGATTAAGCTAATACCTGTCACATTGGACTATTGGCAAGAAAATTCACTGGGAATAAAAAAATGCAATTTAGTATTTAGGACAACGTCATCTTTTTTTTTAGTCATTCCCCTTGCCAACATCCGTAACTCAATACACAACAAGAAGCAGGTAGAACTCAGTGGATCAAGCTGCATTCATGGTCAGAAATGCACAGAAACATTTGGGGTCAGGAACCTTTGTCTGATCATTTCTCTCTAATGGATGCTGCCTGATTCATCGTGTCCCTCCAGCTTCTCATTGTTTGCTCAGGTTTCCAGCATCTGCAGTATTTGTTCCCCCACTGACTAACTCACTGTGTCACTTCAGAGGATGGTTAATAATTATTATGCTACAAATCTGGAGTCAAATATTGAGGCTGAAAGATTTCCTCCACTGGAGTGAACAGTACATCCCAGAATGAAGGGGTAGATATAAAGCTATCTTTTTTTTAATTTCAGATGTAGTTAATAATGTGGATTTATTTACCCCAGCAGTTCTGATGGGATTTAAATTCCTTTCTCCAGGCCTTTGGAATAGATTTCTGTTAACATTCCCTATGGGTGTAGGAGCCAAAATGTGTAATTTGTTTCCTTACCTTGTTAGGTTGGCATCGAATTGGGCCCTGTAGTCATCGGAGGTGTTGCAGCTTTGTTTAGCTTTCCGTTGCCATCTTTGTTCTTGTGCACATGTACGAGTTCCAAGAGCAGGCACAGTGTGTTAGTATATTAGAGTGCCAGCTGGACCATGCACGGTGAATTCGTGTATTGGAGTGCCGGTTGGAGCTTGCGCGGTGCGTTCGTGTATTGGAGTGCCGGTTGGAGCTTGCGCATTGCGTTCGTGTATTGGAATGCCAGTTGGAGCATGCGCGGTAGTGTATTACATGAATCAAGAGCTTTAGGGTATATATAAAAACATGGCGATGATGTACAAAAGGGTGAGTGAAATCGTCATATCTTTTGTTGATAATTTTCATGAATGTTACTAGACATGCACAGAACTTAAATGCAGATGTTATTTATAATCATTCCATCAAGTATTAAAAATAGTTACCAGCTTGCATGTTAAATAAAAGATTTAAATACATCTGGATTTGTATTGGAAACAATTGAAACGTGTCACGAACAAGTGGCTCATCTACCCTTCAAGGCGACTATCTATTGGATCGAAGTCGCTGTAATGGCAAAGCAACATATCTTCATTAACTGCTTTCCTGCCAAATACACTGCAATAAACTATCACTGGGCATCAATCTTTCCTTACAAGGTAATTCAATTTTTTCATGTATGCTGGATGATATTTTTTCTCAGTCAGTGTAACTTAACCGTGTGACATCACTATTTGGCTGAATGGAGTGCGCACTCTGGCTGCAGTGTTCCACAATACTTGAATTGAAAAGTTCTGATTACCTCAAAGTAGCTCATAGCTCAGGCTAGAATGGTCAGCACTGACTCTGTACTCACTGGAATTTAAACACACTGAAATATTAAAATATTAAGATGTATACAGTAAAAGTCCATGGTACACCATCCACATAGGTTCTGGGAATTCAGGATCCTGATGGCTTGGAGTAAAAAAAACTGTTGCCCATCTGGACTTGATTTCATCCATGCGATTGTATGACAATGAAAAGAATCTCAGCTCTGTCAGAAGTTTTATTTCACACACATTCATTTACCCTACAAACAAGCAACATGCGAGAGAACCTGCCTCATTTGTGTCCAGAGGAATGGTTACTTTTGATCAAGAAGAAAACAGACTCCACAACTCTTAAGCAAGATAAGAGGGAGTTTGTGAAATCACTTGGCCGCACAAGTATCTCTCTCAAAGACAACTTATCAAACGACTTGAGTTTAAAGAGATCTGAAGACCATGTTTAAAAGTGCTTCATAATTACTTCTGAACTGCAATTTTAAAAGGTCCTCAAATTCAACAAGATATTTGAAACTGGACTTTGACGTTTTCCAGAATCAATCTTAAACTGTAATAATTTGGAATGTAATCATATATGCACAGAGGGTGGGGTTTAAGATGGGGTCAAGTTTAGAGATAAGTAAGAAATATTATGTTATTAATATTTTATAAAACTATTTTGAATTTACCATTTTTTGAATATTTTATTTAGTCAATGTATACAAGATAAAATAATATACTAAAGTAATATAATAGGGTGTAATAAATTTTTAAAAACTACCTACTGCAAGTAAAAACTAAACCCCTATTAACCCACCCTCCCCCCTAAAACTAATCTAATCCCAAAATGTAATATTTCATTATAGAACAATTACAATTGATTAATTCAAATTGCATCAGTTGACACTCAGAGACCTCAAAGACATCATAAAGTTATTATACCTTCAGGAAAAACTTCATTGATCAGGAAAAATAAAGAAAAATTTCATAATTTTAATTTCATTATTCTACCATACGGACCCCAAATTTCCAAAAATAAAGAATATTTATCCCATGAATTATACATATTTTTTTCTAATGGAATACAATTTCAAATCTCTGCGTACCATCTCTCTAATGTTAATGAAACATCAAGTTTCCATGTTACAGCAACACATTTCCTTGTTAATACTAAAACCAACTTAAATTTTAATTGAGAACCTGGCAGCAGTAATTTAGGAGTAGGAGTGGGACTTCCAAAATTTCCTGGCAAAAGTAATTCAGGATTTAAAGAAAAGTTCACCCCTGTTTTGAATTTACCATTGTCTGGTGAATTTTCCATTGCTGTTCCTTTGTTAGTACTAATAAGATTTTATTAGTTTGTAGCACTATTCAGAAAGCAAAGGAAGCCCATTCCATTTCCCATGCAAAGTTAAGACTTCAGGATGTTCATCAAAGTTTAATGAAGAGGAGGGAAAATGGCAGGAAAAATGCAAGCAATCTATTATGTCAAGATGAAAAAAGTTCCTTACATAGACAAGCTTAATTTCACTGTTGATGCACAAAAACAAAGGTTTACGTGTCAATTCCCAACTTGTGAAAGAAATGGAGACTGAACAAAAATATTGGTGCACACCTCCAGAGTAATATTTGAAGTTGTAAAGTTTTTAGTGGAATGATGCCTTAATGGTAATGATGAAACTCTTGCCTCTCCTCATAATGGAAGTTACTTGCCAAATTACTGGCCAAGTTTGACCTACAAATACTCGCATAAACAAAGGAAGGGGCATAAATCTTAACAATCTAAAACAACACGTGAGGAACTCATCATTCTGACTGGACCCAGCAGACTGGATCACATTATCTGTGAAGTGAAGAAATACAGTACTGGTATTAATCTGTTTCATTGGATTCTACTCCAGACATATCTAATGTGGACCAGCTGACTTTGACTGTGTGCTATGTTTTGCCATCTGGACCAAGTTGAAAGATTTGAGACGTTTCTGAAGATGGAAGGTCAAAGTGCTCAAAGTTTACTTAACTTTTTAAAAGAAAATGGCATTGATATAAAACACTACACAGTCAAAGTTATGACAATGCCAGAAACGTGAGTGGCAAGAATAGAGGCTTACAAGCACAAATTAAAGAGCTAAATGAGTTTGGGGATTATATTCCATGTTTTGCACATTCACTATATTTGGTTGGAAAAAGTGCTGCTGAATCTTGTCAAGCAGCATTAACTTTCTTTGAATTTGTAGGGAGACTGTTAAAAAAAAAATTCTGCTTTACCTATTGGTGGGATTTCCTTTCTGCTGCATTATCTGATGGGGGTGCCCATTGCAAAAATAATGTCAGGTACCAGCTAGTTAGCTTGTGCAGATGCAACAAAAGAACTTTTACATAGCTTTTCTGCAATAAAACAAGTCTTGGGTGAATTTAAAAAAAACCCAATGATCAAAAGGAAGAGTGTCGACAATAAGCTCGTGGACTACTTCCAACCATGAAGTTGGAAACTGCAATAATGACCAATGCTTTTTCGTCATATTCTGGCCAAGACGTGAACACAGCTTGTTCACTCTCTGAGTCCTTGCATGGATCTATTCAAGCTATGAGGTCTAATTTTTCAAGGATCTGACTGAGTGTGAAGATTATCATCAACAAACTCGAAGAGAACACAAGTGAAATCGCACATATGATTTCAGTGGTTCCAACACTCTTGGCCCACTTGTTGAATCTCAGAAGTTTAAAAGCCAAACATTTTTTGTCATTTCTTTGGGGTAAATTTTATTTTTTGTTTGCGTCAATACAAGTGCAGTATTTATCTGTATCATACAGAACAATAAAAAACTATGATGCAAAAGGGATTTGCATATTTTCTCCCCTACCCAAAGAGTAGGAAAAATAAAAAAGAAAGCCTGTTTGATCATCATTAATTAGTTAAATTTCAAATTTACATAATGATCTTGAACCTTACATTAACTAAGGTGAGTTGGAAAGGGAGTGGCGGACGCCGCAGTTGAAGTCGTAGCAATAAAATCCATACATGGTTTCTAAATCCTATCAAATTTTTCTGGTGATTCCATAAATCATACGTTATTTTCTCTCATGGTATACAATCTAGTAATTCCATTTGCCATTTATTCAACCCCACATTATGGTCATCTGTACATACGATCAAAAAACTTTATGACCCATTAACCTATGCCCTCCAGTATTTGACATTTCCATCCTGGATAAAAGACTATCTACCTTTGGGCTGAGAAGGATATGGATCAAATGTAGGCAACTGGGACTTGCTCAGAATACCAAATTGGTCAGCATGGATGAGTTGGGCTGAATAGTCTGTTCCTTTCTATGACTGACTCTCTCCCTCTCCCCCTCATCTTCAGGTCGTCACCTTGATTTGTCATTCATACCATAACTACTAATGCAATGACAGTAAAGACAGGATAGACTCCTCCAACACTCCAGAGTAAAAAAATACAAATTTGCCCAACGTTATTGCTAATATACTCTAATCCATCCATCTTCCTGGTGAACCTCGTGTGCACCCTTTCCAAAGCCTCCACATCCTTTCTATAAAGTGGCAATCAAAACTGCACACAATACTCCAAATGTAGTCGAATCAAATTTTGTATAGCTGCAACATGTTTTCCCATCTTTTGCCCCACCTGATGATGTGAAGAAAGATGCACACTTTCTTTACCACCCTATTCATTCAAGTTGTCAGGGATTGTGGAATGGCGCCCCATATTCCCATCAATACTCCGAAAGATTCTGCCATTTAATTTCCTCTTCCATTTGACCACCCAAAGTGCAAGACCTCACTTGCCTGTATAATACTCCACCCCCTATTTCTCCGCCCATACCTCCAACAGATCTAAGGCCTGTGGTATCCTTTGACAAGTTTCCTCGCTGTCCACGGTTACTCCAATTTTGTATGCTGAGTTTGTGAGCTTTCTCTGTGACTGTAGGTGTGCTAGTAGGTTAATTGCCTACAGCAAGTTGCCGGTTTGTGGAAGAAACAGAAGAGGTGTTTATTACAGTCTGTAAGTGATGGTACCTTGCTTAAGAATTGTAGTGTTGGATGATTCATCTCATTTACCTAATAAATTTCATCTGTAGCTCAGTCCATTCAGCTAGAGCATACCACTGCAGCTCTATGTCCTTCTAATTCAGCTGCCAATCGTTTTATCGATCTCTACTACCTTGCATTTAGATGACTGGCTATCGGAGAAGAAAATTTCTTAACCCTTTACACAGATGAGTGCCTGTGGGTGGCCTTGTTGATCAACATGCATCAGCACCAACAACAGGAAGAATGCAGTGTTGCAGAAGAGAATTCAATGCATTTATATTGTTCCTTTCACAATCTCAGAACATAGTATTTTACAGCATATCCAGTCCTTTCCTAATGTACCAACTATTGCATCATAGAGCATTGAAACAGACCCTTCAGCCCATCTATTCCATTCACATATCTACACCACTCCTTCTTTAATCCTGTTTTTTTTAATTCTCCACCAACTCAGTCCAGATTATGTCACTCACCTAACACATTAGGGACAATTTACAATGTCCAATCTGCCGACCAACTTGTCCAACTTTGGGGCAGGGGAAGGACTGGAGCACACAGACAAAACCCAAGGTCAGGAGTGAAGTCGGGTGCTGTGAAGCAGTGGTTTTATTAAGCTGCGCCACAATGTAGGTTGTGGGGCGGGGAAGAGGATGTGAATGTTGTTCAGAGCATGAGGAAAACTTGCCCCACCTTCTCTCATGAGGAGAATGATATTTTTTTCCTGAAACCAAAAAGGCAGGAAAATTCTCAACATATTATGTAATGAAACTAAGTTCATCCAACAGTGCTGTTTTACAACTGAACATACATAATAGGCTGCAGAGACTAGAGGGGAATCGTGCCCATAATCTCTGACACAGCTGTAATTACTCCGACCGAGTCCAACCTAACATTTTTGGCAGTTCCTGTTTCCTCCTTCTTTCACTGACTGGTAAGGGATGATTCCTGTTCCGAAAGCAAGTTCAAGTGCAGACATGTAAATGTGGTTTTAAAAGCATCTGAAGAGAAGCCACTTGAAGTGCCTGACTGATAATTTCACACTCTGGGTAAGTTATTTATGCTAGAACAATATGCTGTAGCTCAGGGTGTCAGATAGCATGGCCCTCTTAACACCTCGGTTCTGCAAGTGAAAATTGAAGCACCATTCCGGCCTCGAAAGTTAAACTTTTCCTGTTGAAATACTGATAGACAAATATAACTTGTCTTGTTTCTACAGGGTAGTGCATATTTTTGAAATTCTTTTGATTGCTGTATAAAATTTAAAATGTAGAACTCCCTTTAAATTTTTTCCTGTCTTCCCAGTTCTTTCCACACAGCCCTGTCTTATCCCTCCCCTCATTGCTGCTGTCCCCTCCCTCCTTTCTCCACCTATCATCTCCTTCCCCCCCCCCCCCCCACCAACCCCACTTTTTCGCTCGGATGCTTGCCGACATTCTCTCATACCTTGATGAAGGGCTCAAGCCCGAAACTTCGGTTCTGTATCTTTGTCTTTGCTACATAAAGGACACTGCTGAGCTTCTCTGGCATTTTTGAGTTTTTCCTTTAAATTTTAGGATACAAGTAAGATTTCATTCCTTTTCTGCAGCTTATAGCAAATCTAAATGGTATTGGCAATCTCAGACACAGGGCAAAGATACAATGTCACCGTGTTTCTCCACCTGTTAATTTGAAGGAAAGGTACAGAGAGACGGAAGTATGATTGAGGGAATATCACCTTCTGTTCATCTTCACTTGAACAGTAGAACGTGGAAACTGTGGGTTGTTGGTACAAGGAGTTCATCCCAAAATAGATGGTACATACAAGAAATAAAGATGGTAAACTGACATCAAGGGAGAACATCATTCACAAAGTGGATTTGCTACATTTCTACAGCAGGTAGAGGGAACATTGTTAAATAAATTAGACTATAATTTAACAGAGTGGGTTTGAAACCACTGCTCAATATAAAGTATTAAACATGAAACCCAAGGATCAAGGCCGATGAGCACTTAAAACATCTCTTAAAAGAAAGATTTTACGAACTAATCTCTCTGTCATCAGTTTTGATTATATACTTCTGTAACTGCAGCAAAGAAATAATTGATGTGACTTTGGCTGGCTTCCAAAAAAGCACAAACTCTGTTAAAATGGTGGGGATTTCAAATGCCAGAGAGGCAATGACGGTACACGTACACCTACGTAATTCTATAGAAAACATCCTCCATTCTCTGTACCAATCCCAAATTTAAAAAAAACACACAAGACCCACCCCGTAATAGTGCATGCATTAGCATGCATAAAACTGAAAGTCAGCCAATAGATTCACAGACAGCAAAGAAAATCGGAATATGCCCAGATTTCAACTTATTTAATTTGCCGTTTGTGCGAGGCTGTGGAACTGGAAACCTGTAGTTTCTAAATTTTCAGGTAAGTTTCTCTGAACCCCCTTCCTTTTGTGTCCTTCACGTTTCATCATTAAAAGGAATGGTTCAGATTGGACCCCACTGTTTGTTCAGATGATTTTTTAAAAATTCTTTCAAACTCTTTAACAGCTAACATCACCGCACAAAACTAGCAATTAAAGAACAGATGGTTAATGTTTTACTCTCCCTGTCATGTCTGATTAGTATTTTTTTTTAAATGTCCATGTCGTTATCTCTAAAACCAAACTGTCCAGTGAAATTGAGAGCTGTACAAGGGAAATGCTGGAGGGACTTGAATTCAGAAGAGGTTTTCAATTGAAGTTCTGCCTATCCACTCTGGCAAATGATAGTTTTGATAAAGAATGATCAATTTATAAACACCTGGCTATTAAGTATTCTCTTCAGTCAAAAAGAGTTCAGAAATAATATCAATTAAATGTGAGCTGGTTCATTCTGTAAACAATTCCCTTCTTGCTGTCTTGTTACTTTCATATGTGAGCCCCATTGGAAGCTATGGTATTGCTGGAAGCTAAGAGAGAAATGAGCTGATAGATACAGGCGCAGTATGTATGCCGACCATCACGATGTTCAATGCTGTCTCCATTTTGTAAATATGCTTCTATGACAAGCTCCTCAAACCTAAGTATTCAGCATTAGTGAATTATGGTCAATCCACTAATGCAGTGAAACTGCTTTATTCATAAACCTTCACAGATAAAACATTGAATGCGAACCAGAAATGAGCTGAAAGACTAATTTACACTTGGGTTGAGGATGTAACTTTTTTAATCAAATGTCTACGTTTGACATCTTGGGAGAACATTTCTCTTGATATCCTCTTTCATATTGTTGATGCTTATATATCTGTAATCAAGGGGAGCCTGATGAACTTTAAAGAAATCCCTTAACTTTTTTGTCCTCTCTTGATTTAATATTTTAATAGATAAAATTAGAAAAAGCCACCATTTAATCCACATTGGGTAAATGGCATTGCCCCTTTTACATCTCTGCTATTCCCCGTTACTGCTCTGGCAAGTCAGCTGAGCTATTTCTGCCTGAATCGTTGGAAAAGGATTTTAGCCCACAAACCTTTCACAAGGAACCAAGATTATAAAGCAAGAAACAGAGAAAAAGGAAATTAGAGCCAGAAAATTCAACTCAGCTTTTTCAAGTTTGCTCACATCTGTGATACATCGTCTTTCCATCGACATCACCACAAAATTAAAACGAGGAACAAATCTGAACTCAGCAGATTATTTTTATCATAGAAACTTAAGTTTCCTCTTTTTCAAAGTTAAAGTGCCATTGGAAAAAACATTTTAATGGTTAATTTGAATAGTTGATGGATCCTGTTAATCAAATGATTAAAAAGGAAAATTAGCAATGAATTCTTCCATTCTTTGTATTTTAGATCAATAAATTAAGTCTTCCATTCTTTGTATTTTAGATCAATAAGTTAATACATTCCAAGTGCCATGGACTGGGGCACTTTACAAGGAGTTCTCAGTGGAGTGAATAAATACTCGACTGGATTTGGGCGGATTTGGCTGTCTGTGGTCTTCATCTTCAGAGTTCTGGTATATGTGGTCGCAGCCGAAAGCGTATGGGGTGACGAACAGAGTGACTTTGTGTGCAACACCTTGCAACCCGGCTGTCCAAACACTTGCTATGACCACTACTTCCCGGTGTCCCACATTAGACTGTGGGCTCTACAGCTGATCTGCATCACCACCCCTTCACTATTGGTGGTCTTGCATGTAGCCTATCGAAAAGAAAGGGAGAGGAAACACAAGATGAAACATGGAGAAAATTGTTCGCGACTGTACAAAAACACCGGGAAGAAGCATGGTGGGCTCTGGTGGACGTACTTGATCAGCCTAATATTTAAAACAGGTTTTGAAATTGGTTTTTTGTATGTGCTTCATTGTATTTATAATCGTTTTCATTTGCCTCGTCTAGTCAAATGTTCGATGTTTCCATGCCCAAATATAGTTGATTGTTTTATTGCCAAGCCAACCGAGAAAAGGGTCTTCACATACTTCATGGTTGGAGGATCAGGTCTTTGCATTGTCCTCAACATTTCTGAAATACTTTATCTACTTTTCAAACGATGTTTTCAATGTTGTAATAAAAACTCTAAGAAACCTGATTTCACTGAACAGCTTTGAGAAGCAAAATCAAGTAGAGTATAACCACAATATCTAACAATGCCTTAAATTAATATCAAGATTGTTATCTATTTATTGATTGATCATTAGAAGGATCAGATCAATCATGACCATTTTGAAACATGACTGGCTTGAGAGGCTGTACCTGCTCTTGTTACAAATGTTCATAAATAATATTTGTATTAACCCTCTCTCATCTTCCTACACCATTCAAAAAGTAGCTGTCATATTGCCTAAATACAATTTGGACCTTTATGACAATACGGAACAGGTGTTTGACATTTCTCCAGCAACAAAAGGCACATCCACTTTTTTACAAGGATGTGAGAAACAGAAATGCAAAGTAAAACACAAATCTGTAGACACCCAGCATGGTCATCTCACGAGGTTGGCATTTTTATTGGACCTGTGGTGGCAATGAATGGAAGCAGTACTAGAGTACCGTTGAAGAGATATGCGCAAAGGCAGGTCTAAAGTGGCAACGATCAAGGGTAGAGGGCAACATATTTACCAATAGACAAAGAAGAACAAGATATCGATCGCTGCTCCACACCCCGGCCCCCACCAAAGTTTAGCCTTCACATGCATAAATGGGTCCATTTAGTTGAAGCTCATTTAGAACTAACTCAAAGGGAAATTAAAACTGAGCAAATGTTACAAACAGTGCAAAATAATTGGAAGCTCTACAAATAATGTGAAACGGAACAGATGAAGATAGTAAAATTGAGAAAAAAACCAACAAACTCTTGAGTGCTATTAGGATCTTTCTATTCTGCCCCTTACATAGCTTTGACCCTGAACTCCCTATTGCCCATTCTGCAGAATGATCACCACTGCAGATATTTGAGTCTTAAGAATAAATAATATCAAGATCCTTGAATTATTACCAAGGAAATGGAAAAGTATTGTGAGTTTTATTGATTAAAGTCACTGATGTGGCCATTGTTAAATAATAGACAGAACCAGACAATACATCATAAAATTCTTTAATCCTATGTTTGCTGCTTGGATGCTTTTACTGATAAAGAGATATTATGCCATAACCAGATAATTCTAAGAAAGCAAATGCTGCAAGTAAACACTTGCATCAGGCTGTCCAATGGGAGGGAGGAGTCACGTGATGGAGTAGTGGCCGGACGGTGAACTCCAGCCCTCTCCAGAAAAGTCGGGAAAAACAAGAGAAAACACAAAGGCACAGAAATACAAGTTAAAGAAAAGTGAGTATAAAGGTGGAAAGAAGATGGAGACAAAAGGAGAAAAATCAAAATCAACGGAAAGAAGAGAGGAAGAGAAGACAACGGAGGAAAAAGGTGAAGGCCTTACCTGTCCGAAGAGGCCCGCTGTGGAGAGAAGACCCCACTACCTCAGGTCGGTAGAAAAAGAACTACAACAATGGCTCACAGAGCCGAGTAAAAGTGCGCAACCGCGCATGCACGAGGAGTCGCGCGTGCGCGATGCGCATGAAAAAAAACACACCGACGGGAGGGGGGACCAGCTGGGGAGTCGATCTCCACAGCCGGCAACGACAGCTGCAGAACACCTGCAGCAAGAAGAAACCACAGAAGACAATGGAAACAAGAAAGAAGAGGAGGAAAGGGCATCAAAGAAACAACAGATGGCCAACCCAGAGGAAGAAGAAGAGGAAGAATACAGTGAAATAGATAAAGGGAAAGGCAAGGTAAAGGATATACTTGCTCTTGTTAGAGGATACATGGAGTCATTTAAAGAATGGCAAACACAGGAATTCAATGATTTAAGAAGAAGAATAAACAACACAGAAAAGAAAATAAATAAAATGGATATGACCTTAACAGAAATGGGGAAAAAAATGGACAAGATGGAAGAACGGGCAATAGCAGCAGAAATGGAGGTAGAAGACTTAAAAAAGAAATTGGAGGAATCTAATAAAAAAACTAAAGAGACACAAGAATTACTAGCCCAAAAAATAGATATAATGGAAAATTATAACAGAAGAAATAACATAAAGATAGTGGGCCTTAAGGAAGATGAAGAAGGCAAGAATATGAGGGAGTTTATAAAAGAATGGATCCCTAAGGCCCTAGGATGTCCAGAACTACAGCAAGAAATGGAAATAGAAAGGGCACATAGAGCATTGGCCCCTAAACCACAACCACAACAAAAACCAAGATCTATTGTAGTAAAATTCCTAAGATATACTACAAGAGAAAATGTACTGGAGAAGACAATGGAAAAAGTAAGAGAGGGCAACAAACCACTGGAGTATAAAGGGCAAAAAATCTTCATTTATCCAGATATAAGCTTTGAACTCCTAAAGAAGAGAAAAGAGTTCAATACAGCAAAAGCGATTTTATGGAAGAAAGGATATAAATTTACACTGAAGCATCCTGCGGTATTGAAAATATTTATTCCAGGACAACAAAACAGACTATTCTCGGATCCAGAAGAAGCACGAAAATTTGCAGAACAATTACAAAAATAGACTGAGGGATGAAGACGGGTAATGAGAGCAAAAATGATCACGATTGATATGTATGTGGGTAAAGACAAAAATAGACTGAGGGATGAAGACGGGTAATGAGGGTAAAAATGACCACGATTGATATGTATGCGGGTAAAGAGGTATAAGAGTGAATAGAGACAATGGGCATATGTGAAAGTATCTGTAATTAGAGGAAAACATAGAGAGTATAGACAAGAATTAATAAAGGAAGGTAATGGAATAGAGAGAATAAGGAGGGAATTAAAAGAGTGACCTTTGTGACATATAAAAAGCGAAATCTTTTCTGGGGGGGGCTGGGTGGGGGAAAAGAGCGGTCACTGCAAAATCAGTTGACGCTTGCGAGTGGATTCGCAAATCCAAATGGAGAGGGGAGATGTGGTTGTCCGACAAGGGATAAAGGACAACTCAGGAGGGGAAGGGGAGATTGGGGATAAAGAAGATAGAAATAGGAGAATAAGGAAAATGTTGGATGTTGTAGGAATGTTGTCTGGTAAAGAGTTGAAAATAAGAAAACAGAAATGGAAAAGGAGGAAAGGTAATGATGGAAAAACGGAAAGAGAAGATAAACAAAATATAAAATGGCTACGCTGAACTATATGACTCTAAATATTAATGGAATACATAACCAAATTAAAAGGAAGAAACTACTAAATTTACTGAAAAAGGAAAAAATAGATATAGCATTTGTCCAAGAAACACACTTAACTGAATTGGAGCACAAGAAATTAAAGAGAGATTGGGTAGGACATGTAACAGCAGCATCGTATAATTCAAAAGCAAGAGGAGTGGCTATATTAATTAGCAAAAATGTGCCATTTAAAATAGAAGAGGAAATAATAGATCCAGCAGGGAGATATGTTATGATAAAATGTCAGATATATTCAGAGCTTTGGAATCTACTCAATATATATTCACCTAACGAAGAAGATCAAAAGTTTATGCAAGATATCTTTTTGAAGGTAGCTAATACGCAAGGGAACATACTAATAGGAGGGGATTTCAATCTGAATTTGGATCCAAATATGGATAAAACGGGGAAAAAAATTAACAGGAAGAACAAAGTAACCAAATTTATAATTAAATCAATGCAAGAAATGAAACTTGTGGACATATGGAGGAAACAAAACCCAAAAGAAAAGGAATACTCATACTACTCGACTAGACATAAAACATACTCAAGGATAGACCTATTCCTGTTATCAGCCCACATTCAAGGGAGAGTTAGGAAAACGGAATATAAAGCTAGACTATTATCGGACCACTCACCCCTGTTATTGGCAATAGAGCTAGAGGACATCCCTCCAAGAATGTATAGATGGAGATTAAACCCCATGCTACTTAAAAGACAGGATTTTAGAGAATTTATTGAAAAACAATTAAAAATGTACTTTGAAGTAAATACGGAATCAGTGGAAGATAAGTTTATACTATGGGACGCAATGAAAGCATTCATTAGAGGGCAAATAATAAGTTATGCAACCAAGATGAAGAAGGACTATAATCAGGAAACAGAGCAGTTGGAAAGGGAAATAATAAACATAGAAAAAAAATTAGCAATAAAGGAAGATACAACTAAAAGAAGAGAATTGGCGGATAAAAAAATAAAATATGAAACATTACAAACATATAAGGTTGTGAAGAATATAATGAAGACAAAACAGAAATATTATGAACTAGGTGAAAAAACACACAAAATCTTAGCATGGCAGCTTAAGACAGAGCAAACTAAGAAAATGGTATTGGCAACAAGGAAAAAAGACAAACAAATTACATATAATCCAAAAGAAATTAAGGAAAACTTCAGAGAATTCTATAAACAATTATACCGAACCGAAAACGAAGGGAAAGAAGGGAAAATAGATGAATTTTTGACTAAAATTGAACTACCAAAACTACAAATAGAGGAACAAAATAAATTAACAGAACCATTTGGAACAGTAGAAATAAAAGAGATAATAAAAAATTTACCAAATAATAAGACACCAGGAGAGGATGGACTCCCAATAGAATTCTACAAAACATTTAAAGACCTAATAATACCGCCCCTCCTGGATGTAATCAACCAGATTGATGAGACACAAAACTTACCAGATTCATGTAAAACAGCAATAATTACAGTGATACTAAAACAAGGGAAAGATCCACTCTCACCAGCGTCATATAGACCAATATCTCTGCTAAACACAGATTATAAGATAATAGCTAAACTATTAGCGAACAGATTAGCAGAACAGGTACCGAAAATGGTAAATTTAGACCAAACTGGATTTATCAAAAAAAGACGCACAACAGACAATATTTGTAAATTTATTAACTTAATTCATGCAGTAGAAGGAAATAAAGCACCGGCAGTAGCAGTTGCTTTAGACGCAGAGAAGGCCTTCGACAGAGTAGAATGGAATTACTTGTTCAAAGTATTGCAAAAATTCAGTTTACCGGAGAAGTTTATTAATTGGATTAAAGCATTATATGAGGGACCGTTAGCGAAAGTGACAGTAAATGGACATGTATCAAAGCAATTTAACTTAAGCAGGTCAACGCGGCAGGGATGCCCACTATCACCATTATTGTTTGCGCTAGCTATAGAACCACTAGCAGAATCGATAAGAATAGATAATAATATAAAAGGAATAAAAATAAAAGACAGGGAATATAAAATCAGTCTGTTTGCGGATGATGTGATAGTGTACTTAACAGAACCAGAACTATCAATAAAAGAACTATATAAGAAATTGAAGGAATATGGAGAAGTGTCGGGATACAAGATAAACGTAAATAAAAGTGAAGCAATGCCTATGAATAACGCGGATTTCTCAAAATTTAAGGAGGAATCCCCATTCAGATGACAAACGCAGGCAATAAGATACCTAGGTGTGCAAATAAACAAAAATCTAGGCCAATTATATAAACTCAATTACAATCCACTAATGAAAAATTTACAGGACGATTTAGAGCATTGGAAAGAGCTACCACTAACACTGATAGGAAGGATAAACTGTATTAAAATGAACATTTTTCCAAGGATACTATACTTATTTCAGGCATTGCCAATACAACTGACAGAAAAATTCTTCAAAGAGTTAAAGAAAATAATAAGGAGATTTTTATGGAGAGGGGGGAAACCGAGGATAGCACTAGATAAATTAACAGAATGGTATAAACAAGGAGGCTTACAATTGCCAAACTTCAAAAATTATTATAGAGCCGCACAATTAAGGTACCTATCAGATTTTTATCAAACAAGGGAAAAACCAGACTGGACGAGACTAGAATTAGATAAAATAGGGGAAAAGATACCTGAACACATATTATATAAATGGGACGAAAAATTGGTACAACATAGAACTTCTCCAGTATTACACCATCTCCTCAATATATGGAAGAAGATTCATGTAGAAAGAAATAAAATAAATTACCAAATACCAAAACTAATATTGACGCAAAATAAGCTACTCCCTTTTACAATAGACAACCTTGCCTTTAGAAAATGGGAAAAAAAAGGGATTAAAAGAATAGAAAATTGTTTTTCAGGAAGTAGATTCTTATCCTTTGAACAAATGAGAGATAAATACAATATAACTGGAGATACAGCGCTGGCATATTACCAACTGAGATCCTACTTGAAAGATAAATTAGGAAGCAACTTGAGTTTACCAGAGGGAAGTAACCTTGAATATGTGATTACAGATACAATGTTAATCAAAAGATTTATAACAAATATGTATATTAAACTGCAAGAAAAGGAGAATGAGGAAACAAATGGTAAAACTAAACAAAAATGGGAACAAGATTTAAATATAAAGATAAAAAAGGAAACATGGGAGAAGTTATGCTCTGGAACGATGAGAAATACAATAAATACGAGGCTGCGTATGATACAATATAATTGGTTACACAGACTATACATTACACCGCAAAAGTTAAATAAATGGGACCCAACAGTATCTGATAGATGTTTTCGATGTAAAAAAGAAAGGGGAACAACAATTCATGCAATCTGGACATGTGAGAGAGTAGAAAAATTTTGGGATGATCTCAATCAGATATTAAATAAAATAACAGAAAACAATATACCAAAGAATCCAGAGATCTTTCTCCTAAGTAACATAAAAAATAAAGAATTTGGAATTGACTTGGAAGATGCACAAAAAAGATTTGTCAAGATAGCCCTAGCCGTAGCAAAAAAATGTATTATGTCAACCTGGAAATTGGAAGATAATTTGAAAATACAACAATGGTATATAGAAATGAATAAATGTATTCCATTAGAAAAAATAACATATAGTTTAAGAAATAATATTGAAATATTCGAACAAGTATGGGAGCCTTACATTAAATACAATAGCGAAAATCTACCGGGAACAAACATTACCTAAGTTGATGGAAGGAGAAGAAAAGAAAAGAATGGACTCAGGCTGTCCAATGGAAAAATGCTTGCATTTAAACCAGATTCTGCTTTCATATTTTTTTATGTTGCTGCATTTGTTAATTATCTAGATACTAATGGATCATAAAGCAGGGAAAGACCATTGTGCTGGATGGGATTGGATGAAAGGCAGCATGTTTGACAACTACAAACATATCTGATCAGCCCCATCATCAGATCAAGTGCATTATTTTAAGTTGGGAGAGATACAAAATAAGCTGTTCATTTACATTTTGTGGGGTTTTTTTTTTACACCACAATGGAGTTAAATTGATCCTTTCCTCTGTTCCCAAGTTCCATAATTATTTAAACAGAATATGATAGTATAACAATAACAATGGCATAATTCAACCAGCTTATTATCAGTGAAAATGAGATTAAATTACTACCTTTAAAAACATACATGTGTGCCACAAATGTTTACTCCAAAGGACACCAAAAAATAAATCATGTGGTTGCATATAGCATTGGTTCTGACGCTAGATTTGCAGTTAGTTCTTTTTCTACACAATCCTAGTCATGCTTAATGGTTGCACAACCCTAGTGTCATCCCCTTGCAGCAAATTCTGGCGCGTTAAATAAACTTGCATTGTCCCAATGCCATTCTCCAAAGTCAGCACAGTGAAGCATAGACACTTAGAACGAGCTTGTTGCTTGTGTGCATTTATGACGCACACTCCGTTCTTCGAGGACGACATATCAATAATACACACAGGAGAACAAAAAAAAACTGTCACCACATGGACAGTGGAGAATCAAAGGGCCACATACAATTGCTTGGAACTAAGAGGAGAGTATCCGCTTTCGTTCTGATCTTCCATTTGAATTGCTTAAGACCGTATCCAAGAATGTCCTTTTAATATTTATATAATGGAACCCAAAGATTGTTGAGAAGATGCTGAAAACTGCAAACTCTTTAAATATTTATATTGTATTTTTCTATCGTGTTGTTATTCAGTTATGAAAATGTATAAATAAATGTATTGATTTGAAATATAAATTTGAGTTATATTTATATTATTTATCTAGAACTATGTGACAAATATTGAATGCTTCAGCAACACGAACATTTGTGTACTTCAAAATCTCATTTTATCTTTCTTTCTCTTAATCAGTGTTCTGCCACACTTTATGCTTCAAGTACCAAACCTCATGAGCTTGCACCTGATATATGTAGATATATATTTTATTTACCACACAGTAGAAGCAAATTCTGGCCATTGAAACCCACGCTACCCAATTACACCTAATTAATGTATAAATCTTGTACGTTTCTGGGAAACGTTTCAGGGGAAAACCCATGCGGGTGACAGGGAGAGCATACAAAATTCTTACAGAAAGCATCAGATTCAAACCTGGATCGCTGGCACTTTTACCTCATCACTCTAAACGCTATGTTAACTGTGCTGCCTAGCTGGTCTGTCCCAGGCTAACTATACTGCCAACCGCAACAGCTTAAAACAATAGAACATTCTAGCACAGAAAATGGGCCCTTAGGTCTTTCTAGTCTGTTTGGAACTATTATTCTGCCGAGTACCACTGACCTACACTGATTCCATAATCTTCCATACCCCTCCCATCAATGTACCAGTCTAAATTTTTATTAAATGTTAAAATGTCAGTTTTAGACTTCTTCCTCAATGAAGTATCAGTATATAATCATGGATATTTTATTACACGCTGACTGATCTGACTTGTTCTGCTGAACGACATTTTGAGTAGTGCCCCCTAAATTGTTGATTTTCTTTGGAACCATAGAACCTTACAGCACAGAAACATGCCCTTCAGCCCCTTCGGTCCGTGCTGAACTATTATCCTGCCTAGTCCCACCGACTTGAACCCATTCCATACCCCTCCATACCCTCCCCATCAATGTACCTGTTCACATTTTTTCTTAAATATTAACATTCACCACTTCATCTGATAGCTCAGTCTGTACTCGCACCACCATCTGTGTGAAGAAATTCCCCATAATATTCCCCTAAACCACCATTTTCACCCTTATCCATCTGGTATGCATATCTCCTCACCTCAGTGGAAAAAGCCTAATTATATTTATTTTATCTATACCCATCATAATTTTGTATACCTTGATCAAATGTACCCTCAATTTTCTATGCTCCAAGGATTAAAGACCTGATTAACCTTTCCTGTAACTCAGTTCATCAAGGCCCATCAGCATCCAAAGAAAATCTTCTCTGCACTTTTAATTTTATTGATATCTTTCTTGTAGTTACATGACCCAAACTGCACACAATACCTCAAATATGGTCTCACCAATGACTCATGCCATAACATCCCAACAAATAAACTCAATAATTTAATTTATGAAGGGCAATGTTCCAAAAGGTATCCTTATGACCACATCTACCCATGGCACAACTTTCAGGGAATTATGTATCTGTTTTCCCAGATCCCTCTGTTCTACTGCACTCCTTAGTTTATTTGGTGTTTTGGCTTTCATATCCTCTGTGGTTCAAATATAATTCGGATTCAACACATCGCTGCTACTACTATTTTTTACTTTACTCACCAACATGCTATAAATGATATTCTCTGGTGACCCACTTACCAGCAAGCCAAAGAGGCTGTGGAAAATGCAAGAAATTAACTTGCACCCAACACAGGTTTTTATCTGGGCTGATGACATAACTAATGGTGTCACTTCCTGTCCAGCGATGTATATAAGCCCAGCATGCACTAGATACTGTAGTGTGTACATTGAGTTCCCTATGTATACATCAATTTGACAATGTGTACAGTAGCTCAGTATAGAATGCTTTGCTACAATTGCTGATAAAATTGCACATGAAGTTTTACTTTTTGCAGTCCATTCAAATATTTCCTCTGTGGATGGTAGAGGCAAGTATCAGAATCAAGATTTATTGTCATGGAATTTGGTGTTTAGTAAACATACATATTATAACCATCTAAAAACATTACTATAAAATAAAATAATAATTGTGCACATAAAGTCAGGCAGCGTCTTTGGTTCATTGATTATTCAGGAACCTGATGGCAGTGGGGAAGAAGCTGTCCTTGTGCCGCTGAATGGTCGTCTTGAGGCCCCTGGATCTTTTCCCTGATGCTAGAAGAGAGTAGAGGGTAGGGCCTGGGTGGTGGGGGTCTTTGAGGATGGAGGCTGGAGTGAAGTCTGGTGCCTGTTATGCTGCAGGGCTGAGTTAACAACCCTCTGGAATTGAAACTTGTCCTGAGTGTTGGTGCCTCCACACTAGGCAGTGATACAACCAGCCAGAATGCTTTCCACAGTATATCTGTAGAAGTTTATGAGAGTCTTCGGAGATATATCGAACCACATCAGGCATCTCACAAATTATAGCTGCTGGCAAGCCTTCTTGGTGATTGCATCAATGTGGATTGTTTTCGACAATGTCCATCGAAAAAAATTTTTAGTCTCCCAACTTTGTCTTCAAAATATCCACACGTTTTGACTGTTTCAAGTTTACTTTCTTCATGGGGTTTGTTTCGATACCTTGATAGTTTGAACAATTATTCCCTATGAATGCTGCGTGACATGTTGAGTTTATCCAGCATTTTTGTGTATTGCAAACAATTATCTCTCCTCTGAGCCACTTGTGATTTAAGTAAATGTTCATGCCTGTTACTCAACTTTCAATATGTTGCTTCCCTTACAAGCAATATGATGGGCAATCAAGTGACTCCACGAGGCAGTAGATCAGAGTCAAAAGGTTTTTAGTAACTTAAACATTAGCTGGGGTTCAGAGAGCATCTGGCCTGGATCCCAGCAGGAAATGATCTGGGGTCAAGGTGTTGGGTTCTGAACCTTTATTAGGGAATCTCCTGGGAGGGGGTCACAGGGAAGGAAGGGGTGGTCCAGCCAGTACATACAGTTATTGCAGTGGTGTAATACCTCGTATCACCACACAATATTTGTATACACAGCAGTGTCCCAACATTGTGTTATCAGAGCTCTCAGATAATCTTCAACAGAACACATAAAGATTTCAAATGAATACGTCTCATCTCAGAATCAGAATTTATTTTCAGGCACAAGTCATAAAATTTGGTGTTATGTGGCAGCGTCATAGAGCAAACATTCATTATATAATAATCTTACAAAATTATTAAGTTAAAACAAAATTGTACACAAAAAGTAAGGCAGTGTTCACACCCTAAACTGATCTAAATTTTTTTTTATGATATACTTTTATTCTGTAATATTATTGTTTAATATCTCTGTATTAATTCATTACTTACTATGTATTTTTTATATCTCTTTGAACTGTATGTGTTTATAAATTATAATAATAATAAAAAGATTGAAAAAGAAAAAAAGTAAGGCAGTGTCTTTGGTTCATTGATTATTCAGGAATCTGATGGCAGCGGGGAAGTAGCTGTCCTTATGCCTTTGAGTGCTCGTCTTCAGGCTCCTGTACTTTTTCTTTCCTGTTGGTAGCAGAGTGAAGAGGGCATGGCCTGGGTGCTGGGGGTCTTTGAGGATAGAGTGCTTTTTTGAGACGCAGTCTCATATAGATGTCCTCGATGGAGTTAGTGAAGTCTGGTGCCTGGGTCGTCACAGGCCGCGTTAACAACCTTCTGGAGTTTATTCTTGTCCTGAGAGTTTGTGCTCCCATCCCAGGCAGTGATGCAACCAGCCAGAATACTCTCCACAGTACACCTGTAAAAGTTTTTGAGGGTTTTCAGTGACATACCAAATCTCCTCAGACACCTCACAAAGTATAGCTGCTGGTGAGCTTTCTTTGTGACTGCATCAACGTGGAGGCACCAGGACAGATCCTTGGAGATGTTGACACCCAGGAATTTGACTTTCTTGACCCCTCCACTACTGTGCCTTCGATGAGGACTGGGTCGTGTTCCCCTGACTTCCTTCTGAAGCTGGATTTTATTAGCATGCAAAACATTTTTCTCAAGGTACTTTCAACAGAGGGAAATAAGATCCTTGATATTGTCTGCAAATACCAGGGAAAAGTAAATGAAACAAAAACTGATCACCTGTCTCATGCTCAAGTTTCAAAGTTACCTTTTGCTGCAGAGATGAAAAGTGAAAAAATTCACATCCGTCTGAAGTCCACAATCATCTCCTCGGTTTTGAGCGCAAGGTTGTTGTTGTTACACTATTTGTCAAGCTGATCTGTATTCATCAAGGTGAAGGAGGTTGCATTTGGAGACCTCAAGGGTAATGGCGTTGGAATTCTAGGATATGATATTAAAAAGTTGGAGGCATCAGGTGCCTCAGCAGGATTAAATCCACAGATGCTGAGGAGATGTATCTCAACAGGTTATGAGACATAAGGGGGGAGATTTCTGGAGTTTGGTCAGAGATTTTTAAATCTTGCCTAATGACCGTATGAGGAAAGTAGGTAAGTTTAATGGGAGGAAATTTTCCCCTCAGCAGAGGTGCTCAAAACTAGAGGGCGTGGGTTTTGGGTAAGTGGCATGAGGTTTAGAGAAGATCGACGGAAGGACTTGGGAGGCTTGGTCTGCTTTGACTGGAATGGAGAAGGGGAATTGGCTGAAGTATATAAAATTATGAGGGACATACAGTAGATCAGGTTGAGTGCAGGGAAATGTTCACATTATCAAAAGAGGATAAACTAGAGGACACAGATTTCAGGTGATTAAGAAATTAACTGGGGATCAAAGGCGAACCTTAATTACCCAGCAAATGATGATTACCCGGAGTGTGCTGCCCGAGAGAATGGAGGACGTAGAGGCAGCAACAACATTTGAGGCACATCTAGACGGGCACTTGAATTTGCAGGCATAGTAAGTTTCAGCCCAAATGTTCGACCCAATTACTATGATTTTATAACTGAGTTTTTTTTTCACCAGTGAAAATAACTTGCCTGAATCATTACTTATCCCAGTGGCAAGAGGCCCTTCCAGAAGCGCTGCATGCCACCCGTCCCTACTTTGTATGGCAACTAACGCAATGCCACATGAAAAATTGTTCTCCTTCCCTAGGAGGTCAGCATCGGGAACCACGCTGCCAGTCTGGCTGACGACCTCAGGGCCGATGCTTCTCCGGAAGCATGTTAGAATGCACAAGTCGGACCCACGTCGAGGAAGTGCAACTTCTGCATGCAAACCCCCAGTATGTGCTGGTAAGGTACCAGGACAGATGGAATGATACAGTGTCCATCCAGGACCTGGCACAAGCAGGAGCCCCGGCAATGGGAGGTGCACCTGACACCCCCGGGCTGTGACCAGTCGGCCTCAGGGATCATCTTGACAGATGAAGTAGTGATCCCTCCTCCAACACGGCTCTTGTGTGTTCCCCCCACTAGAGTACCCACTCCCCTTCCCAACTGTTACAAGCAAATTCCCCACCCCCTACAGACATGGTATACACAGATCGTTCAGCTCTCCAACACCCAACGAAGTGAACAAGCCACTGTTCTACTGGAAACAACGATACAGTACTTTGGAGATCTCAGTGCCCAATAAAACCACTGGAGCTGTTGAACCTTTGAAATGTATGGCCTACAAGACCCATGCCGATGGACATTGCCCTTCATTCAAAAAAAAAGGAGGGATGAATGTGGTGGAGCACAGTACTACAAGCATGTGTAGGCATGTTCTCACTGGGCAGCGTAGGCTGGCCCACCTTCTATACCTATAATCCCTCCCCATAAGATCCCCTAATAAAGGCCCTAGTCTCCTCCCTCATGTAGAGACATGTCTGGGTCTTCTGATTAATAAAGCCTTTGACTCTTGCTTCGTGTATGCGAGTGGGCATTGATAGTGCCACAAAGGGCACTCAAGAAAATGCCGGGCTTCTGGCAGAAGTGGAAACATCAATGTATAAAGCTATCACTTCCTCTTCCACAACTATACCTTTGTGGTGGCGCACATTCTCATAGCAAACCGGCCCCGCATTTATCGCCACGTGGCGGGGCAGCCATGGGAAGATGGCATCATCAGGGGTTCTCCCTGACTCCAGCTCCCTTCCAGCATGCACCCTGGGCAGCGATTATGACGTCACCATGCACATGGTGGCTGGGCCCGCGCTGAATTCGAATAAGCAGTCGTTAACCACCTTTGGTGTGGTGACTGTGCTTTCTCCAGCTGCACAGGGCGCCACAGTGGTGACCCTGACGGGCCCAGACGTCTTTCTGGACACAGTTAATGATGGACATACCTGAGGTAAATGCCGTAGCCCTCAAGCTTCCCCCTTTCTGGTCCCATTGCCCACGAACGTGGTTCGGGCAGGCAGAGGCACAATTCCACCTGCGCAACATCTCAGCTGATGCCACGATGTTCTACCATGTCGTGGCGTGCTAGATCAGGAGACGGTGACAAGGGTGGACTACCTCATACATCGACCACCAGCAGAGGGCAAATATACCACCCTCAAAAGCCTGAGCCTGGGGAAGTTTGGCCTTATTCCCCAGCACAATGCTTCCAGGCTCTTACACCTGGATGGGTTAGGTGACCGCAGCCCTTCAGCCCTGATGGATGAGATGCCGACGCTGGCAGAGGATAACGAGCCGTGTTTTCTCTTCTGCCAGATTTCCCTAGAACAAATGCCAGACAATATCCAGCTACATTTGTCTGAAGAGGACTTCACTGACCTCCGTAAGGCCGCAGTTCGGGCAGATGCCCTCTGGCACACAAAGCGGGAAAACGAGGCGGCCCTCAATCAGGTTTCCAAACCGGGACCCTGTCGACCGCAGGCTGCCCCCAAGCACAAGTCAGAGGAAACCCAGTCAACATGGTGCTTTTCCCACCAGCGCTGGGGAGTGCAAGCCCGTAAGTGCCGCCAACCCTGCAATTTTCAGGGAAACAACCAGGCCAGCCGCCATTGATGGCTGCGATGGTTGGCCAAGTGAACAGCCTCCTTCATGTCACAGACAGATCCATGGGCCGCTGGTTCGTGGTGGACACAGACTGAGCTGAGCGCCCTGCCCCCTACAGCACTGGAGACTCGTACCTGATTTCCCGTTCCCACCCTGCGGGCGACCAACGCATCTGCAATCAAGACCTATGGCACCTGTAGAGCGCAGATACAGATTGGGGAAGAAAAATTCACCTCAATGTTCATGCTGGTTTCAGTGGGCACCATGCTGTTGGGGACCGACTTCCTGAGGACTCACAGCCTGATAGTTGATGAGAGGGGCAGGAGGCTGCTCAACGCCCACACTTTTCACTCAGTGCGACTGGGCATGGCAGACAACGACAGGCCCAGAATAGTCGCAGTAGCCACCGCCAGGGACGAGTATGCTGAGATTCTCAGTGAGTTTCCCGCCATCCTGGAGCCATGCTTTGACGTCGCTTTCCCCTGACACAGAGTGTTCCACCACATCACCACACAAGGCCCCCCATTGCATGCCAGAGCTAGACTGCTGCCAACAGAAAAACTGAAGCAGACAAAGGAGGAATTCTCCTGGCTCCAGGAGTTGGGCATTGTCCAGCAGTCGGACAGTGCCTGGGCGGCGCCACTACACATGGTCTCGAAATCATCTGGTGGATAGAGGCCCTGAGGAGACTACAGACGGTTAAACGATGCCACTACTCTAGACAGGTACCCGCTCCCCCATATCCAGGACTTTGCGGGCCAACCTCCACGGCGCGCAGTTCTTTTCTAAGGTTGACTTAGTGCGGGGATACCACCAGATCCCAGTCTACTCCGACGACGTTGGAAAGATCACTATTATCACCCTTTTTGGCCTATTCGAGTTCATCCGGATGCCGTTTGGGTTAAAGAACATGGCCCAGACGTTCCAGCGCCTCATGGAAGTGGTGGGTAGGGATTTGGACTTTGTCATTATCTATCTGGATGATATTCTGGTCGCCAGCCTCAGCCAATAAAAGCACAAGGCCCATCTCCATACCCTGTTCGCCCGGCTGGTAGTTTTCGGCCTCGTGGTCAACAAGACCAAATGCCAGTTTGGGAAACAAACATTGCAGTTCCTGGGGCCCTGGGGCACACCATCTCAGCATCTGGGGCAGCTCCGGTACTGGAGAAAGTGGAAGCCGTCCAGCAGTTCCCCAAACCCTCCACCCTTAAAGGCTTACAAGAATTTGTGGGGTAGCAAATTTCTACCATCGTTTCATCCCTAGTGCCGCCCGCACCATGTGCCCTCTGTTCCTGCTAATCACGGCAAAGGAGAAGACCTGAGCATGGAATGGCGCCCACTGGCCTTTTACAGGAAGCAGTTGCAGTTGCTGGAATTGAAATACAGCACGTTCGACCAGGAGCTCCTGGCGCTGTACCTGGCCATCCGCCACTTTTGTTATTTCTTGGAGGGCAGAACTTTCACAGTCTTCACTGATCATAAGCCCCTCACCCAAGCACTCGCTGAGGACCCATGGTCCGCCAGGCAGCAGCAACATCTATCCTATGTATCCGAATATACCTCGGACATCCGGCACAGGGTGGGCAAAGACATTGTGGTCTCAACATGTTAGCTCCTGGCCTCGACTATGCACAACTGGCACAGGCCCAACAGCACGACGCCAAAACACAAACATTCCGGACCAACTTCTACACCTCGAGGATATCCAACTACCCTCAGGTGCTGCTCTGCGATTCCTCCATTCAACACCTCCACTGGCTCACCACGCCCGGAAGTTCTGCAGGAGTGGAGGGTGAGGATTGTCAGCTCCATCCACGATCTCGCTCATCTCTCAATAAAGACAACTGTGAGGATGGTGGTGCAACGACTCGTCTGGCATGGGCTCAAAAAAGAGGTGGTGGAGTTGGCCCAGAACGGCACCAGGTGCCAGGCTTCTAAAATTCACAGGCACACACAGGCCTCTATCCAACCTTTCGACTCAGCAACACGGAGGTTCCAGCACATCCACATGGATGTCATGGGCCCCTTGCCAGTGTCCAGGGAGTCACGCTACCTTTTTATGATATTAGACAGAGCAACGAGATGGCCAGAAGCCATCCCAGCCAACGAGGCATTGGCGGAGATGTGTGCCAGAACCCTGGTCAGCCAGTGGATCATTAATTTCGGCATGCCAGTGCACATCACGAGCAACAGAGATGCCCAGTTTACCTGGGCGTTGTGTACACAGCTGGCGAAGCTTTTGGGGGTAACACTCCACCACATCACGGCCTATCACCCACAATCTAAAAGGTTGGTGGAGAGGTTCCACCGACACTTAAAGTCCGCCCTGATGGCAAGACTTTCTGGTCTGGACTGCGGAGACGAGTTACCCTGGATCCTCCTTGGGATCAGAACGGCGCACAAAAAATACCTGCAAGTCTCGTTGGCGGAGATGGTATACGATGTGCCACTCTCCCTACCAGGCGAATTTTTCGGCCCGGAAGCCAATGCGACACCCAAAGAAGTTGAGCAAAAGACTGGCCAACCTAACCCTGCCACTCCCATCACACCACGGCTCCCGACCATCCCATAGATCCAAGGAACTGGATGCGATGCAGTTTGTATTTGTCTGGAGAGGACCAAAGAGGGCCCCATTGCAACGTCCATACGAAGGGCCATATAAGATTCTCCGGTGGTCGGGTGGGACTTTCTCCCTGGATGTGGGGGGGAAGGAGGAACTTTTTACTGTGGACCGCTTAAAACCCACTCATTTGGACTAATCCCAGCCAGTGCAGACGGCCGGGGCTGGCTGCCAAAGCAGCGGGACGCGTAGCTGGTTTGGGTGGGGGGGGTTGGATGGTGGCGCACATTCTCAAGGCGAACCGGCCCTGTGTGTATCGCCACGTGATGGGGCAGCCATGGGAAGATGGCATCGTCAGGGGTTCTCCCTGACTCCACCCTCCCTTCCAGCGCGCGACCTGGGCATTTATTCTGATGTCACCACGCACGTGGTGGCTGAGCTCGCGCTGCCCTTAAAGGGATACGCACTGAATTCAAATAAACAGTTGTTCTCGACCTTTGGTGTGGTGACTGTGCTTTCTCCAGCTGCGCAGAGCACCACACCTTAATATATTCTTTTGATCCAATTTACTTCTCTCTGCTTGGAGAATTTTGTACATATTGCAGCCTTGTGAGTTGTAAATTTACATCTTTGAGCAAGAGCAATCAAACTAAGTGGGAATATTAAACATGATCATGCTTATACAGTGAAACCTCGATTTAGCACGACCCTGCTTTTTTCACGATGAGATTTTTATGTACCCCAATGATTACTTTATAACGGGGTTTCACTGTACACAGAATTGCTTTTGCCTGCTGTAAGGCAGAGAGATTCGCCACCAGCAGAAGTTGCCTGAAGCACCTTTTACAGGTGCAAAAGAGACACAAAAGGGAGTACCCTCAGAGTCACTGTGTGTCCATAGATTCGCCTCCAGTGCTCCCACAGCCACACCAATGGCAACCCAAGCTCCAGATCCGAACCTCCGACACGATCAACAACCCTTCAGTGCCTTCAGCACCCCTTCACATCCTGGTTCTGAAACGCGGTGTAATGCGTGTCGAAAGAACCAAAGACTTGTTGATCCAAACCAAGGCTTTTATTAACTAAAAGACTGGAGCATATCACAAGTAGGTCGACCAGTCCAGAATGACCTGGTCTGGCTAGGAGCAATCCTTTAAGACCTGCCAGTAGGTGTGGCTACACTCTCAGCCAATCACAGTCATCCTACACGACCATCTGTACATATGTACACATACACATTGGTGATAGAATCTGTACTTTCACACCTAGTACCCCTTCAGCCAGTGTCAAGCCAGTCTCCAACAGCCCACAGTCTCCATGGATTCCTCACCTCAAGTCGCCAGCAGCCCACTACATGCTTGGGCCTCAAATCCCCTCACTAGTCCTCCGCCAGGGTCACCGTCCTGAGGGTCATCTCCTCTGCTTCTCCTTCTCAGACAGTTTCCTGGTGCACTGCACTAGTCCTCCACTCCCCTGGAGTCTGCAACCCTTTGGCGCCGCCATCTTGGGAACAGACCTCATGGTTGCAGTATTTTCCTCTCACATTCCAAATGTGTGTGGATTGGGCCCTATAAATTTGTGTGCACCATATGAATGGTTAAAGCTACATGAGTGGGAGAGTTAAGGGGAAAATAAGACACAGAAAATTAGTGGGTCAGCATATACTCAATGGGTCAAACGACCTCCTTCTATGTAATAACTAATTCTGGATTAATGAATTTCAGAAACTCTTTCATTAATCCAGTTGGACACAGTGTGAATGATGTGTGAAATATATGAAAATTCAACTGCCTGTCATAAACTGTATGTGAAAACCTCAAAGTAACAACTACAATTGTGGTTCCACAAGCTTGTAAATGCTTCTAGCACTGGGTGGTGCTATGTACAATCTTTTCACTCAAACGGCTTCTGGACAATCCATGGTGGAATTCGATGAGAAAAAAGTAAAGGACATTTATAATCATGCAGATTAATTCATCTATAAGCAAGAAAAAAAATTGTGCTACATTCTCTGCTAGTCTTGTAAAGTGATGTACAAATTTGTGTAATTTCGTACATAATTGTATCCTGAACTCCACTTGGTGAAGGCATTGATTAAAATGTTGAAAATAGAAATGCTGCTCATTTCTGGAAGTTCAGTTTTCTACCTCATCAAAGACCACCTCGTCAATCTCTTACACGGAGGTGGAGTCCCCCTAGTTACCACCCGGTTACCAATGTCTTTACATTATGTTTGAGGCAATCCAACGCTCAAAAGAGTTGGTGGCTGCCACAAGGTTGCTGGAAATTACGACGAGCTCCTGCTTCTGACTTAAAATTAACATTGCACAAAAAGCAAGAAAATCAATCTAACAGATGGTGGCAGCATTGAATTTAAATCCTGTCTGGATTATCTAATTCCGCTTGATCGGGAAGCGGCAAAGCTGCCGAGCCCACATACCCCACATATTTACTGATAATTACATCATTCCTTGTCTGAACAAGTTTAATTCTTCTTACAGATTTTCAAATACTGAAAAATTATCTAAAATTCCTAAAGTTTAAATCGTTTGAGTTCAATTTTCCAATAGTTGGCAATTCCATTATCATTAGCTAAAAGTTTAATTATATCTTCACATTTCTAATGAGAGTTTTACATTCCAATTAGACATTTGTAATTTACATATGTATATCAGGTTCTATTTGGGCAAACATCCTTGAATTTTCTAATTTTTCAGTAAAAATTCAGTCTTGATATTAACAACTTTCACTTAAAACTATGAGACAGTTTTGCAATGAATGAAATGTTACTAAGTTAAAGGGTTGTCCTCTCAAGAGAGACAAGGCAATATTAGTATCTCTTCCTTGAAGTTTAGAAGAACGAAGGGTGACTTTATTCAAACAACTTCAGTGCGTAAACTTCGGGATTGTGAAGAAACTTCTTGAGCCAGAGGGTGGTAAATCTGTGGCATTTGTTCAACAGGTGATTGTGGAGGTCAAGCCGTTGGGTGTATTTAAGGCAGAGATGAATAGATTCTTGTTTAGCCAGGACATCAAAGGTTATGGGGACAAGGCTGGGCAGTGGGAGCTGAGTGGGATAATGGATCATCTCATGATTAAATGGAGGTGCAGACTCGACAGGTTGAATAGCCTATTTCTGCTCCTTTGTTTTATGGTCTTGTATGAAATCCTGAGATTTTAATGGGGTAGATTATGAAAAATTTCAACTCATGGGAGAGTTATGAACAAGAGGGCATAGATACAAAATAAAGGATCCATCATTTAAAGTTGAAGTGTGTAGGAATTTCATCTCTCAGAGGGTAGTGAATCACTGAAATTTTCTTCCCCAGATGTGGTGGAGACCAGATCATTTGAATTGTTGTGGTGGCAAGAAAGATAAATTTCTCGATATGAATTAGTTGAAAGTTAGAGGGAACAGTTAACACAATGGTTGGCATGATGCTATTAGTGCCAGCAATCCAGATTAGGATCATGTGCTGCCTGTAAGGAGTTTGCATGTTCTCCCCATGTCTGCATGGGTTTTCCACCCACCTCCATGTAAGGTTGATTTGGGTGAAACTGGGCAGCACTGGTTTAAATGGCTGGAATCGGCACTACTGTGCTGTGACTAAATAAATTTTAAAATTTAAAGTTTTAATTTAACTGGCACAGAGGAGGAGTTGAGTTCAATATAGATCATCCAGGATCAGATTGAAGAGTCAGAGAGGTTTGAGGGACTACTCCTCCTTTTATGAAGAATGGATGAGAATAAATGGTTCGACAGGAGCGGTTATGGACTCACTGGAAGAAATGGTCTCCTATTAAGCTATGATGGTTCCATGATATGATACAACATGCTCTTTGTTTGATTCTTCCCATTGGGATGTCTGCAAGTGGGTGATAACTCTGATCTCCTTGCCTTCTTGAAGCAATTGTACCTGTAGGCCCAATATTCCCCTTGGCTCTTTCTCTTGCCCCTCGAGACCTTCTGATCAAGGTTCAGACCTTCAGCTGATTTGATAGCTATTTGACCACCACTCAACCTTTCAATATCCTTTTCTTGGGGCAGCACAATGGAACAGCCAGAAGAGCTATTGTCAGTGACCTGGGTTCAAGTCATCAAATCAAATTTATTGTCATCTGATTGCACAAGAAAAACCTGATGAAAGAGTGTTCTCAGTGGTCCTCAGTGCAAAACATGCAGACACACAACCAGACAAAGCACACATACAGACAAACATTTCTTACCTCTGGGTGCTCCCTGTACATGGTTTGCACATTCACCCCATTGACCTCCAGGTGCTCCATTTACATCCCGCATCCCAACACGTCAGATAGATTTTTACATAGAAGGAATTAAGGGATATGGGGAGAAAGCAGATAGGTGGAGATGAGCCTATCATCAGATCAGCCATGATCTCATAAAATGGTGGATCAGGCTTGATGGGCCAGATGGCCTATTCCTGGTCCTATTTATTATTCCAACCAAATATTTCAAACTTAATGAACTCTCTGGCTCTAGTGAACAGGATATAATCACCTGTAGAAAGTAGTCTCTCATTGTCCCTTGTCTGATCCTGCATGTTTCACTAAAATATTCATACCATTTTAGGACAAGGAAACAGGCCTTTCAAACCAGCTTGTCCATGCCAACCAAGTTACCTACCTGAGCTAGTCCCATTTGCCTGCATTTGGCCCATATTCCTCTAAACCAGTGATTCACAACTTTTTTTCTTTCCACTCACATACCACTTTAAGTAATCCCTATGCCATAGGTGCTCTGTGATTAGAAAAGGATTGCTTAAGGTAGTATGTGGGTGGGGAAAAAAATTTGAAAATCACTGTTTTAATTGTCCCTAATTGACTTGTTATTGCCCAAAGGAAATGAACCAATGACAATTTTTCTCAAGCAAAGTATTTCAGTAACAATTGGGTCGAGAGCAGTGATTCCCTTCCCACTCACATGTCACCTTAAGCAATCCCTTACTAATCACCGAGCACCGATGGCATAGAGAATACTTAAAGTGGGATGTGAGTGGAAAGAAAAAGGTTGAGAACTACTGTCTTTTTGATAGTGTAATTGTTTCTGTCTCTATCATTTCTTCTGACAACACTTTCTACCACCTTCTGTGTAAAAAGATGCCCTCAGGTCTGCTTTATGTATTTCCCCTCTGTGATAGTACAGATCTATCACCAATGTATATAGTGTATATAGTTACAGTATCTAGACTGTGCTTACAGCGATTGGCTGAGAGCTTAGCCACGCCTAGTGTCTGGGCCTTAAAGGATTGTGTCCCTAGCCAGGTCGGATCATTCCGGACTGGTCGGCCACCTGTGAAGAGCTCCTGTCTTTTGCTAATAAAGGCCTTGGTTTGGATCAACAAGTCTTTGATTCTTTCGACGAGCTCTACACCCACTCAACCTGAATCTACGCTAACTATTTTTAGATTCCTCTATGCTGGGAAAAAGACGATGAATATTTACCTTATCTATAGGCCTCATGATTCTATAAGCCTCTCCCACAGTCCAGCCTGTCGATCCTCTCTTTATAACTCATGCATGCCAATCCCAGTAATCCTTGTGAGTTGTAGACTATTCAGGTGGATGATCTTCCTTCACCTCCTACATTTTTGCACACATGGATGCAAACTGTGACTTGTCCAGCAGAAAAATACCCAACAATTACCTTGGAGAAACATAATCAAGCATAGTCAGTTCCTCAAACGTGTCTCTTAAAGGCAATAGGGTGCAATCTTGGAGCCTGGTAACTGTTATCTTGCTTTCTACTTTGATACTCTATTAATGCCAAAGCAATTTCAACAAAAGTGATAACTCTTTAATTGTATCTTCAGGTTGGAGTGCAATTTACCTTTATGCACTGACACAAAAGATTGCCTGGAAAAATTGCCCCCAAATACTCTGGACAAATCTTTTTTTCAAAATGTTTGCTTCCTGAGAAAAAAAATGGGGATTATGATAGACAACTTCAAGCTGAACACAAAGATAATTTCAGATTTGCTGTATCACGTAGGAAGCTGGAGAAACATTAAATTAACCTTTATTAAATTTAGCATATTTAATCGCACAATGACGCTGACAGTTCAACTGACCTAAAAGTGTTTTGCCACTGGTTTTCATTTGTCCTCAGCATCTGGTGCCTCTCGTTCAGTGTCTAAAAGTAGTGGGCCAGCAATGATGGAGTCCAGTTGCCATGATACCACTTTTCTAAGGCGGTAATGATCCGGTGCAACCTTTCACCATGTTCATCACTGACTAGACCAAGATAAGGAGGGAAGAAGTCCAAGTGCGAATGCAGAAAATGAATTTTCAATGATACGTTGCACTTCGTGGTTTTGTCTGCTTGAAGCAGACTTAAAACATGACAGGAAATCGCAAAAATAGGCTATACCTAAAATAACGGCACATGATAGGAAAATGTTAAGGTGATTTTCATGATCAGCAGGCCAAAATCCATAAAATACGCCCAAAGGTGTTCAGGAAGCAAAATCTTCAATGTCCAATGTTATTCAAACTGAACATATCATTCAACAAAGTCAACATGATGTGCTCTACCTCCAAAATTATTGTTTGAGGGGGATCAGCCTTACTCAGCAGAGATGAAATTCAAAGCAGAAGATGATTCCTGTATCAACTGATGTGGTCATATTTCAATTGGCCTCCAGTCTCTGGGCACTCTACATATCTGATTGCAATTGGCAAAGATACTTGAACGTGTGATTATCAGCACCATCTTTGCATTTCAAACATAGATGTGGGTGTAATTCATTCATAAAGTGAGGACACTTTATTTTGAAGTACTAAAAGAATGTTGAGGAGAGAGTGAGGAGATGGTATGGCACAAAATAGGACGTACACAATATTCTGTAATCCTTTGGGTCATGCAGTTTGGCCAGTTCCATGAAACTCTAATGTGGATTCCATAATGCCCTTAAAAGCTACCCCCAAGTGTTCCGCACACCAGCCTTCATAACCTCTACTTGTTACTTAGCGTTGGGTGGTATGATCATTTTTCTAATTTGGTTGCTTTTGTCATTTGACATATTATACAGCGGCAAACAATAGGCATCGTGGCCAAATAATTTTTGTTAGTGTCAGATCAAGGAGTACACATCAGTTAGGAAACAAGGGAAACCTTTCAAATCACTCCTTCCATTGCTTCCTCTAAGCCTCTCTCCTAACCCTCCCAATCATAATTCCATCACAATATCAATATACTGAGCAAAAACTTAACTGGATGAGCCACAAATATAAAAATGAAAGAAACACTGTGTGAACAGCTCAGCCAGACCCTACTGACTACTTTCAGTGTTAATTCAGTTTTCATCCATATTTCCAGCAACTGGATTTTTTTGCCTTTTGATTTCACTCAATAAACATGATGACAACAAGAGGCCGGTCATCGTATCTTACCCTCTGATTCCCAAAAACAAAGCATCTACGCATTCTTTTCTTTGGCTTGGCTTCGCGGATGAGGATTTATGGAGGGGTAATGTCCACGTCTGCTGCAGGCTCGTTTGTGGCTGACAAGTCCGATGCGGGACAGGCAGACACGGTTGCAAGGGAAAATTGGTGGGTTGGGGTTGGGTGTTGGGTTTTTCCTCCTTTGTCTTTTGTCAGTGAGGTGGGCTCTGCGGTCTTCTTCAAAGGAGGTTGCTGCCCGCCGAACTGTGAGGCGCCAAGATGCACGGTTGGAGGCGATATCAGCCCACTGGCGGTGGTCAATGTGGCTGGCACCAAGAGATTTCTTTAAGTAGTCCTTGGACCTCTACGCATTATATTCTAATATTCTGACACATTGTTAATGAGCAAGCCCTGTAAGGAAGTATCCACACATTCAATGGTTGAGAATAGAATCACGTCAATCTGGAACGCCCTCAACAGTTGAATAGCCCATTGATGTTCACTGTTCTGAGGGTAATATTGTCAAAGCCATACCCCAAATCAAGTCAGTTGTAGAGGAGAGAAAACCAGGAATAGAGGTGACTCAGTGCTGAGAAAGCTGAGCGGATATCTGGTGTGCTGGGAAAGCGGGTCGGCATTAGAATTCTCACAGTAGCAACTGTCAGAACCAATGCTGATTACATTGTGCTGCCATTTCCTGGCTTGGTTACAGCACCGAGCTCCATGTCTTTACGATCAGATAGGCTCAGAATGCAGTCTGTCCCTGGCAGAAACCAGGGCACAAAAGCACAATTTATTCTCAAGGGAATGCATCCCAAAAGGTCCAGTTTTATTGTGTGAAAAATAAAAGAACAACAAATGCTTCGCAAAAGGATGCCAGACTGTCGCAGTTAACACTCTCAGCTCAGAATCAGCATTTGATGAGTGTGGTCCATCATGTTTAAGTGCTGCTGAAGTGCTACATTAAAACTCCATTTACCTTTTCCAGCTGATCATTAATAATCTCAAAAGCCATCTGAAATGTACCGGGGCGTGTAGGTGTAGCTAAATTAGGCTGCACAGGCTCGCGCGCCAAAATGGCCTGTTACCGTGCTGTTTGTCTAAATTTTAAAAATGTAAATTTTAAAAGCAGAACTTTCTTGCAGGTGTAGTGCTGAATCATCACTCCTCAACATAACATTTCATGGCAACTTTCAGAACTAATAATATCAAAGCAAACAGTGAATTTAAAACAGAAAAATATACCATGCCTTATCAAATGGGTTCAAACAAAATTAAATGGTCCGATTGTTTTGCGTGGATGAGATTTTATGCTCCAAATTACTGGCCAATTTATGCTACAAATTTCTGAACCTTTTGAAGTTGCATAGGAACAAGTATTTTTAAAATGGGTAATTTTTTTTAAGTTTGCATGTAAAATTAGTTTATATTTTGACTTTTCCATCCAGTTGTTTGCTCTCTATGTCACCTAACGTAATGAGTGAACTTAGAGGAATTTCCTTCCTTCTCATTCTTTGCACTTGCTTATCGGAGCACCAAGACAAGACATGCTCTTCCTTGTTTCTCATTCATGTCCACACTGGGACTTACAACGATCTGCATTTATACAAAACCAATGACGTCAAAAAACAGCCAAGTGACATCTCACAGAGAAAACAAGGAGGGTGACCCAATGAAGAGTCACATACCAAAAGGCAGAAAAAGGTTCATAGAGTAAAACTCCGATTATCTGAAATTGGATGATCCAAAATTCTCAGCCATCTATAAATTTTTGGACCCGGAAGGGACATCTGTTCAGCTCCGAAAAAAATTTTGGATAATTGACGATTTCAGAAAAATCAGAAATCCTCATTTATCCAAAAAATTTGAAACCAAAATGACGTCATTTCATCTGAATGAGGATATCTGAAACAACCAGAAATCCTCAGTTATCCAAATTTTTTGTTTTGGAGCTGAACTGGTGTCACAGGTTGAAAAAAGTTTGGAATGTTGGACAAACCTCTGAGTAGAATTTCGAATTTTTGGTGTTGGATTTATCTTATTTTGTTCAAGTTGGGGATTTTTTGGGGTGTGAATTAAATATTATTTTCATGCTTATAAAGCCTTCCTGTGTTGTTTGTTGATGTTTTGCTGTTGCTTCTGGGCTATTTTTAAAAAATGACCAGTTCTCTGAAAATATCTGAAATAGGCCCAGTTCCAACCGTTTCAGATAATCGGAGTCGTACTGTAGCTTAAGGAAGGATCATAATAGAGAAGAAAGAAGTAGATCAATGGAATAGTCCTGGAATATGGTGCATTGGGAACTATAAGTAAATGGTGTGACAAAGGGGATTAGTTGAGAGGCCAGAGATGAAGAAACAGGAGAATGGGATTTCATGAGGTTAAAGGAGATGAGAGTGAAAGGGGAGATATTGAAGGTGTTGAAACATAAGAATCGAGGGGACTGAGAGTCAATATAAGGGAGAACTGAATAGTTCCAATTTTGTTTCATGGCAAAGTGTTAGATGACCCAAGTTGAAATAGTTCCCATTTGTTTGAATGACAAAGACATACATGAGATGGACAGAAGAGGGAAATTCAAATTCTATATTCCATTCATTATCATGTACACAACACACACAAAAAATCTTTCCTTTGGTCTGTAAAAGTACATTGATGTGAGAAACAAGGTAATTGTAGTTGGGAGAGAAAATGAGGGATTGTCAATTTAAGATTAAATTAGGTGTGAAGATAATGAAGAATCTGAATAGAATTGGAGGTGTACAGATGCTATAAGGCTAGACATGATTGTGGGTATAAAGAATGAGACAGAAGCAAGCCGATGTTTTTTTAATCCAAAAGTAGTGTAAAAGGAAGATGATTTAGGTCAATGTAGGTACCCGTTCATCCCCACTCATCAATGTATTAATCCTCTAATTTGATTCTCACCACTACCACCCACTCCCACTTCAAATCCAATGCTTCCAATCAAATCATGTTTTGTTTTAATTGTGACAGATTATAGATATGTTTTAAAGGATATAAATTGGGGAAGGATTTTTTAGTGTAGGTCACATACAAACATTTCGAAACAGATCTCATTTAAAATATTTGGAGCTCCGCACAAGCCAGACAGGCTGGCTCTGAGACCCTTTGCAAAAACTTTGAAGAGTGCCCAAGGGACTTCACTAATGGATTGTTGTTTTGAAAAGCAACAAATGAAAGAACTTGGAGGAGTAGGTTCAGAGCCACAGGCTGTCCAGGAGTGCTGTTTGCTGTTCTAAGAGTAATTTGGCAAGCAGAAAGGGAGTCAAACGGGCTTTTCTCTGAGAGAGACAGTGAGAGAGAGAGAGAGAGAGAGGGGTGGGGAGGGAGGGAAGGAGAGAGAGAGAGAGAGAGAGGTGGGGAGGGAGGGAAGGAGAGAGAGAGAGAGAGAGAGAGAGAGAGAGAGAGAGATCAGTTCTGCAGTTTTACAGTCATCTGGTACTGGAACAGGACAAGCTGGCAAGCTTGTGGAAACCCCCATTCGGAAGATGGGTTGTGTGCTTACTTCAGCATGGTCAAAGCCCTTATGGTTCATACAAGAGGAGAGAACTAGTTGCCTAATGTTTCACTTGAAATAAGGGAAACTAAAAGGAACTCTGTGGTGACAAGTTTCTTCGGCAGACACTGAAGTGGCTGATTAAACAGAATCAGTTGTGGTTGTCCAGAAATCAACAAATCTCTCTCTGAAAACTGACCAGAACCTTCCTGAACAGTAACCTTTTACCTTTCAAGCACCAAAGTTTGGTGAACTTCATAAGTGTTAAATTCTGTGCACAGTACAAGAATTGCCTGCAACCAGTAAACTTGGAGGAATGAGAAGTGACATTGGACTGTGAATCTAAGAACTTTTCTAAACTTGCACATTACATACACATGCACTTAGAATTAGAAGGGGGTTAAGTTAGGTTAGTTAAGTTAATAGTAATAAGTTAAAGTGTGATTCTGTTTTCATGTTTAAAGATAATTAAAAGCAACTTTTGCTTAAGTAACCATTTGTCTTGGTGAATATCTATTTCTCCTGGATTTTGGTGTCTTCTGGGCTTGTAGCATAATCCTTTCATGGGCATGTGTTTGGGAAAGCATCAGGTTCGGTGGGTTGAGAGAGAGACAAGTCTGGACACAAGTGTTACAGCCAAAGGTAATTTTACTGAAAACACGGGAGACACACAGGAGAAGACGTCAAATGATACTTAATAACTCTACTATTAAATAACTATGTAGACATTCATATCAGACCCAGGTTGGACTCCGATACTAGTGGTCACCTATCTTCTACACTGTACAAGACAAAAACTATAACAGTGCAAGCAGGCACAATGGGCACAAGGGACTCCGATACCAGTGAGTGTTTTCCCTAACACACTTCCCCGCACATGTACACACTTCACAGACAAGGACTTTCAAACACATTCCCGGTACTCCGTACCAACGGGAGTGCAGCTTTCTGCAAGCAGTGATCTATTGCAAAATTATGGCTCAACTCAGAGTAGTGCACTCCTTACCCATGATTCCTCCATCAATGTCCACAGTAGTGACCTGGCATGAAGCAATGTCTGGGACTTGGACCAAATGGCAGAGAGAGAGAGAGAGAGAGAGAGAGAGAGAGAGAGAGAGAGGGAGAGAGAGAGAGAGAGAGTGTGTGTGTGTGAGAGAGAGAGAGAGTGTGTGTGAGAGAGAGAGAGAATGTGTGAGAGAGAGAGAGAGAGAGAGAGAAATGTGACATGCATTGATGTTTATATTGTTCTGAGCTGGGGATCTGGTCAATGATGATGCGGAATCCTTTAAATGAGTCAACGGTAAGGTGTGCACTAATGGGTGGCCAAAGTCCAACCTTGATTGGCCGGTGATGCGCATTCTGAATAGGTTTCAGATAGAATAGTCATGTGATCCCCACAATCAACAATGTTCCAGACAGGGAGGCCACATGTTATTCCAGAATTCACATAAAACACCCTCTCACTGTAATTTACTTGAATCCCCTTTAATCCTCGTCATTCTATTTCCCTAACTCTGGTCTCCTGGTCAGTTCCACTCCCTGTGACCTGCTGTTCACTGCATTGCTTCCACTACCTGCTGGAGTCAGTAGATGCCCTGTTTGTTTCGTGAACAAGCCATGGCTACTTATTGATGCAAGGAGCACATGGCAAATATAAAATGCAGATTAATTAACATGCCACCAATTATCCACATGATCCTTCTGAGCCCACATGGCATGCATTGCTCTACATAATGATTCTTGATTTTAACAATTCTAGGTAAGTAAGATGGCATCCAATGGTCCTGTCCTTTTAATTTTGGACAAAAAAAATTAACAACATTATTCCCTGCTTTTAGGTGCCATGATATCCTAAATGTCCAATATAGTGGGCAGGAAGCATGGCAAATAGTATTGTGGTGACCACATATTGGTCCAGTTTCTCCACTGACCTCCCAATTGCCATTTGGACAAAGCAATTAATTTAGCAACGAAATACAGTAGATGCTGCAATGTTACTAACACTCTCAGATTTTCTAAATGTCCTTAGAGTAAAACTCTTAAAATCCCATCCGCTCAGGCATAGTTTGGTCCGGATTTATGGATACTCAGGCTGTACTCTTAAGATTTGAATGTAAAGGAGAATAAACTGTTACATTTTCATAGCTTATTCATGAAAATTTTTTTCATATAAAATACAGAGTACAAAAGCACAAATAATTATTTTTTCTTAGTGTAGCTCTATCAATTAGACCCAACAGACCAGAGGTCGAGATTAATATGCTTTAATCACTATAAATTTACAGCCATATCTTACATGCTGTGGTCCTGAATCCAAGCCAGTACTGAGGGAGGGGATTGGCCAGTACCACCTTTATTAGGGATCCTGAGGGGGAGGAGTTACAGTATCAGGGACAGGCCAATAAGTACAATGCATGTATTACAGGTTCCACCACATTCATCCCTTCTTTTGAAACAAAGTCCAGCGGGGTGAAGTGTCAGAGTCTATTTAGAGGTTCAACCTGTATCCAGTGGTTTCATCTGCCAAACTGACCATTGCAGTGCTGGCTGTGGTGAAGATGTTGGCTCCTGGGCAGTGACGGGCTGCAATTCAGATGGCTGAACAGAACAAGTTTGGACTGGACTGGGGGTGGGGGGGGGGGGAGTGGTGTGATGTGGGTTGAGGTTGGGGCAGTGCAACTGGTGCCAATGGTGGGGTCAGATACCCGACCATGACCCTGGTAGTCGTGGGGGAGGGGGTGTGGCTGGTTAGTCCACCATGGTCAATCCAGCAAGTGCCTCAGTTGTGGGGGCTCCTACATGTGCCAGGTCCCAGACAGAGACAGTGTCTCTCCACCCATCCTGGTACTGCATGTAGGCATACTGGGGTTTTGTGTGAAGGAGGTGGACCTTCTCGACCAGGAGTCTGCTTTATGGGTTCTGGTGTGGCTCAGGAGGAGCACAGGCCCTAGGGTCATCAGCCAGACCAGTAGCATGGTTCCTAACACTGGCATCCGGGATTGCATTTGTTGTAGTACAGAAGAGGGACCTGGGGCATGAAGTGCCTCTGGTAGAACCTCTTGCCACTGGAAGACAATCAGCCCTTTTGACTTGAGGGATAGGAGGACTGTCATTGCGGTTCTCCCTTTCCATCTGGCCATTCCTCGGGGGTAATAGCTGGTAGTCCTGCTCAAGGCTATGCCCTTGGCCAGCAGGTATTGGCACAACTCCTTGCTCGTGAATAAGGACCCCGGTTACTGTGGATGTAAATGGGGTATCCAAAGAGCATGAAGAGGTTACACAGGGACTTAATAACTGTGGCTATAATCATATACGCTATGGGGGAGTGGGAACTCCAGCAGGAGCCACGTATGCTGAGGGTAGGGTCCAATGACTCCATTCTCCACCACACACCCCAGTATAGCCAGGGTGAAGACAGATGAGTGAAGGCTGCTTGAGTGGTAGTTTTTACCAGAGGGTGGGCTTTGTCTACATAATTAGGGACCCATTGTGTATCATATGAAAAGAACCCCAGGCACCTTTTCAGGGCCTTCAAGGGGGAGTGGGAGCTTCAGCAAGGTCCAATCACCCTTCTCCTGGTAGACAGCTGCCATAACCTCGGAACAGCCATAAGCTGACACCAGCTCCCACGTGACCCAAATGTATTCATCAACAGACTCACCAGGTGCTTGTCAGTGGCTGCCCAGAAAGCATCTGGCAGAGATTGCATTCTTCAGGGCCTGATAGTGCTTTTGCGGGAGTCCCATAGTAGCTGGGTAAGTGTCACAGTCTCTAATCATCTGGAAAGCACGCAACCTGTGCAAACGGCAGGTCTCTCTTGTCGACTTCTTCTTGAATATCGAGTTGCATCATAAAAGTGTTCAGGCAGTGCAGCCACTCGAACTTTATGGACACCTATAGATCCTTAGGGTCAGTGTCCAGCTTCTCCACTTGAATAGCCTTTTCCATGGCACGAAAATTCATAGCGATTAAATTTTAGCACAATCTATTAGATCCGACAGACCAGCTATTAATAGGTTTTAATCGCTATAAACTTACAAGCATCTCTTACATGCTGTAGGCCTGATTCCAAGGCAGTTATGAGGGAGGGGATTGGGCGGTACCACCTTTATTAGGGATCCTGAGGGGGAATAGTTACAGTATCGGGGCAGGCCAACAAGTACAATGCACATATTACAGTGTTCTACCACATTTACATTTCTGTGACTTCCGCGGGGTCGCTTGTTTCTGCTGTGCATCTGTGGCGCTTATGAGAGCATGCATGCACGCAAAAGCCAAGAATTTTTCAGAAGTCCGGATTATTAAATGGTCCGGATTTCAGGCAAATGTTACCGTATATCTTTGGACAACCCCTGTGTGGCTCGCCCCATTTGCCACTTAAGCTCTTGCTTTCACGCTTTTACGTTTAAAACGAATCAGGGGATTTGAATTATAAAGGCATCTCTTGGCTGAATCAGCTGAGACCATATGATCACAAAGAGCTTCAGAAGTGATTTTCATGCATGAGTATCAGCAGTTATTTATCAATGGAAGTAGAATCATAAGGAAACGTTCAATCCCAACCTACTCAAAGGGCTCTCTAAAATATTTATGGCTTTGCCTTTGTGCACATCTTATCTGTAATGATCATAGAGGAATAGGACGGCAGGATTGGAGTAGCGGTTAGCACAACATCTTTACAGCGCCAGCGATGAGGACGGGAGTTCGAATTCAATGTTGTCTGTAAGGAGTTTGCAGTTCTCCCCATGTCTGCATGGGTTTTCCCCAGGGACCCTGGTTTCTTCCCACCATTCAAAAACGTACTGGGGGTGTAGGTCAATCAGATGTAAAATGGGTGCCACGGTGCATGGGCTGAAATGACCTGTTACCATGCTGTATGTCTAAATGTTTTTTTTTAAAGAAAGGGATGCAGGGCCCCCTCCAAAGAGCCTTAAGAGAACCATAGCAGGGAGGTGTGCAGGAACCAAAATGAGTGGAGGAACTTCCTAATACCTTTCCTGCACCTATCTGATCACCAGAGGTTTTTTTTATTTAAAATTGAGGACAGCATTGACCATATTCTAAATTATACTTAAAGAATACAAATGAAACCAATAAGGTTTCTGCCCGGTTGGCAGAGTTAATCTTGGACTGGACTTTCCGATGAACCTCCCAGGAGTCAGAGCCCTGCCAAACCTCCCAGAAGTAAGAGAGATCATTGTTCTTTCATTTCAGAAATTTTGTGTTACATTTCTTTCTAAACCATGGAAGCAGCTGCACTCTTCTTAAATCCAAAGCACACGTGGTCCACCAAGATTCTGGGATTAACTCACCACCCAGCCCATAAGCTCCAATTAACTATGATCAAGGACCACTCCTTCCATTGTATTAGAACTGGGAGAGAGACCAATACAACTTCAGATTCCCATGGACTTCCTGGCCACTCTTCCAGCAATATGTTAATGAGATCCCTCAATTTCTGTTTTAGCAGGGTCATGAAGCATCTGCGATAAGTTTTTTTTAACACCCAAAGGGTGATTGTAGTCTGGAACACGGTGTCTGGGGGAGATAGTGGAGACATTTAAGTAAACATCGCAACATCTACGTATCCCAAGATGTAAGAGCAGGAGTGGGCCATCGAGCCTGCTCCACCATTCAATGAGATCATGGTTGATCTGATGACAGGATCATCTCCACCAACCTGCCTTTTCCCCATATCCCTTAATTCCCCTACTAAGTAAAAATCTACCCAACCTTATCTTAAATATATTTACAGAGGTAGACACCACTGCTTCAATTGACAGCGAATTCCATGGATTCACTACCTTCTAGGAAAAGCAGTTCCTCCTCATCTCTGTCCAAAATCTATTACCCTGAATCTTGAGGCTACATCCTCTAGTTCTACTCTACCCCACCAATGGAATCCACTTACCTAACTCTATCTTATCTTTGCCTTTCATAATTTTATACATTTCTATAAAATCCTCTCCCATTCTTCCAAATTCCAATGGGTACAGTCCTAGATGGCTCAATCTCTCCTCATTGACTAACCCCCTCATCTCTGGAATGAAGCTGGTGAACTCCTCTGCACTGCTTCCAAAGCCAAAGCCAAAGCCAAAGCCAAAGAACACATGAATCACCAAAGCATGGAAAGGTATGACCAAAATGCTAGAAAATCAGAATAGTATAAACAGTGTAGCTGGATATCCCATGGTTGGGATAGACTTGGTCGGATGAAGGACTTGTTTCTATGTTTTATGACTCTATGGCATCAATTCCTGTGGATTATTAAAGCTGTCCATCTTTGGACAGCATATGTGAGTTTTTTCTTAGTGGAAGAGACCTTGTCACTGCTTTCCACTGCCCCAGCACTATTTCCCTTAGTCCATTGAGTCAACCACTAATGTAGTTATGTCCCAAGATGGTTGAACTCTTCAAGTGTCACAGTCTCTAATCATCTGGAAAGTTCTATTCACTGCAAAGAAAAACTTCTGTTTTATATCAACATTTGTGCAAATGAATTGACCTTAAACATTAATAATAATTAGAAATTTGGTAGACTATCCAAAGTCTTTCATCTATAATACCATTTTGTTAATTTAGATCATTTTTTCTCTTTTTCCCTGAAACAAAGATTAATTTGTCTTGAACATTTAAAACCTATTCCATTTACACAGTCATTTGGGGTAGTTTTAATATCAGTGGTAGGTGTATGGAAAAAGTGCTTTCTATTTCTACTCCTACGGTGGATCCCATCTCATTGGCTCCACACAAAACCCTGGAACACCTGGACAGTAAAGATGCATTCATCAGGATGCTCTTTATTAACTACAGATCGGCATTTAACACCATCATCTCCTCAAAACTGATCAGCAGACTCCAAGACCTGGGACTCAACAACTCACTCTGTAATTGGATCATGGATTTCCTCACCTCCAGACCACAATCAATGAGGATTGATAACAATATCTCCTCTACAATCTCCACCAGTACTGGAGCACCACAGGGCTGCGTTCTTAGCCCCCCGCTCCACTCACTTTACACCTACGACTGTACAGCTCAGTATGACAATAACACCATCTACAAATTTGCCGACGAAACCATGGTAGTGGTTGGAGAAAAAAAGGTGATGAGTCAACATACAGGAGAGAGACTGAAAACTTGGCTGAATGTTCCACCAACAAAAACCTTGCACTCAATGTCACCTAAATTAAGGAGCTTCATTGTTGACTTCAGGAAAGGAAAGGTAGAGCTATATAATCCAATGATCATTGGGGGATCAGAGATGGACGAGGGGAGCAAATTTAAGTTCTTGGGAGTCACTATCTCAGTGTGTTTGGTCTTTCCTGGACCCAACACACCCATGGCATTATGAAGAAAACACATCAGCACATCTACTTCCTCAGGAGTTTGCAGAATTTTCTTGTTATGACACCAGAAACCCTGGCAAATTTCTACAGATGTGTGGTGGAAAGTGTGCTGATATCCTGCATCACAGTGTGGTATGGGGACACCAATAACCCTGAGTGTAAAACCCTCCAAAAGGTAGTTGGCACAGCCCAGGACATCACAGTCAAAATCTTCCCCACCATCATGAAGATCTACAGGGAACATTGCCGTCAGAGAGCAGCAGCATCGATCAAGGATCCATACCACCCAGCATGCTCTCTGTTCTCGATTCTGCCATCAGGAAAGAGGTGTAGGTGCCACAAGACTTGTAACTCCAGGTTCAAGAATAGCTGATATCATCAGACTTCTCAACGACAAACTCAATCAGAGACTCATTTAAGGACTCTTACTTGTGCACTTTATTGATTTTTTAAATTCTCTCTGCATTAGTCAGTTTGTTTACCTTTGTTATATATTCACAGTTCTTTAGTTATTTACATGTATAATGCTGCGTGCAGTTTCTTTAAGTGGTAATTCTACCTCCCCTGCAGGAAAAAAGTCAAGGTTTTAAGAGATGTCATGTATGTACTCTGACAATAAATCAGAAACCTGAAATCTATATTGACATGCTCCTCAACCCTATATCTAGATAACTGAAACCACAAAACGTAAATTGTAATCATTTTGATCACATCACAGCTCAACCTGCTGAACTGTAGTGAATTCTCACATTAGTCCTTCTGCAGGCCATACTGAAATCAGGGAAATTTGTCTCTTACCATGTGAAAAGTTAGTTCACTGCCCATGTCTGTTGAGACTGGTTGTCCTGCATGTCTCTATCTAAATATATCGCGACTTCTATGTACATGACTTCAGTGGAGGTGTGAAAACCACTCTGTTCCCATATAAGCAGTGGAATGGATTAGTGGGCAGTCTGTCCTCAATTGCCCTGCACCTAAGATCTTCCCATTAGTTGAAATTGAGTTGAAACATGACAGCAGAATCCAATGAGGGATGAATGCATTTAAAAGGACATTTAAAGCGATTGATGAATTTTCTGTATTTACAAATAGACGCTCAAGATCAGAACATCCTGTCAAATCGAAACCACAACAGGATATGTTCTATAAAGGTTTGTTATGGAAGCATGAAACCATGGGCGAGCCTCAGAAAGGCTTTCACATTGAAGTCTAATGTAGATTTTATTTCCAAAACCATCAGACTAAATAATAACCCATTGCTGACTTGACTGGAGGTATTAGAGGGGGAATTCTAATTCAAACAAGAAAATAGCAAAACAGCCTGACAATTCATACAAGAAACATTCCACATTATGTACCAAAGCAAGTCGACAGCCAGAAGATCCAGTTCCTGACTAGAAAACAGCATTGTAACTGAGAGATGAGCATTAGGTTGTAGCAAACTAAGATGTGCAGTGGTTGCACATTCCCTGCAGTTCTCTCCAGCTCTCAAAAGAGCTCAGCATTCCACATGGTCAAGCAATGGAGTTGCTCCCTTGCAGCTTCACCAACTCTGGTCCAATCCAGAGTGTGGTTTTCATGTTCTCCCTCTGATCCTTGTCGTACTCTAATTTTCTGTCAAATCCCTAACTGGGTTGGTGCCATTGGTGAGTGGCAGAATCTGGGGAGAGTTGATGGAAATATGGGGAGAATAGGTAACAGGGAAAATTACTGGGGAAATTGGATTGTCTTGTGAGCTGGCATGGGCTCAATGGCCCAAACACCCTCCCTTTATGATGTAATGAGATATGGAATAAGCACAAACCTATTCTGCACAAAGTGGCGGAGCTCCGGAAATGGGGATTCAGCTTCTTAGGAGAAGGTCATATCAGAAATAAAGCGCAAAGAAGGAAAATAATGTGGGTTGCACAAGTCACTGGACACAATTTTGAACCATTGTTTGAGCCTGCTAATAATGTGTTGTGGTGAATGTTTGCCAAGCTGCCTGTCTCCCCTCTGGCGAGCCTTGCTGTACTAACATTGGCTGTGCATTATCTCTACTGGTAAGGACACTCCCCTTGGGTATAACTGTATATGCACCTATTGTCTTTCATTATTGTACCATGAGTTTCTGCGAATAAAAGCCATAATTATTGTTTGACCACATCGTCTTTGTCTACTCCATCAAGTGGCACTTCAATTTTATTAGCAGAAACTCATGGTACAATAATATTCCAGGTTTCCCTTTGCGAAACCCTGCCCTGACGTCTCATCAGCGTCTGTCATTAAGTCACTTGACAGAATTTTTAGCATTTTTGGTTTTCCCAATTACATTCATACCGATAGGGGCTCAGCATTCATGAGCGCTGAACTGCAGCGAGCCCTGCTGCGAATGGGGATTGCCATTAGCTGTACCACGAGCTACAACCCTCAAGGCAATGGGCAGGTTGAAAGGTCTAATGCTACAGTCTGGAAGACTGTTAATCTTGCTTTAAAAACACATGGTTACCCTGTTACCCGGTGCCAAGAGGTGCTGCTGGAGGCGCTACATTCTATTCGGTCTTTATTGTGTACTGCAACAAATCAAACACCTCATGAACGTTTGTTTGCCTTTCCTAGGAAATCAGGAACTGTGATGGCCTGTTTATCTGAGCCTGGAACCGTGCTGCTGAAGAACCCTGCTCTGGCGTGTAAAACAGACCCCCTAGTCCAACCAGTTCAGCTACTGCATACCAACCCCAACTACACTCATGTTAAATTCCCAGATGGGAGTACTGACACTATACCCGTAAGAGATCTGGCCTCGCCTGTTCGCCCCTTCCTCGCACCCCTACTCAGAGTGAGCCTGAGAGGTTGGACTCACCTCCCCCCCCCCCCACCACCCCCAGCCTGTGACCCCTAGTAAACTTTCAGATGGCCATGCTGAGGCTCCACTGCCTCAAGCTGGCGATTCTGGAGCGGGTACAGAAGTCAGTCCTTCCCACACTACAGACCCAGGAACTGTACCAGTTCTCAAGGTTGCAAAGGAGCCACCTGTTTTGAGACGAAGCACCAGAATTCATAAACAACCTAATAGGCTGACATATTCATAAAACATCTCATTATATTTCGATTGCTTGCTAGATACTGGCGTATTTTGGCTGTTAGAGTATCTCAATGCCAAACATGGTATCCATGTATCGCTTGCTTCAGTCTTTCCTAGCAGCTGTCCTTTTGATTTTAACCCTTCTCCTGCCAGGGGAGACTGTGGTGAATGTCTGCCAAGCTGCCTGATCCCCTCTGGCGAGCCCTTGCTGTACTAACATTGGCTGTGCATTATCTCTACTGTTAAGGACACTCCCCTTGGGTATAACTGTGTATGCACCTATTGTCTTTCATTATTGTACCATGAGTTTCTGCTAATAAAAGCCATGATTATTGTTTGACCACATCGTCTTTGTCTACTTCATCAACTGGCACTTCACCCTGTAAAACCTCAAGGAAAGAAACAGACAAAGCATTGAAGGAAAAAATTTAATAAAATCAGTAGATAATCCTACATTACTCTTACAAGAGATCTCCAGGCATTAGGACATCAGCATTCAAATGTTAAACAGATGGATTCTGATTCCTGCAATTACCCCAACATTCCCTGCTAGAACTCATTCACATTAGAGGAAGGTAAAATTGAAGGGGAAAATGCCCCCTTCCCACCTTCCTGCTCCTCACCTAGGGGAGAATTTCTTGAAGCTTATCGAGTATTTCCATGGGGCCCTGTGGGGGTTACCAAGGCAAGAGTTGATGTCAAAAGGAGGGGAGAGCAGAAAAGAATAAATTGTCAGGAATGGACATATTGACACACGAATGTGAAGAAAGAGATGTACTGAATATTTTGTATTTTCAGTATATATTTTAATAAATCAAGTTTATTTTTTAAATTGTAAATATTGACAGGAAGTGCACCATTTTTACTAATCTAGCACTAATCCAAAATGTACCAGGGTTGTAGGTTAATTGGGTGAAATTGAGTGGCACGGGCTCGTGGGTCGAAAGGGCCTGTTACCATGCTGTATGTCTAAATTTAAATTGAAATAAAATTTAATCCCATTTTATTCTTCCCACTTTCCTATCACTCCAGATTCAACCTCTCAACACACACTGAGAGCAATTTTAAAATGTGGCCATTTAATCCACAAACTCACACATCGTTGGGATGGGGTAGGAAACCAGAGTACTAGGAAAAATTATGGGTAAACATGTGAACTCCACACAGACAGTAGCAGACATTAGGATTGAGCAAAGAACATGGGACCTGTGAGGTAGTAGCCTCTGCACCACCAAGAATGTGTAAATGTCCAAAAGTGAATGGTGAGAGGAAGCAATTTTCAGTTATGCGTGCAACACTCCTGAGGTGAAAGTTTCTTCTCTCAGTGTGATTTGAACTTTTCACCAGGTAACAGAAAATGTCTGCAAATATGGCACATTTTAAAAGCAAGTGAAAATTGCCTCTCCATGATCTTTTGCACTGATTTTTAAGTATTGTGTAAGTAGCTCACACCCCCACCTCACATCTTCAACAGGGTGGATTTCCATCGCCCACCTCTGGTGGCAACATTTAAAGAGGCTCTTCAAATTTAATTAGCTTATCTAATTGCAAACACATTTTAAAGGTTTTGCATATTAAATACTAATGTCTTAGAACAGCCTCAAGTGCACACTCAATTACTTTTTGAGATTTAAAATTTTATTTACAGCACGGTAGAAGCTGATTCCACACAATTACACCCAAATTAATCTACAGCCCCACAGGTTTTGGAGAGTGGGAGGAAACCAGAGCACACAGGGAAACCCCATACAGACACAGGGAGAGCAGACAAGCTCCTTACAGAGAGTAACAGATTCGAACCCAGGTCGAATTAACCCCTATGCTAACCATGCCTCGATTTACCAACAGTATGATTCTTTTCAACTATCTTCAGTGATTTGAAATCAAGTTACTCACAGATTCCACATTAGACCCTTATTTTGAGGTTCTGTGATTCATAAATTTTCACTTCTATTCATGAAGTTGCACCAGGCTTTTTTTCAATGCCAAACAGGAAAGAACTATAAAACTCTGCAGCACAGAAAGAGGGCTGTCGGCCCATCCAGCCTGTGCCAAAGCATCACTCTGCATAGTCCCAATGATCAATGACCTACACCCAGATCACAGCCATACCCCCCCCCCTATCTATGCGCCTATCCAAATTTTTCATAACAGAACCATTAGCAAGGTTCTGTCAGGCTGCTTGGTTTATGAAAGATTTTATGCTTGAAATTGTGAAAATAAGTTTGGATATTTCTCACCTGGAAGAGATATTTCTAATCTCTTCAGAAAATTAACTCAATTTCCCTTCCTCGGCTTCCCTTCCAGATGGAAGATGGCACCCAAATTGGAAATTCAGGCGCAGGGACTATATAAGAAGAGATAGCAGGCAGTTTTATAGAGCTTTTTTAAGAAAGAAAGTGAAAGAGAGAGGAAAAAAATTTGGGCAGGGATTTTGTGTTTTATTCGAGGCATCAGTTTAACCTAAACTCTAACCGATGTGCATGAGGTCTGATTAACTATTGATGGCAGCAATATCTACATTTATAATTATATTTGTAACAAGGCAGTGCCAGGGATTACCTTGCCAAAATACAGCTGAGTACAGTTAACCTTGATAGTTCAGAATATCTCTTTTCACTGAACTGGCTAAGAATAAATACAAAGTCGGTTTAAAAATCAAATCTCCTCAGCACTCAGGTCCTCACGATTTTGAACTAAGCAGGTTCCACTAAATCTCATTTAGAATAACCAACCAATATGATATTTTTGGATTGTGACAACTTGCGCTGCATGTTTTTTTTAGTTTTTCCATCTACATCTGTTCCCACATCTTAACTCATAACCATCTAAAATCTCAGACTATTTTAAGTCCAGAAATCATAACCTATTTTTGGGCTTGGAGAATAATGTTGTGGCTCTTTACGTTTAAAGCAAGGATAGAAATGTTGTTACTAACTTAATAAGATAATCTGAAAAACGAGGGTTCATTTCTTTAAGGATTTAAGATCGCAGCCTTCTGTATATTTTGTTTTCATGTCATAGCCTGTGATGAACTCTTCATGAGTAAACATGCATTCTTCCTATTTATACAAGGGAAGCCAAGAAAGGGAAAGAAGTATCAACCCATTCTTCAGGGGCTCCAACATGTGAACGCTTACTTACTGCAGAATCCGTATCTCCTACTTAACTGAAACATCTCTGGTGAACGTGCCTTTTTGCTCAGTTTTGCAGTCTTGGAAACAAAGAGAAACCGCATTCAATATCAATGGTTAGATAGGGAATTCAGGACTCTGCCCAGTGATAGGAAACGTTGTTAGATTCCCCCATCTGCGCGTTCTCCAAGGTAAGAACAGAATTCAGCTAAGAACGAAGTCCTTCACCAACAACGAATGCTGGATTTGAGACTGAAGGGTCATGAGATCCATGATCATCGAAAGCAACAGTTGCTGGAAATCTGAAATAAGAACAAGGTGCTGGAAAGATTCCACATGCCAGGCAGATCTGTGGGAGGAGAAATGAAGTTAATGTCCACAGGTCAAAGACCATTCCTTTGAAGGGTTTTTTTACCTGAAGCTTTAACTTTTTTTCCCTCCTTCCTCAAAAGTTGCCTGGCCTGCTGACTATGAGAACCATACTAGCCGGTTCTTTTTTTTAAATTATTTTGAGGTTGTGTGACAGAACTGAGAGGCTGGAACAGTCATCCTGAGAAAAATAGGCAGCAATGTTGTTAATGGTGTTCATTTCCTTCCTGCCGATGGGAGCAGTCAGCTTTACCAGAGCAAACGTTCCTACTGAACTGCATCTCCCACTTAGAACAATATTATGGAGACTGAAAAGACTGCATGGTTTCTTTTGACGCAGCAGTACACATCAGCAATGACGTTGAGATGTTTTCCCTTTAAATACTTCAACTCTGAGCAACTTTGTTAGTGGAACATTGCATCTCTGAAGGACGAGTGTCAGGTTACGGAGTCCTGACTCTGTCAAAAATCCACTGTTGGTAAGTCATTGAATTCTTTTCCTTTCTCAATTAGTGAAAGATAGATGGCATGTCCAATGAAAGATAACACTTACACTTCAATCTGGGGATAGATTTGTAAGGAGTGAGACAAGATCTTCACTTGAGTTTAAAGTTCAATTACATTTGTACATTCAATAGTTGGTATTCCATTGTACTCCACATATTTAAGCATAAATACCATGACTGTTATTTATATCTAAATGACAGGAAGAGATAAAATAGAAACTCCAAAGCTGTACTTTTTCTGTTGTTTTGCATGCAGAAAAGTTTTGCCGATTGTTTCACGGATATTAGTTGTCACTGTGGGTGACTGAAGTCATTGGTTAGGATTTACTTTCCATTTTTGTGACTGAATACAAGAAACGTATGCATTTATATTTTCAGATCCTCAGGCTAGCCTGAGGATCCCAGGGTGCCTCTGGTTCATGCATACTTTAAAGGCATTTGTCCTTGCATTGATTTACTTTTGTTGGTGTACATGGCTTTGAGGAAAGTTTCTTCACTGGACTTTACAAGAGAAGAGCAGGTACTTGTTAATCATTTCAAGCCTAAGTAGTTTGGAAGATATCAGGTCTGGCTTGAGGTCTGTGGAAATGGGTTATGGGGGAGAGTGGAGAGGGTAAGATTCCTTGGGAGATGATATTTTCTGTCAACAAAGAGCAGATCTTACCCCTATGTCTGGCGATAAATACAAACTGGAACAAACAGAGAAATAAGTAGATTATAAATCTACAGCCCTCTGCTGCCAGGTACTATCAGACATTATAGATTGTTGCAACAAAGAAATTGTAAACCAAAATCATACAAGGCAATTTTTGGTTCTCCTGTGTCACTCAGCAAAGACGTATCTCTCCACATGTAGCAAAATTTGACAAATTAATGTCATCTTCAAAATGTTCTTGCTGAAAGCAGCTCCAAATTCAAAGATTTATGAATTCATTAACTTTGCCATTCTAGATTGAGAGTCAGTGGGGAAGCTCATGTATCCAGCACAGTGGAACGTGCAATGAGAGTCACAAATTAATTTCACAAAGTTAGCTCATTAGGAGTCATGATCGGTCCAAGATCAGATACTGGAATTGTCATTTTTTTAAAAAAATGTATACATATAGCATCATAGCAGGCCCTTCTGGCCCACGTGCCCTTAGCACCCAAATACACCCATTAACCTACAATCCTAGTACATTTTTGAAAGGTGGGAAGTAAAAAAAGAGGAGCATCTGGGAGAAAACCGCGCAAACACTGGGAGAACATCCTAACTCCTTACAGACAGCATTAGATTCGAACCTGGGTCACTGGTGCTGTTATAGCATTGTGCTAACTGCTACACCAAGCACGCCACAGGAGATCACTGCATTGGAAAGTTTCCTCTATTAGAAGAATATTTCACTCAAGAGTCAGTCTTCCTGTCTTGAAAAGGTTTTTCTGAAGCAGACTCTGATCACCTGGAGTACCATTCAGGGACATCGTTGGGCAGGAGATATCCTCAAGTTTTTGTGCCCTTAACAACACAGGATTTTTCACCAAATCATACAGTTCCCACTGCAACACTATTGAACCATCCTAACCTATGCACAATTCCTCATTAACAATCTGGAAACAGCAGTAAAACATAATTACACCAATGGAGAAACAGACTCAGGCACAATAATGGTGGTTATCCTATCAGTTCCATGCTTTAGAAACTGGTCTCTGGTTCAGAATCATGTGGAGAAATTAGATACGCTGTAGTTAATCTCTTTAGACAAAAAGAAGGATAAGAAATTGGACAGAAGGGCAGTACAGTTAGCATAGCAGTTTGCGCAACGCAGCTAAAGTGCCAGCGACCCGAGTACAAATCTGGTGCTGTCCGTAAAGAGTTTGTAGGTTAATTGGGCAGAATGCGCCCTTGAGCTGAAAGGGCCCATTACCATGCTGAGTGCCTTTTTTTTTTAACTCTTAGAAAGCTTAAATGCTCTAATGGAGTAAATAAGGAGTAATTGATGCTAGTTGTGGATGAAAGAGAAATTACAGGTTTTATGTAAATATATAATGAATCAGAACTAATATGAAAAAAATAAAAATGGAAGTTCTTCATAACTGCAATGAAATAACGTGGAATAAGATTCGAAAATATCTTGCTCAGGGCAATTGTTAAGATACTTGAGTTAGATAGAGGAGTGTGGCAGGGAAAAGAGCAGGCATCGGGATTAATTGGCAGCCCCTTTCAAAAACTGACACGGACGTGACGAACTGACTTGCCTTCTTCAGCATGTCACATTCTGTCAATTATATCCTAATCCCATGGCAGCACTGGCAGATTCATCTGCTTCCTCCGTTTTGCATTTACACTATTTATATTCTGATTTGAAACCAGAACTCTAATTTCTGGGAAAAAAACTAACACCCTGTAGGACCTCAAAAACCATTTGAATGTAAAGTGTACAAGGAGAGAGAATGGTTCTCAAGTGGAGGGGTCCAAGGAACTTAAATATCATTACAGTGAACAATGGAATGAAATAGCAAGGGAGTACAATAGAAACCCAAGTTTGGTTCGAGAGCAGGTGTTCAGCCATCTTTCTCCTGCTCCTCACCGTATTCCTTCTTTTAAAATTTCTTTTGTGTCTGCTTGTGGTTAATTCAAAGATCGGTAATGCACTGCTTGATTCAAATTTAATAGCACCACAGAGCTGATCAAATCTTATAAGCCAAAATATTTTTCAGACCAACAATACTGTGGGAAGTTTTGGATTCTCATACCAAATGCAGTTCATTATTTTTAGCTATATTTCCATAAGAAAAGCCTGCAAGTGAAGGGAGGGTGGTGTTGGGTGTTGGCGGGGAGATTGGTGCGATAATTTTGGGAGTTAATGTCCCTAGACCATTGTGGAATGTGTCCTACTTGAGAGTTTGACTATGCATGTCATCTGAATGCATTCAATTTAAGGAAAGTTATTAAATGTACCATTACATCATAACTTCAACCAGAATGGTGAATCCAAAAACTGCCACAATTTGATATTCTCATTGGAGTGTTTTCTCTATACAGTGGGTCCCCAAATGCAACACTTTACCTTTAGAATCTAGAGAATACATGATCTTCCTTAACCATATAAGCACAGAACAGGCCAGTTTGGCCTTACTAGTCCATGCCATAACAAATCCCCACCCTCCTAGTCCCACTGACCAGCACCCGGTCCATACCCCTCCAGTCCTCTCCTCTCCATGTAACGATCCAGTCTTTCCTTAAATCTAACCAATGATCCCGCCTCAACCACGTCTGCCGGAAGCTCATTCCACATCCCTACCACCCTTTGCGTCAAGAAATTTCCCCTCGTGTTCCCCTTATAATTTTCCCCTTCAATCTTAAACCATGCCTTCTAGTTTGAATCTCCCCCACTCTTAATTGAAAAAGCTATCCACATTTACTCTGTCAGTCCCTTTTAAAATCTTAAACACCTCTATCAAGTCCCCCCTCAATCTTCTACACTCCAGAGAAAAAAGCCCTAATCTGCACAACCTTTCCCTGTAACTCAAACCTTGAAATCCTGTCAACATTCTCGTGAACCTTCTCTGAACTCTCTCTATTTTGTTTATATCTTTCCTATAATTTGGTGACCAAAACTGTACACAGTACTCCAAATTTGGCCTCACCAATGCCTTGTACAATTTCATCATAACCTCCCTACTCTTGAATTCAATACTCCGATTTATGAAGGCCAACATTCCAAATGCCTTCTTCACCACACCATCTACCTGAGTATCAGCCTTGAGGGTACTATTTACCACAACTCCTAAATCCCTTTGTTGCTCTGCACATCTCAATATCCTACCATTTAATGCATATGACCTATTTAGATTTGCCTTTCCAAAATGCTACACCTCACACTTATCTGTATTGAAGCAAAACTGGAAAATGTGACACCTCAATATTAAATGTAATAAATAGTTGGAATTTAGGCCCAATAAAGCAGCTTTAAACAGAGCAATTATCTTTCACATGAGAAACCTTCAGAACGTAATGGTTTCTGACCATGCATTAAACAATGCCCAATTTCTGTATAATAAAAGTTATTGAGTTATTCATCAAAAAAATTGGAACTTTTTTTTCCCCAAATCGAGTTAATGGGAACAAACGTGAACTAATTTACACTAATTTCATTTTATTCTTTGAATATTCCCCTCATATTCTACTGGGATTCTAAATTTAGTAAACAAATCCCTTTAGTATTTCAGTCACAAAATAAAGCATTCAATGGAAAAAAATCTTGGGGAAATGTCAACTGATTCACCAATTCACCACCATCTATAGACACTAAAGCAACCTCAAAATGAGTGTCAGAGAGCAAAGCAACAGACCATTCAATTAAAGACTGATGAACAATTCTGAACAATGTTCCAGCAGTTAAAGCTAATGTAAATATATAGCTACTAACAAGCAAAGAGAGCTCACAAAACAAAATAAAACTGTCGATCAGAAATGCCTTTATACCAGCAAAGAATAACAATTTTTTGATTGACAGGAAAGACATCAGAGAAGATGGGAGACTGGAGTTTTTTGGAAAAACTCCTCGATGAAGTACAGGAACATTCAACAGTGATTGGCAAAATCTGGCTCACCGTCCTCTTCATATTTCGGATTCTGATCCTGGGCACTGCTGCGGAATACGTCTGGGGTGACGAGCAGTCCGATTTCAAATGCAACACTGAGCAGCCAGGTTGTGAGAATGTCTGCTATGACAAAGCGTTTCCCATCTCACACGTCCGCTACTGGGTGCTGCAGATCCTCTTCGTGTCAACGCCAACGCTTATCTACTTGGGCCATGTGTTGCACATATCAAGAAAAGAAGAGAAACTTAAACAAGAAGAAGAGGCATTGAGGTCCCAGCCAAGCAAGGGCAGTCAGACTGAGCTCATTGTCAAAGAGATTGAAAGAAAGAAACAAAAGTATGGCATTGACGAGACAGGAAAAATCAAAATTAAGGGAGCACTCATGTGCACCTATTCACTGAGTATTATCTCCAAAATGATATTTGAACTGAGCTTTTCTTTTGGGCAGTGGTATCTATATGGCTTTGTAATGCCTGCAATTTATGTCTGTCAAAGAAATCCCTGCCCACATAAAGTGGATTGTTTTATATCTCGTCCTACAGAAAAGACTATTTTCATTTTATTTATGTTTGTAGTATCTCTGATATCCCTTCTGCTGAACCTTTTGGAAATATTCCAGCTCCTTGGCAAGTGTGTTCTCAAAACAATTCAGACCAACTCCAAGAAACAAATCTATCTAAAACCATCTGACTTTCCAGGGAGGCCCTATATAGAAAAGGAATCTTTGCCAATGGAGTACATTTATACAACCGTAGAAGGGAATCAGGGACATTACCAGAGTTGCAACAAGTCATCTTCTGAGCAAAACTGGACAAATTATACGACAGAACAGAGATTAGCAGATCAAAAGGCAAATCCCTTGCCATATAACCTCTTGAAGGAAGTCCCTGATAAAGTCGACCAACATTCAGTTCAAGGACCAAGGCCTATCAGTCCAGCCAGCAGTCAAAGCAGTAGAAGGCGGCAAGATGATGTTGCAGTCTGACTTCGGGTGAACGTTGATTTTTAAATGATTCATATTTAAGAATGGTTGTTTTACAAGTCTTGTTGAGGGCTTTCAGCAATAATCCATGGGCAAAATTGATTAAGAAAGTCTGCATCTAATATGAGCTTTAATGTACAGAATCATTAGGTGCAGTGATGTGATAAATTAAAGACAAGCACATGCTTTTTAATCAATCACTGAAAGAAGTTACTATTACACCTGTAACTTTCTTCCCACTTACTGTGCCGAGCAGAAGTTCTGGGGAAGCAGATCTTCTTGGACTAAATGTGGCAGCAAATAATTTTTTGCCATTCAGAGCTATGCACCTCAACCTCTGTGTTTTATTTGGCCCACAAGCATTCCTGTACCATCTGCAAGTGATCCTTAAAAAAATGTTTCGTCAAGGAATGTTGATGTCTTATTTATTCCTTTCCATTTTGAAAAATTTTTCTCGTCCGTTTCATGTGACATTTCCTGATTGAGATGTTGGTGTGTGTGAGACAACTGCTGACAAACCTTTGCCGGTGCTGCTTTGCAATGGCTGGAAGGCAGACTAGAATACGAGTTAAATTTGGTATCACTTTCCCCCTCACCTTCACTTGTCACGGCAGGGGACCAGCCAGGGTCTCAGCAGCTGAAGGACTCACGCAGGCTGCAGGCTCTTGGTGAGTTGCAGCTGAAGGACTCGCGCACGCTGAGGGCTGCTGGAGCCAGATGATGATCACCAGTGATCCGACCCGGGATTCAAGAGGGTGCTGAGGGCAAGAAGTGCTCCTGAAGGGACTTGGGCGCTAAAGGCTATCTAATCACATCGAAGGTTTGGATCTGGAGCTCAGGTTGCTGATGGTCTGCGCTGGAGGCGAACCCATGGATACTCAGTGACTCCGAAGGGACTCACTTTTGCTTCTCTTTTTCCCATTGTTAGGGGCATCGGGGCAATGCTTATGGTGATCCTTTGCCTTGCAGCAGACAGAGTTGAAGTATATCATGAATATTACATTTTCATGCAGCAATGAAAGAAATCTTTGAACCACCACATTTTGACACTCGCAATTATTAATAATTAAGTCAATTGATTCAGAGAACAATTTAGCATTCCGCAATAAATAATCATGAATCAACAAGCAACAGGAGAAAGTTAATAACATAAATACATCAAGCTTGGTACGAATAGGTTTATTTATTAGCGCTGGTAGAATGAAAAATATCCTCATGTTTGTATTACAAGTGGTCTCACACACATTCTAGCAAGCCACAAATAAGATTTTATCTCAGTGGTTCACAACTTTTTTCTTTTCCCACCTACGTACCACTTTAAGTATTCCCTATGCTCTAGGTGCTCTGTGATTAGTGGAAAGGAAAAGTTTGAAAAACCACTGTTTGGATTGTACCTCATTGACTCGTTATGTGCACGGTTTCATAACTCCAAAGGAAACGGGTCAATGACAATTTTTCTCAAGCCAAATATTTCAGTAACAATTGGGTCTAGAGCAGTGATTCTCAACCTTCCCTTCCCACTCACATCCCACCTTAAGCAATCCCTTATGAATCACAGAGCATCAATGGCATAGGGATTACTTAAAGTGGTATGTGAGGGGGGGAAAAAAGGTTGAGAATAACTGTTCTATTTATTGACAATGTATTCTCATTGCTCACACTTCCAATTGAAAATTATGTAGTCTAACTGAACTATGAAAGTAATCAGCAATAAATATTGCTGCCTGTAATCTGTAATTTCATTAAATGATACATGTGCAGGGCATTTTGAGGTAATGTGTCAGCTTTTGGAACACGCACTTGTACATCTTTAATGTCAGGCAACACATGTACACATGCTCTCCACAACTACACTTCTTTTGTGCGTTTATGGCTCCTGCAGTCTCCAACGTTGGGTGTGTGTTTGGGGAGAATTGATGGTTAAGAAGCCATTCTGCTGAGAGCTCTTTGAATACTGAATGGGTTCATTGAACAGGATAGAAAATGAATAATTTGTAGTATGGTGGTGTACATACAATTCATTTGTTATGATTTTTACCCTCTCATCAAATCATAAATGAGATACATTGAAGAAGTAAATAATGCCTTTTCACTTGAGAGAAAATGGTCATTTCAAGGAAAATAAAAGGATTTGATGAAGTCATTGAAATTACCACAAAACTCATTTCTTTCCTCAGATCTTCAGACCTTCTGCATCAATAGCCAATTTATATAATTATCCATAAACTCTCACCACTTATTCTTTAGTCAAATCCAAATATGTGTACTTCCTCTTTGAAGCACTGTACAATTGAAGTCAAAACCTCCCACTTTATTTCCTACTTATGTTCTCCTAATACATCAAGACTTTAAACCTTTCACTTTCTGATGTCTTTGTCTCCCTCTCTTAATTGCAATATTTTTATCATGAAGGGTGGGCCAGCTATTGCTGAATCACTTCGATCATCAATGCTGTGCTATTTGCAATTGATCTTTCATCTGAGTATCTCTTAATTTTAAATCTCTTCTTAAATACCTAGAGACTTTTCATTTTGGAAGATCGAAGCTGTGATCCTGAACAATATGGAACAGAACTGAGAGAAATTAAGGGCAGTATTGCAGCATATTTTAAAAGTTTTTTTAAATTTATAGATTCATCAATAGTGCAACTTTAATTAAACTTAAGATGGGGCCAATATTTAAAATATATTATAAAACACAGGAGGATTATATGACAGTACATTTCTGAACAATTTTTTCTTCCTGTCAGCAAACACCATCATATTCATCAGAGAGGTAAACCATAAATTCCAGTGAGAGAGCTGGTTAGATGATTTTGCAAAACGTGGCACCCCTCGATTAAATTGTTTCATTTTTTACTCTTGGCTCAATCATTTCATTAAACTGTGGGAAGTGGAGGAATCCCTCAGCCATCAATTCTGGAATTAATGTTTAAAATCCATATCAGTTGAAATGTTTTGTAGAATTTGATTTTGTTTAAATTTTTGATTTCCTGTGAACCGCTGACCAAAATAAAACTTAAGAAACAAGACCAATCATGTTATTTTGTGGTATTTGTTTTGATAATTTGTGCAATGAATGTTTTAAATACTTGTTTTCCTCAGATTCTATCGAAGAACAGAACAGGATGGGCTCCTGATTCCCTCAAAAGAGTGTTTGTGGTTGATGGTGCATGTGGTGCTCTGTGGCCTCAGTGCCACAGAGGCCTTCATTAAGCAAAGGCCAACAGAACAATATCATTGGGAGGCACATATGAGACGACAGATCCTGACATCTGGAGCAATGGGGAATCTGTTGGAGGGGTTCAGCAGGTTCAGTGGGAGATGAAGAATCTCCGATATTTTGGGTAGGAAGTATTGCGGCCTGAAACATTGACCGTTCTTTGTTTCCCGCTGATGCTTCCCAGTCTGCTGAACACCTCCAGTCGGTTTCTGAAATGTATGACTCCTCAAGATAAAAATGTCTATTTGCTTGTATTTACTTAGATAACATTGCTGAATAACAGGGAATGATGCGACTTTTTAAATTTATACTTTCCTAATTCTAAGTAGATGGGATTTAACCATATCAGCTAGATGGATGGTGGTGACAGAACTCACCTCAATCTAATAGTGGAATGAAACTTAGTAAAACGTATTATCATCAGTAATTAAATCAACCATTTTCCACTTTTTTGGCAGCCCTGCTTATAGACTTCACCTCTATAAATGATTCCTGAAATTTTACCATCACCGTCCAACGCAGCGTCAATAAAATAGATAATCTTGCTCTTGTGATGTTGCTGTTGGTGAGATCTTTCTGTACACAAATCATCAATCAAATTTCCTCCATAACAAAAACTACTATCCTCAGAAGTTAGTCCATATTTTGTGAAATCCTGGATGTCAATAGAAGTTCATTTTCTTCATATGAAAACAAATCTATTCCATTTTTACATAAAGATAAAACATTTTGCTTGAATTTTACCCATTTTAAATAGGTCCATCTTGTCCCACTTTCAGAGTGAATGGATGTCATTTTCTAAATCAATATTTTTCAGAGCTAATCACAAGATGTGTCCTCAGTTACTCTTATGGAGTCACGTATGTTTTTTTTTCACACAGCCACTGCATAATGGGAAATCTTCAAAAATTCCCCACAACGCAGGCAGTGTAAAAAGTTCGGAACGGGAATGAGAGACTCATTCCCATTCCAAAATGTTTCCAGCTTCAGCCTTAGACATTTTAGTGGACAGCCTGCGGTCTAAACTGAACTGCAGGTGGTCCGCAACAATGGGCTAAATGAATAGGACAAAGTCAATGCTGTACATCCCCGCAACTCTGGTCTTTTAGTGTAACCGTCCTTCCTGTTTGAATGGCCAATACAGAGGGTAAGTTTGAAAGTTAACAATGGGAAATTATCGCAACAGCTGTTTAGAAACCACTGTAGAGATTTTGAATAGAAACACAACCATTTGATTCAACACACCCACAACAACTGGGCACCATATTAACTCTACTAAAGCACAGATTTCTTCAGTTTCTTTCAATGCGGTGTTCCTTGTACTTATTTGTGTAAAAAGTCTTTCCCCCCCACCTACACCCAACCCCCTACCACCTATTCAATTGAACTTAAGTGAGGCCCATTG